>NW_020799091.1:127437287-127442575 GCF_003259725.1 Athene cunicularia
ACTCCCCCTCAGTGCCGCACAGATCAAGCAGGAGCCGTCGGAGGAGTACGAGCCCCCCGAGAGCCCCGTGCCACCCGCTCGCAGCCCTTCACCGCCCCCCAAGGTGGTGGATGTGCCGAGCCATGCCAGCCAGTCAGCCAGGTGAGGGGCAGCTGTAGTGGGGGGTCCGGGGGGGTTTCCCCAGGCTGGGGAGGGACGTATGAGGCAGGGAAGAGGAGGTCACCCCAATCGTGGAGTGCAGCTGCGCCCTTTTGACTTTCCCATGATGCTGTTCCCTTTTCTACAGTGCCTGGCTCGGCTTTGCCTGTCCCTGTCTCCATCCCTGTCCACATCCCTGTCCCCATCCCAGGCTTCTAGCCCCCTCCCATGCTGACAGGCTTTGCCTCTTGCCCCCAGATTCAACAAACACCTGGATCGTGGTTTCAACTCCTGCTCTCGCACAGATCTGTACTTTGTGCCACTTGATGGCTCCAAGCTGGCCAAGAAAAGGGCAGACCTGGTAGAGAAAGTGCGGCGAGAAGCTGAGCAGAAGGCGCGGGAAGAGAAGGAGCGGGAACGGGAGCGGGAGCGGGAGAAGGAGCGGGAGCTGGAGAGGAGCGTGGTAGGTCTGGGGGTCTCTGTGCCACAGCGCAGCTGGGGAGGATGCTCAAGGATACCCTCAGCCACTCCCCGATGGAACTTGATGCTGGTCTCTCTGCTCTCTTGCAGAAGATGGCTCAGGAGGGCCGGCCAGTTGAGTGCTCATCTCTCGGGCCAGTTCCCCACCGTCCCTCCTTCGAGCAGGGCAGTGCTGTAGCGACTGTTCCCCCCTACCTGGGCCCTGACACCCCAGCTCTGCGCACCCTCAGTGAATATGCACGGCCCCACGTCATGTCCCCCAGCAACCGTAACCACCCTTTCTACGTGCCGCTGGGTGCAGTCGACCCAGGCTTGCTGGGTTACAACATGCCGGCCATCTACAGCAGCGATCCAGCGACACGGGAGCGAGAGCTGAGGGAGCGGGAAGCCCGTGAGCGAGACCTGAGGGACCGGGACCTGCGTGAACGTCTCAAGCCTGGCTTTGAAGTCAAGCCAGCTGAGTTGGAGCAGCTCCACGCTGTGCCAGCTGCTGCCATGGATCCATTCCCACGCCATGGTGGGCTGAGTCTGCAGACGGCCCCCAGCCTGCATCCCGCTTTTCCCTTCCACCCAGGGCTGGGCCACTTGGAGCGGGAGAGGCTGGCGCTGGCAGCCGGCCCAACCCTTCGTCCTGACATGTCCTACGCTGAGCGCTTGGCGGCGGAGCGCCAGCACGCCGAGCGGGTGGCTGCTCTCAGCAACGACCCTCTGGCCCGGCTGCAGATGCTCAATGTGACACCTCATCATCATCAGCATTCTCACATCCACTCCCACCTCCATCTCCACCAGCAGGATGCCATACACGCAGGTAAGGACCCCATGGCTGTGTTGCCCTGCACAAAGCTCGGCTCCCCCTCCTCGCACTCCTTCCCTCTGGCCTTGGGGAAAGCCCAAAAGCTGCTGAGATTAGACTTTGAGCCCCCCAGACCTACCTCTTCAGCCAGAAGAGGCCAACATCATGGTCATGCAGCCTTGCCCTCACTCCCATCACCCTAAAGACAAGGACATCTGTTGCAGGTATTGGGGTGTCTGGGAATTTGCTGCTTAGTGGCAAGCAGAGTTGTTTGCCCCATGACCTTTAGTTCTGGATCTCTGGGGATGTGGGATGGGTGTTGGCATCCCACTGGCTACCAGGATGCGGGTGCTGTAGACGGCATCCCTCGTGCTGTGATCTGCAGCAGGAGCTGGAGCCCTGCTAACAGTTTCAACAGTATCCTTAGGACTAATGAACTGTTGGTTCTCTAGTTTGCTCCTGTGGCTCTTGCTGCAGATGGTGGGATGAGATGGGAGAGAAGATGGGCTAATTGTAAGGAACCGGAGGCTGCTGTCCTTCGGAGCTGAGTGGTGGTCCCTTCCATTTCCACATCCTACAGGAAAGCAAAGTAAAAAGAAGTATAGGGATGAAAATCTCAGGGAAGCAGCAGTCAAACTACAATATGATAGGAAAAAGTGCTGTGCCCGCTCAGGTACTGTAAGCGGTCAGTGGGATCTCGTGGCAGAGTCACAGACACCCAGCCGTCGCCACTACTCAGAGATGGCATCAGGGACAAATGAACATCCGTTCCCTGGGTGCCTCCAGCCAGCACTCTGGCAGTGAGTCCAGAATGCTGAAAAGAGCAGTTCACATATAAATAGTACCTTGCATTTCAGCCTTAGGTAGTGCTCACGAACTTGAGTGCCTTAGTGCTCATGAACTGGCAGTGAATATCTGCTGGGTGAGACCTGGAAATGGAAGCACCTAATATGAGCGTGCACATGTGTGACAGCCAGGGTGGCAGATAGATAGGCACAGTGCTGGGTACAAACGTGATTGCAGAGCAGGTCCTTGCACAATCAACTTCAAGGAGCAGTACCTTCTCCCTGAGGAGTGTAGGGACAGAGCTATGCCAGACTGGTTTACATGGAATTCAGTGCAGGCCAAAAGAGTAACACTCAGAAGGACATGGTACTGTGTTATCTAGCCTTGAAATCATCCCATCCTTAACACACAACAACCCTCTCCATGACTGTTTTGTCGTGCCTTGCGCCTTTCTCCATGGTAACTCTTACGAAGCCTGGAACAATTATCTTGTGATATCTTTTTCTTCCCAGCCTCAGCCTCTGTTCACCCTCTTATTGACCCACTCGCCTCGGGATCACACCTCACCCGGATACCATACCCAGCTGGAACCATCCCCAACCCTCTCTTGCCTCACCCTCTACATGAGAATGAAGTGCTGCGCCACCAGCTTTTTGGTAAGGGTGCTCACCAGGACTGCTGATTTCTAAAGAGCATCAGCAGAGCTCCAAGGGGCAGGGTGGTCATGGCGGGGGTCACAGGACCAACCTCTGAGGTCTGTTAAACAGAGCTGTGGCATGGCAGAGGATGGGCCTACACTGCCAGGGCGGACAAGCAAGTCCTGCGCAGGAGCAGGGCTGGGAAAGGAAGTGCCACAGAGTCTCGACAAAGCTACGGGGCCATGGGTGAGGATGGTGTTACATTAACTTGTTTATTCTCTGTTTTGTTGCAGCTGCACCCTACAGGGATCTGCCAGGCTCTCTCTCGGCGCCCATGTCAGCAGCACATCAACTCCAGGCCATGCACGCGCAGTCAGCTGAGCTGCAGCGCCTGGCTCTGGAGCAGCAGCAGTGGCTTCACGCCCACCACCCTCTGCATGGCGTGCCGCTCCCGACGCAGGAGGATTACTACAGGTGCACAGACCTGTGCTCTCTCCGCAGTGCGGGGCAAGCAGAGTGCTCTGTCCTTGCGAGTAATGCCTCCAGGCCCAGCCCTGGCCTGGGGGTGGCAGAGGCAGTGGGAACAGGGAAGCGTTGGCCCTGAAGTGGGTGATTTGGCTTGAGCCCGCACCTGGGAGCAGGAATGCCTTGCCACTGTGTGTTGGCCACCAGGAAAGTGGTGATCTCGGCAACTGGGCTGTTCAGTGGCTAATCTCACCTGGGGTCTCAGCTGCTCTCCTCTGGGGCAGGGGGTAAACTTGCATGTTACACACAGGCTTAATACAGTTACAACTAACTGATGTCCCTGACAAAACGCCAAACATTCACAAGGGTTGGATGCCTTTGCCAAGATGAGGCTTTCAGGAATGCGCTTTGGGAAAGAGAGGTGCAACATTGTACCATTTCGATAGCACCTCCTTCTTCAAGGATTTGTAAAACTTTCCAAGCCAGCAGTGTTGCCTGCTTCCAAACTAACAAAAGGCAGTGGTAGATACTAAATAGCCTTTTTCTCTCTCACAGTCACCTTGTTCCTCTTCTTTTCCTAGCCACCTGAAGAAAGAAAGTGACAAACCCCTTTAAATGGACTTCTACTGTCAATGTGACATCATCATGTCTTTCTCTCAAGAGGAGCAATCGATCAACCAAATCCTCGGGGAGGGGAAGCTGCAGAGTGACACATCCTGATCCCACCATGCAGTAGAGTGCAAGAGAAAATGGACGTAAAGTACAGGATGGCATCCTGGGAGCAAAGTGGAGGAGAGAATTGGGGAGGGGCTGAAATACTACTAACAGATATGAAACAATTGGTACGTGATTTCAGCAGAGCTCTGAGGAAAACAGAATCAGCATTGCACAGAGCTCAGAAAGACAAAGACTGACATGAATTCAGAGTGGCAGCAGCTCCAACCTTTGTTTCGGGGGAACAGTTGCATTAAATACAAATTGCAGAGTATTGCAGGACTTTGTGGATATGATGGTGCTGCCTTTTCTACTTCTGCGAGGAGGAGGTGCAGCCAAGAAGTAACTCAGAACCCAACAGAGCCTTCTTTTCAAGATCTTCCTCACGCCCCACCCCCCTTTAGGTGTAAGATACTGCCTAGTGATACAGAAAAGCAACATGGAACTTTTTCAGATTAGCCAGAGCAGCTTCCCATTCTCCAACATTGCTTCCGATGCAAACGAAGCATTACGGGACCCCTTCAAAAGTGGCCACTCCTGCCTGCAGAGGGACTGGTCCCAGCCGTCGGGGTGCAAAGCACCCTGTGAGACTGTTTGCAAGGTGGTGGCTATGCTTTCCCATGGCCGACAGGAACGGACACGGCCACAAAGGTGCAAAGCACCATGAGACTTTCCAAGACTGTGAATCACTACCCATGACCCCTTTGAGCCCTGCGGGGAGAGCTAATGTGGCCGGGCGATACTGCATCCTGGGACTGTCTTTAAGATGGTGGCTGCCCCTTTCCCCTCACCCATTCTAATTGATGTACTTTAACTCATGCACATCCTATTAGACGTGGCAGTTTTATGTAGCAACTTGTGACTCCCTTGCCCCCCTGCGTGCGTGTCTGATTTCACAGTTGTATCTCTCTATTGGTCCCCATATATATATTTACTTAACCATTAAAAGGAAAAGAAAACCAACCAACAACCCAGCTATGGAAAAAACACCCAAATGACGTTCCCCACGCACTCCCAAGCCCCAACACACATTCTAATAATTTATATATATAAATATATATATGAAGCTCTTAAAAAAGGAAAAAAAAAAACCACAAACAGAAAAAAAACCCTTCCAGAAACAGACTCCGTTGTGTTAATTTCTCTTAGGCACGGGCAAAGCCATGCACTCTCCAGGCAGGGCCGTGAAAATCACGGCTGCTGAGAAGTGCTGCGGAGCCGGCACCCGCCGCGGGGCCGCAGGGAGCAGGTGCCTCCTCCGGAAGCGCCGCGGG
>NW_020799091.1:127442625-127469873 GCF_003259725.1 Athene cunicularia
GAGGTGATCAAGGCCTTCGGGGCGCCCGAGAACGCGCAGCGGATGGAGGAGGCTCGGGACAACGCCTGCAACGACATGGGCAAGATGCTGCAGTTCCTGCTGCCCGTGGCCACCCAGATCCAGCAGGACGTGATCAAAGCCTACGGCTTCAGCAACGACGGCGAAGGTGGGTTGTTCCCTGCCGGGCGGGGAGCTCCGGGCCCGCCGCCGGGGCGGCGGGCGGGTGCCTCCTTCTTCCACCCGCTGTCTTGCAGGGGTCCTGAAGTTCGCCCGGTTGATCAAGTCCTACGAGTCGCAGGACCCGGAGATCGCCAGCATGTCAGGCAAGCTAAAGGCCATGTTCTTGCCGCCCATGACGCTGCCGCCGCACGGGGCCGGGACCGGCGGAGTGGCGACCTCCTGAGAGCCCTCCTCCCACGCCGGGTCGCGGTGCTCGGACTGGTGCCCCCCTTCCAAGCTGTAGGTCCAGTCAGCCCCGGGAGTGGAGCTTGAACAAGGCAGATGCTGACCTGGAAGGAGTGGGGGATGATGCTTTGTGCCTGCTTGTGTGTCTGCTTGTGAATAAAAGATGTCTTGAAAACGCCCTTGTTTTGTGAATGAAGGGGAGCTCAGCGGTCCTCCTCAGGCACAGATGCGTTTCCCTAGTGCACGTTTACAGCACTGCCTGATGAAAACTATGCTACTGTTTTGAGGGGCCCAGCGGGTACCAAGTTATGCAAAAAGGTTGTAGTTTATACAAGCCTTAGTGTGAAGCCCTAGGTATTAAAGGGACTTTTTTTAAAAAAAAACACTTCGGAGGTGCTAAGCCCTGTCTCTGAGCAAGCATTTACAAGTGGTTATTCGAAGTGCCATAAATGCTGCTGAGACCCCTGTCCCCAGCAGGGTGGGTGCAGCTAACTCTAGCCTGCGGCCACGTTGTTTTGTGGCAGAGTCTGCGATCAGACGCGTTAGCCCTCATGCGAGAGGTGCAGCAGGGAGCAGCGCAGTGTGGGAGGGCTGGGCATGCCCCATGCGCCTGCAGCCTGCATTAGAACAACATAAACATAAAATGCTAGCTCGCGTCTTGTTGGGACCAGAAAGAGACAAACCTAACAGAGCGGCCTCCAGCGTGATGTTTTGTGTTTCCATGTAAAACCGATTTCCAAGCATTCGTTGATTGGAATGAAGGGAGATCAGTCACTGCTTATAGCCTCCTGCCTCTGTGCCTGTTGCCCTCAGAAGGAGGGTGATTTCTTAGGGGAGGGTGACGGTGGCAGGACAGAGGGTGAGGAAGCCAGGCCTGGGAGAGCAAGGAGCTGCAAGCCAGGCGTGAGAGCTGCGTCCAGTTTCGCCTTCTGTGCCTTTCAGTGACAAACCAGGTGGGAACACTGCCAGCAAGGGCGTGAGCTCGGTGGATAGGAGGCAGGCAGAGCAGTCCCTTCCGCCTCCCTCTACCTCTCTTGGCTTGGCCTTGGCTTTCCCCCACCCCTCTAATTATTCATTAACTGCAGCCCAGGAAGTGCTTTGCAAATGGTGAAAATTAAGCCCTCTGCTTGAAGCCTTCGGTTTGCCTGACCTGGAGCTACCACCGCCTAAGGAGCAGGCGGAGTTCAGGACTTCCTGTGTGGATCAGACACAGGTGAGTTATGGGAGGTGCCGCAGCCCAGGCGCTCCCCGCCATGAGAATCCAGCCCTGGCAGGAGGGTGCGAGTCCGCCCATCCTCTGGCGAGGCCTTTGATCTCACTCCCAAGTCCGTCTTAAGATTCTGTCTCGATAATTCCAACATTGCTTTATTTTCTTTAGTAGGACCCTCTGGTTAAGGGCTGTGGTACTTCCTCCACCGGTTGCTGCCAGTCCCCCATCAGTGGGGGTCTGAGAGTCAAGATTCTGATGCCATCCTGTGGGTGAGTGCTGTGTGTGTAGTCAGGGGAAGAAAACAAGAGTTGGTGGTGAGAAAAATAAAAGTACTGGCACTAGGAATTGAACACAGAAGGGAAAAAACCCTACCTTCGAACAGGAGCTACAGGATAGCCAGAGAACTGGAGTTCAGAGTTTTAGATTGTTACTGCTGTTACCTTTGGTGCTCCTCGCTTTGACAGAGAGCAAGCAGGGTTTGCGATGCCCAATTTGCTGCAGGTGCTCTCCGCTGCAGCACCTCTGAATGGTTCTGTACAGAGAGAGGTCAAGTGGCTGACCTTTTACAACCTGGGTATTTCTTGAGTCACTACAGTCTTTCTAGCCCTTCATGGAACAGCAGGACATAAAATCTTCCCAGTTGCTCCAAACAGGTGCTCTGCTCTGGAGATAGCAGTGGCGTGGGGTAAGGAATCTGGATTCACACTGGCATTGCTCTGTGGTAAGGATCTGGGCAACCGTGGTGGCCCCACATTGACCTGGGGTCCCGTGGCTGGACAGAGAGCATCTGGCTTGGGCAGGTCACAGGAACAGGGTCTGTCTGCCCACCTCTCAAGCCCAGATGGATTTCACTCTGCATTAGCAGCTGAGTTGTGATGCAGTTCTGTGCACAATGGCAAAACCTCCTGCCTAAAATCATCTCAGCAATGAATATTGCAAGTAACAAGTGCAATGCCGGTTCTCAAAAGGGGCTCCAAATGAGATCCCTCAAACGCAAGGGAAGCACAGAACAACAAAGTTGAGGTCTGGGCGGGAGGGTAGACAGTATAATGGAGAAAGCAACGAGTGTGATATAAACAGCATCTCCTTTTGTGAAGGAACATGCTGTTGTGTAAAACTGGAGCTTTGGAGGGACTTAGCAAGCTTGTGGATAAGGCGGGTCTGGCTGATACAGTGTCCTTGGATTTCCAAAAAAATGATTTAGCAAGATTTTCTCATCAAAGTATTTAAATAAAACTAAAGTTATGGCCTAAGAAAGAAGATTAAGTTTTTCTTGGGTAAAGAACTAGTGTAAAATAGAAAATGGAAGGTGGGAATAAACATCTATTTTTTTACAGCAAAGGGAAGTTGTCAGTGGTCAGATGACAGCGGCCTAACCTGAACTATATGCTGTTCAGTAGGTTTCCAAGTGACCTGGATATAGAGCTTGGTGAGGTGAGGAAGTTGGCTGATGGTAGAAAGTTACTCAGGATAATAGGGTGGGAGCTGAATGAATAATTGCATCAGGACCTGATCACAGCGAATGAGTGGGCAGTAGAATAGCAGATTAAATTCCATATAGGCGTATGTAAAACAACATTCATGCAGAAAAAAAATTTCAAAATTTACATACAAAACAATGAACTGTGAACTAATTGTAAGGTCTGTGTAATTAATGCTTGGTTGTGGTGAACAGCAGAAATTATCACTCTCTATATATGTCCGTGACACACCAGCATCCTGAACACTGCAGTTCTGTGCCACCCTTTGCTCTTATTGCCAGAAGAATACACCAAAGTTGGAAACATCTCTGACAGGGTCAGAGATGAATACCTTAATAGGGTTGGAGCCTTCAGCCTGGCAAAGACCTGTATGGGTGTTACAGACCTATATCATGAGCAGCTTGGAGAGGGTGAATAGGAATTGGGAACCAGTCATTAATTTGTCTGTCTTCTACAACAGCCAGTTATTAATAAAATTGAGGCAGGCAGTGGGTTATAAGCAAGCTGAAGGAGGGGGTGTTTCTGTAACTGAGCGGTGGAACTTCTTGCCAAATGATGCTAAATTTGCATGGATTTGGCCGTTGACTCCAAGTAGCTGCAAAGAGAGGCTTTAGGGCAAACAGGGGGGAAAGAAACTCTATATGTAACCTCTTCCTTTGCCAACCATTTTGACCTCTGGATGATCTAGTCCAACCCGCTGCTCACAGCAGGCTGAACCCCAAAGCTGGATCGTGTTGCTCTCAGGGCCTCCATCCAGTGAGTCCTGGACATCTCCAAGCGCAGAGACTCTGAAGCCTCCTGGGCACCTGTGGCAATTGCTGAACCGCCCTTGGGGTGGAGCGTGTGTGTCAGTTTTCCTGATAGCTAATCAGGATTTCCCTCGCTGCAAGTTAGGCCTCTTGTCCTTTTGCTGTGTCCCACAAAGAAGAATCTGGCTCATCATCTCTAAAAACCTCAGTCCCCTTTTCAGTAGTCTCAGACAGCCATTAAATGCCTCCTTAAGCGTATTTTCTCCAGGCTGAACAAACCTAGCTTCCTCCATCTCTGCTGTGCCTCAGGCTCATCACTGCCTTAGTGGCCTTGTGTGGGATTCTGTCCAGTTTCTCAGTGTCTTTTTTTTGCAGCAGCCCATATGTGTGTGTCTTTTAATTAGCTATTTCATTTATCTTCTCTAAATTTGTTCCTGTGCTAGCTGTGGCTTGGCTCCCCACAGGATTTTCAAGATGAGGTTCTACCACCTGTGTTATACTGAAAGCCAAACAACAGCATAAGAGTAATCTCTTTGCTTAAATTTTTGACATGTTAATTATATTAAGAAAGTATTTTAGTGGCTCAATTATAGTCTGCTGTTCCATGCTGCAGCCATCTGGGAGAGCAACCTCAAAGATACGAAACAGTCATGTCTCTGCTGTGATACTTTCCCTCCCTTACCAATAGGAGCTCCTCCCTGGTAGTTTTTAATCAAATGGTCCAGATCGAAGGCACAGAGGCAGCTGGGTGCATCCGGTCCTTTCCTGAGCTGAAAGCAATCAGAAATATGAATTCATCTTGTAAACTATGTGATTTGGGATTTGTATCCACACAAGTGTGGGTTACACTGCACCCTGTGGCATGTCCTGCTGGAGGACAGTGAATTACATGGGTTTAGTGCTAACTCACCCTTTGTATTCTGAGCTGGGCTCTTTTCTACCTTGTTCTTTCCCCATTTCCCTGCATCACACTAATGTTCTCTTCCTCAGACAGATTTTCTTCTCCAGTCAGTTCATAAGGTCTATCGGTGGCTAGGTTTTATTTTTTGTCTGCCATGGTTTCTTATTGACCCTACATAATCTAATATTCTTTTGATATCAGGATTTATCTTTTAGGACTTCTACTCAGAAGTTCTGTCATTTCTCTCCTACCACTAAACAGTATTTCTTTTCCTGTGCCAGTGCTAGACTGGCTCTGATTTAGGTGCAGTCTTTTAGGTGTGACTTCTACAACTTTGTGTAGAAGTTGGTCCCTTGAGCCACAGGTCTCTGCCTTTAAAGTCTCCTTTTCTTTTTTTTTTTTTTTTAATATCAGTTTTAAGTCAGTACAGCTAGATCCCTGCAGCTCACCACATGCCAGCTTATAATGTGTGTGAAACAAGAAGCATTTCAAAGGAAGCTGATGTAGGTGCCTGGGTTGCCTTTCTAGCAATGAAGTTCAGCTTCCCGCTGATCTCTCCTGTACTTCCCATTGTTGTTAGTTTCTGTCTTGGCCACGAGTTTTGTTTTGGTCATTGCTAGCAGCCTGTTCAGTTTTTTTGCAGGATTTCCTAGTCTGGTGGTATGTAGGGAAGTCTGCAGCTGCTGATACCTGAAATGAGCAAGTCTCTTGCTGTTTCTGCTGCCCCTGCCACCACACAGGGTAGCTCAGAAGGCCCTAGGGAAAAGTCAGGCTCCTTTGCCAGCTGGATTGCTGTAGTTGGCCGCTGCTTAGCTCCCGTTGTTTCATGAAACCTGCAGACCTTGACACCAGTGCTCTGGGAAAGGGCAGTCCTGGGCTGTAGCTGGAAATGGCTAGGTAACTGGAAATGGTTAGTTTTCCCTCTTTGTATCTAGTTGTCCAGGTTGACAGCTTTGGCCTCAGTATGCTGTACTGGGATCTTAAAGGGTCTAGGCTAAGCAATCTTGGTGCTGGGTGGGCCCACTGTAGGTCCTAGCTGTTAGTCCTGCTCTCTGCTTGCTTTTCTGGGCAGCTTCCACACCATGTCCCACCTCATCCCTTCCCAGCTATGTCCCTCCTTTCAGTCCTGTCCCCCAGCAAGCTGTTTCAGGGAAGGCAGTGCTGTGCCTAGATGTGCCTGAACCTCAAAATCTGCAGCTCTGGGCTTGCAGAGATTTCCCCTGTGGCTGTACGTAGAGTATTTACCTGCCCAGAGCTGGAGTATGGAGGTTTCCACGAGGTAGTTGAGGGCAGCCTGGCAGAGCCAAGCAGTGTGGCTGGGCAGTCACAACCTGTAGTAGGTTGCTTCATGGCTCGATGGATGCTACAGTGTGCTGCCTGCTTCAGCCTGATAGGTGTGTGGGTGACCCCCACAGCACAGGCTTGGGGGTGGCAAGCACTCTTGTCTCCCACTGGCCTTTTGGGGGAGAAGGGGAATGGAGAATGTGCAAAACTGAATTTTGTGAGTGTGGCTGGCACTTGTTAGAGTCAATCCTGGTGTGAAAATAGACGGGGACCCAAGAATAACAGGGGGGATGGGGAGGAAAGACACAAAAGGAGAAGCAGAAGTGAGCAAAGCAGCTTGGGGCTGGGGAGTTGATGGCTCAGAGCGCTTCCTGTTCCTGGAGCTGTGTGTGCCTGGCTGCGCACAGGCTTGTGCCTGTCTGTGCCCAAGTTGTGTAGGGCTGGAGATCAGGGCACATACCCAGAAACAGGCAGATGGAGAGGGGCCGAATGGACTGATGGTAGACGCCAGGAGAGATACATGGCCAGCTCCCAAGAGGCGCAGAAACAGCTTGGCGTTGGGCACTCCAGCACAGACCGACTTCCCTTTTCTTGCCAGCGCAAACTGATTTTTCCTCTGTGTTTTCTGAGTTGCTTTGGTGGTAGCTGCTTGGCCCCCTCTTCTTTCATCCTCCACGATGGTGAGGTAAGAGAGATCAGGAAAGTAGGTCAAATCAGAGGAGGGGGGATCATCCTGGAAGCTGCATCTCAGTGGAAACCTTTCATAGTCTGGGGGAGGCATCAGGTAGGAAGGGATGCTGCTGCTGGCTGTCACCTGTACGGGTATCTCTAGGGATGCTGACCAGGGACCATTCTTCACTGTACAGGTCTCCACAATAGTGCCTGGCCTTTTTTATTCACTTGGACTTGTTTCTGTCACCTCTGCTAGGTGGTTTCATCGTGACCTGAGTGGGCTGGAAGCTGAAGCCTTACTGAAGGGACGAGGTGTCCATGGGAGCTTTCTGGCCAGACCTAGTCGGAAGAATCAGGGGGATTTTTCTCTTTCAGTCCGGTAAGTAACTCAGTCTCCAACTTCTGTCTTTCCAGGGTTATGTACGCAGAATGCTTAGATACTCACAAGTCCTGTGACATCTTCTTCATCCTGTCCTTATTCCTTTGAGTTCTTTGCAAGCTGTAAAAGGACCTGAGCTTAACAGCATCTTCTAGACCCTCCCTCAAATTGCCCCAGGAGCTTCCCTTTCCAGTCATCTCCTTTCACTGGAATGGTTTGCTCTGGTTCTGTGGCAGGAGGTAACGCAGAACACTTCCTGCCTCTTTTCCAACTGCCTCACTGGACTGCTCTGTACATCATCCCACAGGGTTGGTGATCAGGTAACCCACATCCGCATCCAGAATACTGGAGATTTCTATGACCTGTACGGAGGGGAGAAGTTTGCCACCTTGTCAGAACTGGTGGAGTACTACACGCAGCAACAGGGCTCACTGCAGGACAAAGATGGAACCATCATCGACTTGCGATACCCACTCAACTGTTCCGACCCCACTACAGAGAGGTATGGAGAAAGCAAAGCAGCTAGTGTGTCGTGATTAGACCTCCTCTGTGTTTTATGTGTGCCCAGGGCAAACCCTGCAAAATGTGTCTTCCTGCCTCCCGCAGCCCCCTGTGCTTCTCTGGGGTCAGCATCCCCAGGAATAGCTGGATGTACCTTGACCCATCACAGCAGACCTAACAGGGCTCTATTTATGCTTCTGGTTTCCTGTTGCTTTTGCTATTTATATCCTGTTCCTAAAAGCAAAGGTTGTGGCATTAGTTATGGGTCTGCAGTGGTCCGTAGAATAATATGTTATGTGGAAGCCCTCAGTCTTGCCCCAAACCACCTTGGTTATTCCAGGCCTGGGTGACTCACCTAACAGAGCAGGACCATGTTCCCCTGTTATTCCTGGCCTGCTCAGTTTCCTTCCTGTCCCCACTTTGCATACATCTCTGACACCAAGTTCCTAAATCAAATCAGATGGTTTTGCCCTCGCACTGTGCGTTCAGGCTCTTTGATGCAGCTTGGGGAGCAGTCGCGCTGTGATCTGGGGCAGACAGGTCTTCCTTGTGCACCTGGAAACGGGGAGCAACGACACCCTGGGTGAAGCACTGGGGTACACCCCTGCTTACTCCAGGGTCCGGCTGCAGAGGGCCAGCACCTGCCTGCCCCAGCTGTCCTCTCCACTCAAGGCCGTTGGGTTGTGGCCCTGCAGTTTCCTCCCTTCCTCCCTGCGGTTGGAAACTTCTCCCCCCTTGACAAGCTCTTACGAAAGCTCCTCTGCTGTCTCCCCAAGTGATTTTCCGTCACATGGCTTTTTAAGAGCTGGGCTCTACTGGGGGAAGGGAGGGGGAAACGGGACCCATTAACCCCTTCCTACCTGTAGAGGGGAGGCCCAGAGACCTCTCTGATGAACAGGAGTGATCACCTATTCCCCAGGGGTGCATCTGAGCACTGGCACATGGTGGCTGAACACTCCTCTGGGAGGAGGGTCAAAAATTAATGACTGCTATGCCATGAAAGTCACCAGCTACTTCTTGCAGTGTCTGAGAAGAGGATCAACAGAAGTTACTTGCCAGGAAACAACTGTCTGCCACATCTTGCTGTCAAAATGGTTCCTACATGTTGTGTAGAGGAATGTGTGGGTCTGGCCAGATGGGAGGGTGAATGGATGCCCCAGCTGCTTCTGTGACTGGGGCATGGCTTCCTGAACTCCATTTCAATTCTTGGGAACAGATGCTTCTCACAATGTGAAGTTCACCACAGACACCAGTACCACCCCAGGCCTCCACTGTTAGCTACTCTGTGGGCAGCAAAAGCCTGCCTCCACATCTCTAACCACACTGGCTCGTCTACTGAGCACCAACCTGGCCTTGATGCCAGCATGCACAGCAATGCATGGAGCGTGGCTGGTGCTTGTTGCGGTACCTGCAACAATCAGGAGCAGAGAGGGGCATTTGCAAGTCAGTCTGATGCAACAGCTACCTGCTTTTGAAACGCTGTTCACAGGAGGAAACGGCCAAAACTGGCTGTGTCTCCAGCTGCTGAGACAGCTCTGTGGAAGTGGGACAGAGCTGCAGTGAAAACGGCCTTTGGCTGGCACAGCAGCCATGCTGCCAAGGCCCCTGAACGCAGATCCCAGCACAGGGCTCCAGCTGGAAACAGGGATGTTCCTGGACCAGAAAGGCCTGTTTGAACTAGGTACATCCCTGCTGGAGGAGAAGGGCCCAAATCCACTGCCTGACACCGAGCTGGGAAGGAGGGAAGGGGCCAGGGCAGGAGCACCAGGGCTGTCGTGGCCCTTGGGCTGAGAAGGGTTCACCAGAAAATGGGTACTGGGAGGAGGGGAATGATCCAGAGCATTTCTCCGTGCTCAGCGCACCTCACAGCACTCAACTTTCTATAATTTGGATCTCCAGCTCCAACTTCCAAGGGAGTTTTGTGGAAGCAGGACAGAGCTTGCAGTGGACTTGGCCTTCTGCATCTCTACTTGGCAGTTCAGCAGTGTCCCCTGGGACCTTCTGGTGTGGTCCACAGAGATTGTGGAGCTTGGGACAGGCATGAGGAACTAGGGGATCTGCACAGAGACAACCTGGGTCACATCTGAAGTTTCTGCAGGGCTAAGAGCCCTGGGCTCCAGAGTTGTCCTGTCTCACCTGCGGTAACCCTCACTTACACCTTACGACCCAGCGCGGTGAGATCCAACCAGGCAGGCACATGCACCTGCCCCGAGACCTTTGTAGGTGGGAAGGGGCTTGGCAGCTCTGCTGTCTGCACCAGCTGTGCCATTTGCATCTTGCTTGTGCCCCTCTGCGCCCTGGACTCAGTCCAGCAGCAAAGCAGAGAGCACCTCGGTCAGATGGGGGTGCTCCTCACCTTGTGCTGAGCGGACTTCTTTCCAGCTGCTGGCTGGGTGTTTGCATTAAGGACAGGAAAGTACACATGGATCAACAACAGTGCTAAGTACCAGGAGCAGAATATGGACTCCTAGTGGCTCCTGGTGTTCGCTTCCATGACTGATTGCTGCAGTGTGATGTGCCCAGAGAATGAGAAATATCCTTTGAATGAAGAGGTGACTGAGTTTCAGAAAGACAGGTTGCTGGGATGTTTTTTTCATGGATCTGACCTCAACACACCCATCTGAGTGCTACTAAATGCAGTGGGAGATTTTCTGACTCACTGAAGGTTTATTTTTGTTTCCCTGGTGTTTGAGTTTCCAAAGCACCTTGCAGCAGTAAGGCTACAATCCCAATAATGCTGGGAGGTGCTGAAACCCACAGACTACCCTCCCCTAGCTGGTCTTCAAGCTGGCGAGCACTGCTTATCTGTGCTTGTGTGTGTCACACAACTGGATCAGACTTGGTGATTTCCCATCATGTCCTCTGGTACCAGCATTCTGCTCTCTGGGTCTGTTCTACCTCTACCTCATCCCTTGCTGTTTCCTTTTCTTGCCAGCTCTCTCCTTTCTGTCTCATCTGCTTTTCCCAAGATCCTGCTCCTCCCTTGATTTTCTTCCTTCTCTCTCCCTCCTCTCTGCCTCTCCCTTTCTTTCTTCCTCCCTCAGCCTTCCCCAGTGATGCTGTCCCTTGCTCATCAACTCAAGGACACACACATATCTGCGTCTCCACCTCTCGTGACCGTCTCTTTCTTTTTCCTAGGTGGTACCATGGGCATCTGTCAGGCTCTGCAGCTGAGTCCCTTCTCCAGGCCAAAGCCACTCCTTGGACATTCTTGGTGCGGGAGAGCCTCAGTAAACCTGGGGATTTTGTCTTGTCTGTCCTCACTGACCAGCCTAAACCTGGGTCTGATGCTCCACCAGCTGGGGCAACCAGTGCCTCTGGGGCCCGGCTCAAAGTCACGCACATCAAGATCATGTGTGAGGTGAGTAGTTGGAAGAGCAAAAGGGACTGGAAGAGGTCTCTGCTAATCTCTGCTGATCATGTCCTCAAAAACATGGGCCCTGTCAGCTTGATTACCACCAGCAGTGTTTCTGAATTTCGATCAAAGTACAGGTTCCTTAAGTCCTCACCTCAGCCTGGATAACCACAGGCAGTGGTGGGTGCTCAGATGCTGGAGGAAGCAGAGCTCGTTGTGACCTGGAACTCTAGGACCAGTTGGTCTTTTTCAACTTTGATGATTCTGTGATTCTGTCCCTCACTACAAAAAGGCCACTGAATGACTTGAGTGTGTCCAGAGAAGGGCAGTGGAGCTGGTGCAGGGTCTGGAGCACAGGTCTGATGGGGAGCGGCTGAGGGAACTGGGGGGGTTTAGTCTGGAGAAGAGGAGGCTGAGGGGAGACCTCATGGCCCTCTACAGCTCCCTGAAAGGAGGGTGCAGAGAGGGGGGATGAGGAACCAAGGAACAAGCAACAGGACAAGTGGTAATGTCCTCAAGCTGCACCAGGGCAGGGTCAGGCTGGCTCTTAGGAAGTATTTCTTTGCAGAAGGGGTTGTTGGGCGTTGGAATGGGCTGCCCAGGGCAGGGGGGGAGTCCCCATCCCTGGAGGGGTTGACCCAGTGCTGAGGGATCTGGTGGGGTTGGGAACGTGAGGTTCACGGTTGGACTGGATGGTCTTCAAGGTCTTTTCCAACCGAGGTGATTCAGTACAGGGAGTTTGTGGTGAAACAGAGAGAAGGATTCACAATCTAACTATGAGTTCATCAAAAGAGTTAAAAGCTGTTGGAGGAGGAGGGGCATCTGCAAGACCTCCACACTTAGTCTGAAGGATGCTACCAACCTGGTTATCACTAGTTCTATTTCTTTCATGTGGGACGATGCAAAGTGGAGGGAAATTGCAAGGACAGAAAGCAACTGACCTTAAATGAGAGCTGAGGACAATATACCTTCTCTGGGCTTCCATCTGCTGAGAACAGGAGTCAGTTCACCATGCTGTGAGCTTAGTGTTCTCAGGGCAAAGTATCATTTTACTTTCCTGACAGAGGAAATTCTCTTCTAGATGGCACAGGGTGGTGCCTATGGCTTTGCACCCCAGTATTACCTTTTCCCTGAGCATTATCAGCTTTGTCTATAGGAATGTCATGAGTGGGACGTTCCACATTCTTCTTCCATTTAGAATGGACGCTACACAGTTGGAGGTGCTGAGGTGTTTGACAGCTTGGCAGATCTGGTGGAGCACTTCAAGAAGATTGGAATTGAGGAGGTGTCTGGCTCCTTTGTGTACCTGAAGCAGGTAAATCCCATTTCCTCTGTTTCTTAGGGATCCTTTGGAGGGAACCCACTTTCTCTTTGTGTCCCTCTCCTCCTTTTCTCCCCAGCACAGAGGAGGCTTTTCTCTCCAGCAGTGTCTCTCTCATGCCAAAGCATTGTGTTTTCCCATCCCCAGCCTTACTATGCTACGAGGGTGAATGCTGCTGACATTGAGAATAGAGTGCAGGAACTGAATAAGAAGAGTCTATCTGAGGAGACATCCAAGGCTGGATTCTGGGAGGAATTTGATGTAAGAAACTGCTGTGGGACATCATTCTGGCTTTTTGGGAAGTCCCTGTGTACCACCTCATTCTCCAACCTTGATTTCTTCCTGGACATGAACTTCTCAGGTGTCATGTAAATTCTTGTCAAGTCATCTCTGAAAGAAGTCTGTTTGGAACCTGTTCCTCTGGGGAGTGAGTGTCATCTTTAAGCAAATCCAGTGAGACAGAAATGTGCTATTTCATGGTTGGGAGAATGAGTCAGCAAGACAGTAAGGGCATGAACCTTGGACTTTTCAATTCTAGGTTTGCTTTTCTTCACTCCTCTGCTCCCTCACAGGCATGCCCGTGTGTTCCCTGAGTCACCACTATTCCTCTGAGTGCCCACCTCCCCTCTCATACATTGTGACTATTCTTTCTTCTGGTCTCAGAGTCTGCAAAAGCAGGAAGCCAAGCAGCTGTTTGACCGTTATGAGGGTCAGAGACCTGAAAACAAGAGCAAGAACCGATACAAGAACATCTTGCCCTGTGAGTCTTGCCTCTCCACTATAAAAAAAAACCCCAAATAGACACAGACAGGCAATGAAGAGCTGTCTGAGTCATCCCTGGCCCTGCCTCGGCCCGCTCTATCCTCCAAAGCAGGTTACAAGGTGTGTGGTGTTGAGGATTTAAGAGCTGATGAGAGAGATCACAGATTTTTCATGTCCTTGAAGGAAGGAGGGAGGGTTTTGTCAGACTCATTAGCTTCTGATGGCCCATCATAGGGTTAGAGAGATGGGAGGATGGGATGAGATCATTCTGACCCCAGAGGAGAGGTAAAAATATGGGGCGTGCTGGGTAGCATGAATGACGTGATGTGGGACAGTGAAGGACCTTCATGTGGCTGGGTGTGAAATCTCATTGCTCTGTTTATTCTTTCACTGCATCCCCAGTTGATCACTCCAGAGTCATCCTGCAAGGAAGGGACCCAAATATACCTGGATCTGACTATATCAATGCCAACTATGTCAAGGTGAGACTCATGAAAGATGGCTGTATGCCCAAAATGGGGGAAGGCCTGCCTGGTCCTCAGCCCTCCTGATCTTCCCCTGTCCACACTCAGAACAACCTAATCAGCCCAGATGAGTGCACCAAGACCTACATTGCCAGCCAGGGTTGCCTGGATGCCACAGTCAATGATTTCTGGCAAATGGTGTGGCAGGAGAACACGCGCGTTATTGTGATGACTACGCGGGAGGTAGAAAAAGGGCGGGTAAGCAGCAGTTTGTAGGTGTCTTGGAGCTGCCCGCTTTTCCCCCCTCAACCACTGCTCTGCTTTTTCTCTCTTTCTGACCTGCCCATCCTCACCCTGCCCTGTCTGCCTGCACAGAACAAATGTGTGCCTTACTGGCCAGAGGTGGGCAGCACGAAGGAATATGGTCCCTACCTTGTGGAGAACGCCGGGGAGCACGATGCACTGGAGTACAAACTCCGGCACCTCTGCATCTGTCCAATGGATAACGTGAGTGGTCAAGGGGCTGTCATCAAGCTATTGGTCTAACAGTCACTGCACCTCTGAGGCTGAGAACCGTGGGGTGCTCTGGGGATGCTGCTGTTGGATCATTCTTGGGCCTGCAATTCCCACCTGGTTTGGGCTGGAATCACACTGGTGGAATCACCAAGAAGTGTGCAGGAGACAGAGATTCTCTCTGGCTTCAGACCCACTTCTCCCTGGGCCAGAGGTCAGGGGATACACCTGAGCTGCGGTTTCACTGAGGGCATGTTTTGTTATTATCAGGGTAAGGCTGCGCGTGAGATCTGGCACTACCAGTACCTGAGCTGGCCTGACCACGGTGTACCCAGCGAGCCGGGAGGAGTGCTCAGCTTCCTTGACCAAATAAACCAGAAGCAAGAGAGCATCCCAGATGCAGGGCCTGTTCTGGTGCATTGCAGGTTGGTACAAAGGGCTGGGCTTTGGAAGCATTCTCCATTCCTCATCTAGGGCGAGGTATAGAAAGTCTGTCCTGCTTCACCAGCTCTTCCCCAGGGCTTGTGAGTGAAACATATGCCAGCCCTGATATTTGCTTTTTCCTCTTCGATGCCCCCAAACCAAACTCTCTGCCTGTTTAATCCTCTTGTGGCAGTGCTGAACAGCTGCTGCAAGTACTGCATCCTTCCCCAGAAGCAGCTGCATTTTGTTTCAGGAGCTGGTATTGCTCTGACTTCTCTTTGTCCTCTCCTTGCAGCGCTGGGATTGGCCGCACTGGCACTATCATTGTCATTGATATGATAGTGGAAACCATCTCCACCAAGGGTAAGATAACCCCAAAGTATCTTGAAGTGAACTGGCCTACCCAGTAGGGCTGTGCCCTTAAGTCCAGCTGCCAATGGATGAGAACTCCCAGATATCGGTGTGTGAGATCCTGGGAGAGGACCCTGGGAGATCCTGGCTAAGTGGTAGCTGCTGGATCTCTGCACCATATCCACTTAGTGGGGCTTCAGCCTTCCCTGAGCTTGGGTTCTTCCTCCAGGGCCAGACTTGAAAGATGCTGAGCAGGAAGGAGGGATAGGAGGTCCCAATGGAAGTGAGGAGTGTGGAGGGGGGTAGAAACTTCTTGACTGGCCTCCACTGTGACTGCTTTTGGTGGAAATTTGGGAGAAGGGGGCAGTAAGCGTGGCCATAAGCTTTTGTGGTGCCCCTTACTAGGGCTGGACTGTGACATTGACATCCAGAAGACCATCCAGATGGTGAGGGCCCAACGCTCGGGGATGGTGCAGACAGAGGCCCAGTACAAGTTCATCTACATGGCCATTTGCCAGTTTATAGAGACAACCAAGAAAAAGCTGGAAGTTATCCAGGTGAGAAAGGTGATTCTGCTTTTCTGTCCTGCAAGTCTAGGCCCTGCATGGCTCTGAGACCAAGCCCTCTGTTTCCCAGGCTTTAGTATAAAACTTAGAAAAGGGACCACTGGGACCTGCCTAGACTAAAATGATGCACTGAGATTTGAGTCCCTGTTCCTCGCTTTAAAATTCAGTGGGCAGTGTTAGCCGTTCAATTATCAACCCCTTGTGCACCTATAAACAGCAGTAAGTTTTAATGCAGTTATTTCAACTATGTTCTATATAACATCTCCACCAAGTGCTGTCTTCTTACAAGCTAAATCTAGGACAGGCAAAGGCATGGCCCTCTCCTTTCCTCTCTGCTTTTCCCATCCTGGTTCTGTGGTTGCAGGATTTTCTCCTGCCAGCTAAAAAGTGGCATCCTTTATGTCTCCTCGTAGCCTCTGGCAGCATCCAGTAGCTGCTGCTCTCTGTTCAGTATTCTTTAGTAGCACTCTCAGGCATTCCAGTGCCTCCAGAAATCTGTTGCCCCACTGTTCACCCCTGTGTAAGGTTGTATTTGCACCCACAGCAGCGGGCAGAGTGCACTGAAGACTTCAGCAATTCTCCAACCTCCACTGAGATCCTGGCATGAGCATTGTCAAACAGCCAGGACTCTTCCATGATGCCTCAGATCACACTCTCCTCAGCTTGGTTTTTCTCTCCTGTAGTCTCAGAAAGGCAAGCCGAATGAGTCTGAGTATGGGAACATTGCCTACCCCCCTGCAGTGAGAAATGTGCATGCCAAGGCTTCGCGAAAATGCTCCAAGTAAGAGCTCACCTAAGGCCAAGGCCCAGCTACGCCTGCCTCTGGCAAGAGTCTTCCCTGATGCCTTGGCTGGCTTTTCCCTCTTGCTCATTTTTTCCCTTGTTTTTCCCTGGTCTCACAGACAGAAAGAGGAGTTGATGGTTTATGAAAACTTGGGGAAAAAGGAGGAGAAGATGCGGAAACAACACTCCTCAGAGAAGAAACTGAAAGGCTCACTAAAGAAAAAATAAGCATACATTGCAGGTAGCCCTGTGGGGGTTTTGAACGTGGGGTACAGGACTGCAGCTCGCGTCCAGGCTGGCCTGTCTTGTGTTCCTTGATCCTGGACTGCAACTAGGCCTTCCCCTTCTCTTCCGTGCCACCTCTCAGTGCCCTGAACCAGACTGCTTTCCAGCTCAGCTGACCATTGTCCCTTGCCTGTGCAGGACAGTGGAGGCTCCTGCTGCCCCTTCATCATCCATTAATGGGAAAAACTCCTGCCCCTTCCTTCCCTTGCTCCCTAGGCACTGGGGCCCAAACTCACCTCTGCTGTGTCAGCTTCAGCAGACTCCTGGAGGAAGAGCTAAGGAAGCTCTTCACAGGAGCTACAGCTCTGCCCACCACTGTGAGTGAGGGTTTAGCCTGGTACAGTGCCCTGAAGCCTCAGCTTTTAAAGTATGGAGGTTTTGGACCATTTCAGCTCAGCTCTTCTGCCATTCAACAGGAAACTTCCTCTTTCCTTAATATCAACCCTCTGCCCTACAATCCCTTTTCTATTTGATCCTTTGATTGGATGCTGTAAATATACCATAATTTGATGGGATGGCCATGTTTCCTCCTTTGTTTGTAAATAAACTTGTATTTGTTTGAATGCTGAGTCCCATAAGCTTTTTTCTATGATTTCTCTTTGAGTATAGCTGCATACTTGGCTTCACTTGCAGCTCTGCAAAGACCTACAAGAATGGCTCTAGCTTAGTTTTCATCACTTCCTGCAGTCTTCAGACTTCTAAACAGAAGCTGTGACCAATTATGGTGGCTCTTTGCTGTGAGGCTTGAGGTAGTCATCAGGTAAGTCTGAGCACAGAGCTGGGACAAACTCAGATACAGGCATTTGAACTTAAATTTTGGTCTTTGGAAAGGTCGTCCTCATGCTCCCAGATCATTAGCCATTTTGTCGTCCTCTGTCTTTGATAGTATCCAACCTGAGCTGGAGGGTAAGTAACAAGGGCTGCTTCAGCAAACAGCATAGTGCCTGACTGCTCCGATGTAGGTATCGCTTGGTAGAAATGAAACTTCATCTTTATGGAGAAGGTAGACCAGAGCACAGCCACATTGTGGCTTCACAGAGATTAGTCCCCTACAAGGAGGGGCTAAGGCAGCTGTGTTGTTTAGTCTGGGAAAGAGGGGGCTGAGAGGTACAATATGATATTCTCATCTACAACTCCACAGAGGGGTGGTAAGAAGATGATGGCAGTGGCAGATAATAAAACCAGAGGCAACAGTCTCAAACTGCAGCTTAGGAGGTTCAGGCTGAACACTAAGACTGGTTTTATCAGACACAATTCAAACTTTCAATACTTAAATGGACAAAGCCACAGCTGATCTGACCTAGTACTGGCAGTAGTGCCATGTACATCAGCAGCCAGGGCTAAAGACCTCCAGAGGTCTCTTCCCACCACTATTTGTACCAGTGTATGAGTGCCAGAGAGCATTCCTTAGTGCTGGAGCCTATCCTGGGTGATGTTAGAATGGAACTCAGCACAGTTTGTTAAGTCTTGCTGGTTAAAACTAGACCCCAGCCTGTGAAACGTACCCAGAAACCATTTGTGAGAATGCTGAGAGAGTTTGAATAAAGCCACAGCTACAGTGTGCAGTCCTGAGCCTTTCTGTGGCAGCTGGCTTAGATCACAGGGAATGAGCAGGGGAATCCTTAATTTACAGGTACAGGTACTGCTTAGGCTGGGGGCATTTGTTACCCAGTGAAAAAGAGGGCTCAGGTGTCCTGGACCAGGAAGAGCCATCTCTAGTGTGTCCAGAGAAGGGCAGTGAGGCTGGTGCAGGGCCTGGAGCACAGGTCTTATGGGAAGCGGCTGAGGGGAGACCTCATGGCCCTCTACAGCTACCTGAAAGGAGGGTGAGTGTCTTGGACCAAGGCACAAGCAATAGGACAAGAGGGAATGGCCTCAAGCTGCGCCAGGGCAGGGTCAGACTGGCTCTTAGGAAGTATTTCTTTGCAGAAGGGGTTGTTGGGCGTTGGAATGGGCTGCCCAGGGCAGGGGGGGAGTCCCCATCCCTGGAGGGGTTGAAGAGTCGGGTTGACCCAGTGCTGAGGGATCTGGTGGAGTTGGGAACTGTCAGTGTGAGGTTAATGGTTGGACTGGATGGTCTTCAAGGTCTTTTCCAACCAAGATGATTCTGTGAAGAGCTCAGTCCCACTTAGGGAAAACAAAGTGACCCAGGATCCAGACCAAGAACACTTGGAAATGGGGGACAGGGAGCCATGTCTGGGCCCCATGGGATATAATGGCACAATCAGTCACCATCAGCTCTATGACACAGGACCCTGCCAAGCATGTTAAAAGGCCAGCTGTAATCATCTCCTGCTTTGGCGTGGGGATCATAGGGCCAGACTCTCCCCTCTCGGTTTAGAGCACGAATCCAGAGGGGTGAAGGGGTAGAAGTGAGAAGGAATGAGGCATATCTTGAACTCTGTTCTATTTAGCTTGTAATCCGGTGGCGATGGCCAATGTGCCTGCAAGGTGATGCACCTGCCTGGGAGCTGTCAAGATGAGGTGGCTACTGGGCTGTAGGTTGTGGCTTTTGCTCAGAGGGCAGCTGAGCACCAGGCAGCTACTCACTTACCCCTTCCCCCTCCCCCCCAGTGCTGCAAAGGAGAAAAATGAATCAAAAGGCTCAGGAGTGGAGAGAAGGGCAGGGAAGGGTGGCTTACCCATTTAATGGTCACAGGCAAAAAGACAGGGGAAGAAAACAAGAACATCCTTTAATTAAAAAGACTAACAAAACCAACACTCAAAAGGCAGAATGGGACAGGGAGAAGCATTACATCTTAAAACACTTCCCCGCTGTCCCTCCCTTCTTCCCGGGCCCAGCTTTGGTGAAGGACAGGGGATGGGGGGGTGCAGTTAGTGCTGCTGCTTCTTCCTCCAAGGAGGGGGCAACACTCTTCTGCATCCCCCCACCCTGCCCCGCAGGGGGTCCCTCCCACACATACACTCCTCCAGAGACTCTGCTGTGGCTCCTCCCCACGGGATGTATCTTCTCGAGATACTCCACCCTGGGTCACCTCCACATGTTGCTCCTCCCAGCACCTAATTGCAATGGTGGGGGCTGCTTCTTCCTGCAGAGTCCTGGGGGTCCCCCACAGATGAATCTCTGCTCCTCTGGTGATCATGGTGGTGGTGGGGTACCTGCCATCTCACCATGGGACACAGGGGGGGTCTCTGCCACAGCACACCTCCCTCCTTCCACTGATCTTGGTGGTTGTAGAGTTGACCTTCCCGTAACTTGTCCGCAAAGTCCCCAGCCCCCTCTCAGGTTTCCCTTCCTAAATACATGATCGCCATCACTAAACTGGCTTGGCCTTGGATCTGGGGGAGCTTCAAGAAGCTTCTCCCAGGGGCCACTGCTGTATCCCTCTCCCCTGCTACCCAAAACCTTATCACATAAGCCCAGCACACTGTGCAAACCAGCTGGGAACAGGTGCCACACCCTTATAGCCCTGCCACAGGCTGTGGGACAGGCCCATGCTTTGCTGAAGGGAGCAGGAACACCACTGGCAAGGCAATAGCAGGATGATTTAGGCGACTCCACCTGAGCTCCCTGCCCTGATCTAGTGTCAAACATGTAAGCAGAGCTAAGGCAAGGCTGGAGAGCGTACAAAAGATAAGACCGATGGTGACATGGTGATGCCATGCTAATGCCAAGAACAGCATTCCCCAAGCCAATGCTGCTCTTAGGAAGTATTTCTTTGCAGAAGGGGTCGTTGGGCGTTGGAATGGGCTGCCCAGGGCAGGGGGGGAGTCCCCATCCCTGGAGGGGTTGAAGAGTCGGGTTGACCCAGCGCTGAGGGATCTGGTGGAGTTGGGAACAGTCAGGGTGAGGTTCATGGTTGGACTGGATGGTCTTCAATGGCTTTTCCAACCAAGATAATTCCATGATTCTGGGTTGACTTGTGAGCAGTGAGGAGTTGGATTTGGTGATCCTCATGGATCTCCTCCAACTCAGGATTCTGTGAAATCCCCATAGGGATTTCAGGCCAGTGAGACAGGGAAGAAGCTCCCCCCTGAAGCAGACAAGGTTTTGCCTCTGAAACCTAAGCACAGAAGAGAGTTTAGTCAGTGGAGGGAGATTTCTCCTAGTTTTGGCCAGGAAAGCAGGGCAGAAAAAACCCCAAGGTCTAACAATGGAGGTCAGGACACAGTAGGGAAACCTACACTCATCTCCAGCACCTACAGGCACCCAAGAAACTGGCTCTAGTCCCCACGCAGCTAGAGAAGCATCCACACCTTCTCCTTCTCTCCCCCACCTATGATCTGTCAGTGAACAGGAGGATATTCCTGTAACTCCTTTCCCCACAGCATCCCAATTCTGTCTTCAAGAAAAGAAAAGCTCTCTTCCACCTCCCCTTATGCAAAATAACCTCTTTTTCAGACACTAAGCACATTAAGACACATTATAAATTTTGGGTGTTTTAATTTTTAGAAATGTTTGAAAGAATCACTGAGCAGACAGTGACACAATTAGATATTCCAGCAGTGACAGGCACCCAATGAATGACATTTTTCTGAATTCAATCCCAGGTTCTCTTGGGATCAAGAGTGAAACAAAATTTACTAGAAAAAAAAGTCTGGTAGTGATGGCAGCAGAACTCCCTTTCTCGGCCAAAACTGAATTCTGATTTTACCCTACAGAAATCTAAAGATTAATGAAGATTAGAGGTGAATTAGTATATCCACATGGGTTAATACCAATAAGCCCCCTTGCCCCCTCCCCAGAATTAATGGGTGGGGTGAGGAAGGAATTACAGCTGCCCAGGGGCAGAGTCCAATCCCAGAACTGGATTGCCACAGAGGAACAGGGGCATGGGAACCCAATCTGGCTACTGGAATAACAACTTCAAAGTGAGGGCAAACAACACTAGTGGAGGGAGTTCAAAGCTCCTCACTCCTATCTTCTCCTGGTCAGCACCGCTGATTCTAGAAGGCTTCAGCTTCTTTCACTTCTTCCCTTGTTTGAGTAGGAGACTGTCACTGAAAGGGAGACAGAAGCGAGTTGTTAGTCCAGAAAGCATAAGCAAAACTGAACCAGACCCTCACAACAGCCTTGGGGGTGTCATACCCAGACTATCTGGATTTCCAAGTCCTTCCTACCAGATACTTTTTTCAAAGCCACCTAAGCCTTCCAGAGAGAGTAAGACAGAATCTGGTCAGAGATAAGGAAGAACGATCTTGCAATCAGAGATCCCACAGAAGAGAAACCAGCTCTGGCTTCCCTTCTTGACTGTAGGAAATCTAAGATTTTAGACTAAGCTCAAACTGGCACTGCCCTTTCCAGTAAACACTGGACAGATTATGCAAAGCCACCAAATTCCTGCCAACTACAAAAGCAGGAAACAGGCTTTTCTAGCATGGACTGGAAAGCTTTTGGAGAGTAACGAAAGCATCTTTCCTAGAGAGCATTACCCCAAACCAAGACAAATCCCTGCAATCATCTAATAGTCTTCTCACAACCCTCTCTGCCATAAACGCCCTGTACACACAGGACAGATTGGAAGAGGCTCCTCAGTTACTCCTGCCCTCCTGTGCCAGGTTCCTTACAGGACATACACAAAGCTCCAATTACTGAGTGTCTCCTACTTGATGTAGATGTTTGTGCAGTCTGTGCAAGGAAGGCTTCGAGCTTCACATCAAAAATAGGAACGGAGATAGACATGGAATAAACTTCCTGTGGCCAGAAAGGCCCAAGCCAGAAACATCCCAGGCACCAGGCAAACATGAACACCCTCCTTCCAAGTACTAAAAAGGATCAAAATAAAAAGTGCCTTACCTTCCTCTGTGTGTCAGGAGATGCAGTAAGGAGTGGGAGGAAGGAAGATAAACAGTAAATTGATTAGATTAACAGAAACCTCAATTTCCACAAGAAGTAAGACTGCTCCCTACTTGGCTGTGTCCTCTGGCATCAGGCTTCTCTCAAAGATCCTGAGAGAGCTCCAGGTCACAGGTAGGGTGCAGATAAATCCAGCCAGCTGGCCCCTTTACCTGGTGAAGCCCTCATCCTGCAGGTTCAGTACCAAGTTGTCTGCTGTGAGATATACACGGTTTTGTGAGCCAGCAATCTGAAAAAGAAATCCATTGCAGAGATAACATAAAGGAGTATAAATGCACGTGGAGGAAGAGCACTACCAAAGAACCTATCTCCTACTCCAGCTACTCTTGTTTTATTAAGATCTCAGTTAAATCAAGGCAATCCCCAAAACAACTCTAACTTCCTGACTTCCCATGCCAGCACCATCAGACTTTCTAGAAGTGCTCATTCTCTCTGTCAGAAAAACCTTTGATCCCACACTTATCTGTTCCCCTTTCTCAGCGTGCAGGAAACCAGGAGCTTTTGGTGGCTGCAGCCGAGTGTGGGTAATGGAGTCTGATGTGGATCTGGCCTCGTCACATGGAGGGCATGAACTCCTAGCCTCCCATCTCACGGCAAGCTAAATCTTAAGCTCTACTTGAGCAGAGAAAAGGGCTGGGCAGGAACAAAGATCAGGACAGGGCAGGTCACCTTCGCCTTAAATTCATCATGTGGCCACTGGGCTGGGAAGACAGCACAAGCATTGCAAAAGGATGAAGAAAATTCTGCGCCCCAGTGCTCACCGTTTTGGAGATGTTTTGAGCAGCTCGGATCTTACGTAGCTTGATGTAGCCTGGATTCCTGCTGAGAGCTTCACCAAGGTACCAGGGAGAAAAAGTTAAGGAAAAACCTGCTAAAAGAAGCTGCCTACCCACAAGGAATTCTTCTTAAGCCACACCATCAGACATCTTAGGGGGGTTAAGAAGCAATCTCTAGCCCAATAGCTTCAGCCTTCAAGCAGACAGATTTTTACTTCCCCCAATCAAGAACATTATGGATTTTGGACACACACAGGCAATAAAATTTAAACCTTAAAACAAGGAGCAAAGGCTTGTGGCCGCCTCTGCTCTGACCTGTAACCTCAGACAAATCTCACTCCAGGCAACAGTGGGGTGAGCGAAAAGAAATAAATGACAGTGACCTACTTGAAGTTATAATCTGATAACAGTCTCTTAAGTGTAAGCCCTATGTGACATTCTCAGGACTGTCCAGCTCACAAGCAACATCCCACAAAAATCTTCCAAACCAGGATATCATCTTGGCAGCTGTAGCTTCCCCTTCAGCCTGGACAATCTTCTGCTTCTGCTCCTGCTTGGCCTTCTCCACCAGAAACTGGGCACGCTGTGCCTCCTGCTGAGCTGCAGAAAGAACGGCCAAAAGCTTTGGAGGCAGACCCCATCTTCTGAGCCTGCCACCAGAACCCTAGAGCTGAGGGCTGGGGGCTCTGCTTCTGAAAGAACCGACAGCATTCTGGAGCCGCATCCACAAGTACCAAACATATCTGAGTGTACTTGGCATCCAGACCCTCTACTCAATCCTTGTAGGAAGGGACAGTTTGAAGAGGAGCCCTACTCTTGGGAACTCAGACCCTCAGATGGTCTATCCCATTAGCTATGACCCAAAGTTTTCTGGTAATACTTGTAAAATAACCTGTTTAGCTCCATTACTAAGGAGGCTAAGGTTTCTAACTGTGTAGCTGTATCAATGCGAAAGCAGTATCACACTAACCCAAATTCTTCATCCTTGTTCAGTAATTCGGTGAAAAGGAAAAGGCAATCCACCCTTTTCAGGCATAAACTAAACTCACCCACTTGCTTAGCCTCCACAGCCGCAGTGTATTCACGACTGAAACTAAGCTCTGTGATAGCCACATCATCCAGGATGAGGCTGAAATCCTTGGCTCTCTCTGTCAGTTCTCGCCTAATGAGCAGAGACACCTGAAACACAAATATAGCAAAAAAAGTAGCAAACACAGGCTGTTTCTCACTTCCCGCGCACTCCAAAAGTGAAGCACAACTGCTCTTCTCAGTTCATTCACATCGAGCCCGAGAGATTACCTAACACAAACCCTGAACATTAACACCATATCTGAATCTGTTGCCTCTACGTAATATTGCATATCTATAGCTGTGTACTGCATTTTCAGAAAAATATATATAATATGGTTAGTACTTAACCACACCATATCATTAATATTGCAAAAATAAAAAACTCGAAAGTTTTTTTTTGTTTTCACATCCTACCACGTTCAATTCCACAGTTCCCACGTTGTACTAATAAGCATTTCCTTCTCCACCTTGAATTTGCCACTGTTTGCAGTTTGTCTCCTCATATTTGCATTCAAATACAGAAAAAAATTTACCAAGTCTTTTTTTTTACTGTGTATCACATCTCTTAATTACTGCAGATACTCCTCTCCTGTGGCTGCTATACTTTCAGTAGTCTCTCTGGGTAAGTGTTGTTGGGAGGTATTTTGATTTATTCTACCTTTAACTTGCCAGGACCTTTTCCAGGCAGGCTTACAAGTACTGCACCAGATACTGACTTAAACAGAAATTACTGTTACAGTATCAAACACTTGATCAGTCTAGCACTTGCTTTTACTTTTATTGCAGCTGTTTTGAGTAGAAGTCTACAATGATGCCAGAAACATTTACTGTGTGAATTGTGAGTGCCTTACATAAAGTTACTTCATTTTCTTCTTATTATCAACTGCTTCAAGATACATCACTTTAGAGTAATGAACACTAGATGAATATATGACAAGAAGGCAAATTCAACTCTTGTTTGTTCAGAAATTTCAGAGATACTTAACAAGTAATTTTTTTTTTTTCCAATAAATCTAAATCCCTTGCAGACATTGTTTCTTTGCTGTCACATCCTCCCTTTCACTCCTTCTCTTTATACAATGCCATTAACAAGTCCCTTCAGTGCACCATGAGGCCTAGCACAAAACCCTGACAATCCCTGCTATGGATCAGTTCTCAAAACAAGACCTGGACACTTAGTTCAACTCTGCTTTTTTTTTTTTTTTGTCATGGATCAGAAACTAGTTATAAGGTGCTTTGTATTTTATCTGGCAACTTATCCTCTAGCAATCTCATGCAGGACCTCCTCTAAAGCCTTTTAGAAGACGACCAGCAACTTCTCTCCCTCGGCTGCAACATATGAATATTCTCAGCATCCATGGTAATCAAATTATCAGAACACAAACTTTCAGATATAGGCTTTTTAAAACTAAATATTTTTATTATTTTGCAATCCCCCCCCCATCTTTTTCTAAACATAAATATTTACTACCCTTCTGTAGCATTCGCTACTGGAAGTTTACTGCTTTGTTGACTGCTCACCCACTTCACTTTTCAGATCCTTTAAAATTGTTTAGTTTGCTCTGACAGCTCTTCTGATACCCATAAAGGGCCAGATAATAATTATTTTTAAAACCAGTTCTGCTGTTACCTATGGGATATGATATAAATCAGCTCTCCCTCCCCCATCGTTACATTACAGCCTAGTTTTACATGCTATATACCAACGAATCCAGTTTTCTTCTCAGAAGTTAGTGATGTAGCCTTAATGTTTGTATCTTTATTGGATTAAAAGATAAGTGGGATGCCCTTTCCATCTGGATGCACCATCTACCAGTTCAATAAATTTATCTTGATCTGTTGTAACATTCCCCATACCCACAGTTTAGTCATTTCTTTGTAAACTGGGTATAAATATCCAGAACAATTTACCTGTGCTCTCTGAGTGATGAGCTGTGAAGCATTAAACTTGGCAACCACGCTCTTGAGCACTTCGTTAACGATGGAAGGCAGGACTCGCTCCTCATAGTCCAGGCCCAAGCGCTGGTACATGCTGGGCAGCTCTGCAGCATTGGGCCGAGTGAGAACACGCAGCGAAATGTTCACCATCTGCAAGTCTGAAGAGAAGAGAGATAAGCAGGGCCAGCACTGCAGCTGGACGACTCCTAATAAGCACACTTCACGGTGGCTAGTAGCCATGGTTAGTAACTGTGCTAATCAGCCACAGGTACCGCACAAATGGGGGGAATCACCAGGTTTTGAAGCTTGGTCAAACAAGACCTTGAAGCATGGTCAAAATTACCTTGATTAGTGATAAGAAATTCAAAAAGGATAGATTCTGATCTCCAAACCCTAGAAAATAAGCAGAACATCCTGGACCATAAAAGAGAATGTCTGGGACCATGTTGAGGATGAGTTATTTGACAACCTGGCAGAATGACTCTTCAATTAATGAACTTGGCAATGAAACCAACTTCTGAGTGTGCTGAAAGTGAACTCCCTTCATTATCGTACTGAGAAACACACCCACAGCTTGAAAAGACCCCTGCCCAGGTTAAGACCCTTCCCCTGAGCATTGCACAGTAGTAGAAGCATTATGTGAACTATATTGTAATTGTATGTTAATCACTAACCAACCAGTATCTCATAGGTGTGTTTAAAAAAGCACTAACCCCTGATTTTTGTGTATAAAAGGAGTATGGAAACCTGCTGCTGGGGTGCTTGATTTATAGAAAGGTCCACCGAGTGCCCAGGCCTGAATAAATACAATATCTCTCCTAAACGTGTTGGCTTATTACACGCCGGGGACGAACCTACTTTTCGGGTAACAATGCTTGCTCGCTCCCTCCCTCCGTCCCTCCTCCCTCCCGGCGCCGCCTGGGCCTCCTACTCCGGCCTGCGGGGCCACTCTCACCTTTAGACCCGGTGGGGGAAGAGATTTTCCGCGGCCGGGCTCGGATGTCGTAGATAATAGGGTACTGGAACCAGGGGATCCTGCGGGGGGGCGGGAGGCGGCGCGTTACGGCGCGGGCACCCGCAGCGGACGGGGCCCGGGTCCGCGGGGCCGGCCTCGGGGCGGGGGGAGCTGGGCCCTACCTGAAGTGCAGCCCCTCAGCGAGGATGGTGTCCTGCTGGACGCCGCCGATGCGGTTGAAGAAGATAGCGCGCTGGCCGCCTTCCACTGCGGGGAGAAGAGGCA
>NW_020799091.1:127469923-127486823 GCF_003259725.1 Athene cunicularia
CTCGCTCCTCATAGTCCACACGTCCAGTGCGGCCGCGGCAAAATGGCGGCGCCCAGGCGGCCTCACGAGGAGGAGGCTGCTGCTGAAGACGCTTCGGTGGAGGCGAAGCGGCCTCGTGGGCAGAGGCGGCTCTTGGTGGTGCTAGAAGGGGCGAGTCTAGAGACTGTGAAGGTGCGGGCGGTGGGGGTGTCCGGCCGGGCTGAAGGCGGCCGCGGGGGCCTTTCTTCACGTCGTCTGTACTTTGGCCGTAGGTGGGGAAGACGTTCGAGCTCCTCAACTGCGACAAGCATAAGGCGCTGCTGCTGAGGAACGGCCGGGACCCCGGGGAGGTGCGACCCGACATCACCCACCAGGTACCGGTTGGATCTGGGCAGCTCGGGGCAGCGGTGGAGCTGGCCGGCAGCCGGCCCGGGGAGATTCCCCTCGGGTCTGGGGGGTCTGCTTGTGCCCCTGGAACGGGGGCGAGTTTGGCTTTACCCGCCATGCTTGTGGTTGAAAGTTTAGTCTATTTGGTTATGGGATTACCTCTCAGCATTACAGTAGAACCTCCATAGTCAGATGAACTCCTTTCTGCTTCAGCATCTGTCCCTTCTGCATTTGTAGGGCCTAACGCTCTACTTTTCCAAGAGTTCACTCTCTTGTGCTTTTTCTATTGGGTGTTTTACTTTTCTACTGCGTGTTTTTCAGAGTCTCCTGATGCTCATGGACAGTCCGCTGAATCGGGCTGGCCTCCTGCAGGTTTATATCCACACCCAGAAGAATGTACTAATTGAAGTCAATCCCCAAACCAGAATCCCACGAACTTTTGATCGATTCTGTGGTCTTATGGGTAAGTCATTCAGACTTTATACCAGCCACAGAATAATGCAGGAAGATGGTCAGGATCAGAAGAACTTTGGAAAGAGTCAAAAGGTTGCACCAACTTTATAAACATGTGAAGGTGTCTTTGTGAGTCCCAGGATGCATAGTCCAACTATGTGTTCCTTAGCACAGTGGGGAGTGCTTGTGTGAGACTCTAGCAGCAAAATAACCTGCTGATCAGCATTTCTTAGAACTGCTTTAGGTGATGCTGAGAACTCTATAAAGATGGACCTTTTTGTCTACTTCACCTTTGATCACTAGGTAGAGGATAGGATTCCTCCAGCAAAAGAACAGACAACTTAAATAATTTTATTCTCTTGTCAGTTCAGTTGCTGCATAAGCTCAGTGTTCGAGCTGCTGACGGACCTCAGAAATTGCTGAAGGTAAACATTCTTTGACTGTTCACAGGTAATGTTGCAACACTCCTCCACTTCAGCTAGCAATGTAGGAGTGGGTTGTTTGGGGTTTTTTATACAAGCAACTATGTGGCAGGGTCTCTCACCTCTACACCCCTGTTAACTTTCTGTTTTCTGTAGGTGATTAAAAATCCAGTCAGTGATCATCTCCCTGTGGGCTGTATGAAGATAGGTACTTCTTTTGCAGTTCCTAAAGTGTCAGATCTGCGTGAACTGATTCCTACAGCAGAGCCAGTTGCCATTGTTGTGGGAGCTTTTGCCCATGGTTCGGTAAGTGCACATATCCCTTATTTGGAGTTACAAAAATCTTTATCAGCACAGATTTCAGTCTTGTTCTGAGGATGTTTTTTTTTTTTTTTCTTTTTTCTTCTGCGCTTTTTAGGCTTGGTACTCCCTGTCTCGCCCCCCCTCCTTTCTTTTCCCCAGGTAGGCTTGTCAAAAAAAGGCCCAATGCTGCAACACTTGTGAATTTTCTCCCTCCCAAAAGAGGGCACTAGTGAGGTCTAGCATTTGTCTTGCTGGAGGAATACTGTACCTCTCCAAGCAGTGGAGATAGATGGGAGTAAGTGAAAACCTGCAGTTTAATTTTTTTTTCCTCTTTCTCTCAGGTCAGTGTTGACTATACAGAAAAGATGGTCTCCATCAGCAACTATCCCCTCTCTGCTGCCCTGACGTGTGCTAAAATTACTACTGCCTTTGAGGAAGCCTGGGGAGTAGTGTGAAATTCTGCTGCTGTCATGATGGACTTCCATACAGTGACTCCACATTCTGGAAAGGCTCGTTCACTTCCGTGTGGATCTGGTGCAACTTTGGGCTCCTGGAAGGGAAAGGGCTTCAATTTCATCTTTGTAGCTTCTGGATCAATGAGACTTTAAATGGACTGCCCTACAGAGCCTTTTGCCTCCTATTAAATGTTGCTTTTGGTAAGAGTGCTTGTGTATTTTGCTTCCTCATTTTCATACAGGAGCAGGCTCAATCCCTTTATAGCAGGAACTCAGCCCATCTTTATCATGGAACTGAAATTCTCAGCCGTGTCCTGCTCGCCTTGCAGCTGATGTTGCTCAGTCTGTAGAATTCTCTTGTTCAGTGGTGTGTGACAGTTCACACTTCCCCACTGAGGGACCCCAGAGGAAAGGAGATGAAGCCGATATGAAAAAAGACCAGGAGCAATTTTTATCTAGGATGACAAACGTAGAAAAGTCAGAAGGTGGCTCCAAACCAATACAGTGCCTGCCTTGAGTGTTTTACAATCATCTGATATCAGCTGACAGACATGAGTGTCCAACTGGAGGGCGGCAGAGAGATAAGGCAACATACAGAAGGTGGAGGATCTGGAAGGAGGCTCACTCCATTCCCCTCCTTTTGGGTCTCGGACCCTGTGCTTTCTCTTTCCCCCTCCTCGCGTTGAAAAAAGTCATACTTCAACACAGCAAACTTGGCAGGTGATGCTTTGCTTCTGGAGTGTCAGATCAACTCCTACAAATGCACAGGTGGTACAATCTGAAAAAGAGAAAAGTGCTAGATTTGCTTTGGATGATTTTATGTTCACCTTTCACCTTAGTATGTAACATTGCTGCCCCACTTCCCACACTTGGACTAGGAGGTGATTCCCTCTACCTAGTACAGACTCACCTTTTGGCTGTTACTCTGCTTTTTTTAGTTTTTCTTTTCGTGGCACAATTAATCTGCGAATGTAAGGCAAAACCAGTAATAAGGTGAAGAACAACACGTGGCCCAAGAAATAAATAGACTTGTACACCTGTAAGGAGAAAGGCAAGGTTAAAGATCAGCAAGCAGCTTTGAGCCAAGAACTTGAGAGACAGGATGGAGGGAAAAGGGGGGTTGCATGGCTTGTCTGGCTTCTAAATACCTTCATCCATTTATCCCAGGTGAAAAGGCAAAATGGCACTAGAGAGTAACCCATAAACATCCAGTGGTTAGCCTGCTGCAGCACATAGAAGATGGGCTGCAAGGCAGTGATGGAGGCCAGAGTGCTTAGTAGAGGACTGTCCCGAACAAGGTTTATGACCTAATTTAAAGAAAAAACAGAATTCTTATCAGTTGGATGTCCTGTGGCTACATATGCAGACTCTGGGGCCAAAGTTACTTATCCACCTGTGTAAAATTAATTTTACAAGCTGTTAGTCTCTAAAAAAGTAACCAAGCAGCCCATCCTGCTCAAAGTTTTAATTAAAAAAAAATCTGGTTTAAATATGGAATGTTGTTCTCTCAGTACTGGGAGATTTAGCAGAGACACTCAGCTCGTGCTTGTCCTCCAACCTTTTTAGCTGCTTCGGTTGCCCTCTACTCATACACCATGTTCTCCACTTTTCTTCCTATCAGCTTTTACAATAAGTTTATGGCTTGCCCATGCAGAAGCCATCAACCTACTAAACTCTTGAGAACAGAACTCTATCACATTTGAAAACCAATTTCAAAGCAAGCAGCTATTTTTCATGTTTAATCCAAGTAAAGTCTTATGGCAGTTTCCAGGCTTCCAGGGAAAAGTTAAGGTAAGTCAGACAAAGCGCACCTGTCTTTCAACGATGACTATAAGCAACTCCATTTGAAAGCACACCAGGTAGCCAGAGTGCAGCCCGTGCCAAATGGCCAGGAAGAACAGGGCCAGTGCCTGTGACAGCAGTTTGTTACCCAGGACCTTCAGACGCTTGAATATGTAGCTAGAGTAGAAAAGAAACAAAGTCCTTCTAGTTTATGGTCTGTCATCCCCTCTCCATGCCAAGAGCTGCAGGGCCCAGGGGACTGTAGACCTTTGCACACCCTGTGGTGACAGAAACAGCAAGATGGCTCTCCTTACCAGGGCAAAATGTACCCGAGTCCTTGTCTTAAAGAAACGCCAGCTAATGAGAAGTGCTTCATCCAATAACACACAGGGAAATGATATTTGATGATTCAGTTGCATGTCTCAGCAAGTGCTGAACCAAAACCCGGCTGAGTTGTTGTATAGGGAGCACCAAGATGTAGGAACCAGCTGTTAAGAGTGTGGCTGTTTGAGCAGGCAGGCCAAAGGGCTCACTGTGGTCCCGTTCCAGCCTCTGCCCCCCTCCTGCCATCAACTGCTTGCCTATGTTTATGAACTGCCCTTTTAGACTGAATGAAAAGATCTACCTTACTCAGTAACCCGTTTCAAATGGCACAGCAGCAAAACGTGGAAGAAAGAGTGCCAGAACTGAAAACTGGCAGATTCTTCCTCTACTGCTCCCTCTCAGGCTAGGGTCTTGGTTCTGTTGACACAGAGATTACCAACACATTATAGAAGGGGAATTTTGTCCTGCTCACCGGGCCACCCAAGCATTGGTGTTGATGTTGAAAGAAGCAATGGTCCCTGTGAACAAAGGTGTTGTCTCATACAGCCAGACTTTCATGTTGGCACAGGCATCCCACAAAGGTTTTCCACTCTGGTCCTTCCCATTGTAACCCAGACCAACAAGGATGCAGACACCTTCCTATGGAAAAAGATTCATGAGAGGAAAACATTGCCTTTCCAAAAAATGGAGAAAAAAAAAGGGGCAGAGCTGGGGAAGCTCTGACTCTCAATGTGTTGAGTGGAGAGCACCACTGCAGATGGATTAAAAACTGCCTGCTTTTTTAGTTAGCTAGCCTTTGCTAACTTAAAGTAAGATGAACTGACCAGCACTGATCTCCAGATATTTGGATTACTTCCATTTAGCACTAAGTCCGAGAGCATACTAAAGCAAACCTTTGTTCCTTTGTCCTTTGTTTCTGAAACAACATCTAGACTCACCGTAACAAGCCAGCAAGTTACGTATTTGTAGAGTATAATTTTGCCCCAGATCAATATGTAACCACAACGGAACCAGAAAGTCTTCTCCTGCAGAGACAAGAGTGAAATAGAACAAAAATAAAAACCGGAGTTGAGTGGCAATAATGAGGCAAGGCAGATGAGATCTCATCTTTTGTTTTAATCTGATGTATGTGTTGAGGCTGCTATAAGGACTGGACTGCCAGGCTATTGGCTTATGCAAATTTACAAATCATTCTCCTTCCTTTGGTAATATTTGCCTGTACTGAAATAGTTACTTTGGGAAGACTCTGGGATTAGCATAATCATTGTGGAATTTACACCCTCATTTATTCATACGGACACGGAAACACTGACAAGATGCAGGTAGGAATTATTTGTTAACAGTTTCCTAAGAATATCAAAGATTCTGGTAAACCTTGCAAGTTACTCTAGTGAAGCTCTTTGGATCTAATGGTTAAGCGGAAGGTCATTAAAAGGTCACAAAATACAAAAAAGGTCACAAAAACAAAGGTTCCCAAAAGCAACAGTAACATCTAAGATTAATTCTCTATTTGTAAAATTTTTCATGTGGTTTGGTTCAGCTTAACACATTCCTGTTCTGCATCAAATGGAATCCACAGGACAGGCAGTAAAGCCAAATCAGTTGTGGAAAGGCTTATCACTACTTGCTGACTTATTTTTAAATTGATGCACAACTGGAAAAAAAAAAATCCCCTCTTGCAGATCCAGTGTTTACCAGAGAAGTGGAATTCTTCCACACCCTAGAAGTGCCAAATGAATACATACCATGTAATCATCTGAGATGAGGTATTCATCAGAGATGTACAGGCTTGACAAGGTATAGGTTACTAGAAACAAGAGACCCAAACTCAGGCGCTTGAGAGCAGGCACAAAACTGAGAAAGAAAAATATGGAGGTCAAAGAAAAGCCTTGGAAAGAGACTGTCAAACTCATAATTTAAAAAACAGCAGTGGAAAAGAGGAGGTAGGGGAGATAGCGATAGGGAGTCACCATGTTCCACTGCTGCAGATGCCTCCATTTGGAAGCTGGGATGCTGACATCACCAGGATGGGACTAAGTCTGTGCTAAAGATGTCCAATGGTTCATGCCTGGAACAATGCTAGGACATTAAACAGAGAATTATGAGCAGCTTTGGAATGACCATCTTGTTTTATAAATCACTTTTGGTCACACTGCTTTAGTGCCCAGGTAAAATGCACTCTGCTGCAGGGAACATGTGGAGGATTCAGCATTCTGGGATCTTAGGAAGGTGAGGAGTGAGTGGCTTTTTATTACCTATTGGGTCTCTGGCCTGGAACGTCAGTCATCTCACCCCTTGCCAGTTTCTGATAGTCTGTCATGGAGAACTGAGGCCCCACCATGAAGGCACCATAGAAATAGGAGAATCCTGAGACCTCCAGCAAGGTAGGAACTCCCCGGACAGCAAATCGTCGCTGCTCAGGGGTCAGGAACTCCTGCACCAAAGGGAGTGGCATTAACATCATCCTAGGGGATTTCACACTAGCTCTGGATGTTATGTTCTCAGCCTACCTCCTTAATGGTCTCAGTTCTTGTTCTCCATGTATATGGAACTTTCTGCTTTGTACTTCACATTCATTCCTCTCCCCAGCCCTCTATCCCCAGCCCCTCTAAATAGCAACAAGACCCAATGGTTGAGACGAGTTGTGCCGATCTCTGTTCCCAAATAAGCTCAAAACATGGAAGGGATCTATTGGCATGCAACCCTGCCAGCATAGTGGGCATAGTAAAAGCACTGTATCTGATCTCTTTCAGTCCCTGATTGCAATTGCATGTACTTTTCCAAGACTTTATCATCCTACAAATCCTACTTCTCGATGCAAGAATTCTTTGTCTTTAAATACTTGAAATTTCAGCTTAGGGAATTTCAGCTCAACCTTCTTTTCTTGCAGTCAGAAGTGATTCCATGGATGCTGAAGACTCAGGCCCCAAAAAGGCGATGGGGAATGCAGATACTTAAAGTAGGATCAAGAGACTGTAGCAAGTGTTCTGCCCTCTCCCACACATTGTACTGTGCAACTTCTCCCACTGTTTCATCTGCTCTAAAATCCAAGCAAATGGTAAAGGGCAACCATTCACAAGGATATGGTAAGACTAAACAAAGGAAAGGAAGATGGGAACTGAGGTCCAGTGATGGTGGTCTGCAAGTTAAAGGTACACTACCGACAAGACACAGAGCACTGGGAATTGGGAATCTAAAGCAACAGATTTGGGGGAAGGAGATGGTGGGGAATTTTGAAGGGGACAGAATAATGTTCTGACATGATTGAAACAACTTTTGTCCATTTCTAATCACTACTGTCTCTGTTCCAAATTCTTTTCCATTCCAGAATTCAGTGCCCTCAGACACTCATAGAGGCTCCCCTTTCAGCTATGGCTTTCACCAAACCATGAATGCAGCTTGCTAACTCCCATTCTTTGAATTTGATTTTCTGACCTCTAGCTCACTGGAACAGCACAGAGGAGGGGAGGAAGAATGAAGGAGAAATGGTGTCTTACTCACCAGATCTTTTCCTCCATCATAGTAATCGATGGCCAGACCTAGAGGTGAGAAACAATTATTTGAAGTCCTGTGATGGGGTGAACAAGAGTCCTCTCTTCCCTGAGGCACAGCTTGCAGAGCACAAGAGATAGGAGGGAGGTGTCACTCACCAATCAACTTGAGCGTCAAGACACAATGTGGCATTGTCCACTTGATGTCATAATGCTCTGTGGCTGTGCAATAATATCCAGCCATAAGGTATGTCTGAAAGAAAGCATTGTTTGGGTTATTCAAACGAATTCCTCCAGCTGGTTTTGATTTGTCTCCACTTTTCCACCCACAGTTGCTAATGGGAAGCGCAAAACTGAACAGCGGGCTCCCTTCTACAAATTGTTGCAGTAAGAAAGAGTTTTACCATTTGAAACAAGAACGTGGTGAAGACGGCACTGATCGTGCGACCCATTAGTCTCAGTATGAGGAACTGGATTAGGACACATAGCAGGGAATGAAAGAACTGCATCCCTGTGGGAAGGGAAAGAAAGAGAGAAAGATGAAGTAGACATGACATTTTCCGACTACAGGACCTCCCAAACTGCAGCATGCCCTGGGCCAGGCAGCTCTCTTCCCAAACTTATCTTACCGAAATTGAAGTAAGCAATTGAGAGTCCCGTGAACACATTGTAGAGATGAATGAGGTAGGTCTCCTTCTGGAAGAGGAAATAGCGCTGGAACAAGGCAAAAGGATATCCTGAGTAGGGGAGAAAAAAAAAAAAAGATGAAGGAGTTGTAAATCAATGTAGACAAGCATTTGTAATGGTCCAGATTATAGCTTTCTTGAACATGTTATTAGAACATGTACTTTACATAGTTCTCAATAAAGGTCACAGCATACATTCACTGACATTGTATTTCCCTCTCGGGAGATAGATGCCTGATGAATTACTCTGTATATTATACAGAATAAAATACTTTTAACAGGAACATAATTATATCAAAGTTGACACTGCAGTGCAAGAAATTCCAAGTTTACAGTTCCTGGCCTTGTTCAATAAATGAGATTGATAATGCTGAAATACATTAATCAGACTTTATTCTCTGATTAATTTCCAACTTTTATGACACATACAGTGCATGTGGCAAAAGCTAGATGTGAAAAAAACCCCAACAAATAAACACACTGATTTAAAAAATTAAATCTGGGTTCCCACCTCAATCAGCTCTTAAATGATGCTGACTAGCTTTAATCCCAGAGTTCCACAAGTGACCTCCAGTAGTATACTCTTTCTTTGCTAACTTTCCAACTTTAGATTTGCATCTGATTTGTGAGGTACTGGGCACACAAAACTAACTAAAATCAACTGGGACTATGCATGTAGTATTTTTGAAAAAAAATCAAAGTCAGAAGCATTTCACATGGAGCAGCTAAGTGGAAGGAGTATTTTCCTTGCGTTTTCTGCATGTTTAGCTTCTAGTCTGATTTAGGAACACCTCCAGATTATTCATCTGTGACTCTAGGGAGAAGCAAATATTTGTGAAGCACTCTGGTAGTACAGTGAGAAGTACCACACATAAAACCATGAGTAAATGAAATTCTGTCATCTAGGCGAGGTTCACGTAGTGTGCAATAAACACTGCCACATATTAGACAACAAATATATATAATGTTTTAATACGTATTGACATAGGAAGTATTGTGAAGTTTGTTCTTGCAGTTAGTGTTTCTAAAGGCATGTACACAATGATCTGAACTGGGATAGCAGAAGCAACTTTCATTCTGGCATTTCATAACTTATTGCTTTACTTTGCAAGCTTGTATTCTGTTATCCCAATTAAAAAACAAAAGAATCTCTTCTAACAAAACAAAACAAAAAAAAAAAAAAAAGGAAATTCATCACATACCACAATACTGGCATCCACACAGCTTATTAACCTAGCTGAAATCTGTAGCAGTGCATAGATCTCTGCTACTTGCACTAACAGAGCAATAGTAGCAGTAGGTAGTCACATTTTATATGAAGCAGTAATAAAAGGTGATGAAATGCACATTTCGTTGAGAAGTGTTTGATGGATGGAAGGTTTCCAATAAGCAAGGCCAAATCTAGACACTACTGTGAGAGGAAATGAGAAACTCTGTCATGTTATGTAAACTACATGTCTTGCAGTCTGTCAGCACTAACAGGCTGAGGCGTGACTAGAGCCATTTTAAGGTGCTCTCCGTTCCCCCAAATCCCGAGGGAGGGAGTCCTGAATTTGGGACTCCTGGTCCCCCTTCTAGAGCCCAGGTGGCGGCATGCTCTACTGAGCTCAGATGTGTGCACCTGCTGCTTCTTGAAACTGAGCTGATGCTCACCATTTCCTCAGCCTCTTGCCACCCCTCTTTCGGTCTTCCCTGCCTCCTTGCTCTTGTTTCTTCCTCCTTTTGTGTCCCACATCGGTTTCCATGCCACAGGCTGCTTTCTTGGTCTGAGCAGCCAGCCAGCGCCACATACCACGGCCCTTCACCCGCAGAGCCTGGCAACCTTGCTCTTGTTCATCCAGCTTGCTCTTCCCTTCTGCAACAGCAGCTCCAAATTTCCCTACAAAATGCCATACCCAAACCACCCCTTTCCCTTCGTGCTCCCCCATGCTTTTTATACAGCCTCCTTTTCGTTAGCCAGCATGTCCTTCTGTCCCATTCCCCCCACAGCTTCCCTGAACACCACCTGAGGGTCAAAGAGGGAGTTGGCAAACAGTTCATCACATGGGTTCTCTTGGGATACAGGAGTCACTCAAAGAATTAGAGCAATTCATGTGGTTTAAAAATAATTTAAAAAAAAGTAATATTGTCTACCAGCCTTCTACTCAGAAACATACAGACAGAGATTATTTTTTTTTTCACATGCCAGTTTTCTTGCTGAAGTTTAATAACAACTGGCTTTGTGGAATGGAAAGTGGTAAAAAAAAAAATAAAGACCATCAGTTTAGACCAAAAGTACTGAGGTTTACTGTGGAAAAATGTTTCCCCCTTTTGAGCAAGGGGGAGAAAAATCATATCAGAAATACAGGCAAAGCACAATTTATTGCTGTTTGTTAACACATAGAGTTTTAAAACCACATTTTCAAGGGTTTCCACACTCCCTCAAAAATCAGTACAATCTTGAAAAACATTCAATTTTCATAGGAAAAAAGTATCTGTTTTTTGGCTCTAGCCATTTCTGTAGACAGAATTAAATGATGACTGAATACTACGATGTACCTCAAATTTTAAAGCCAGAAATTTTATCTATTTTCTCCCACCCCCAACTAGTTTTCCTACTCTTTCAAAGACCTCTCCCACTTGTCAGACGTACACCTTTTCAGCTCTACATACACCATACTGTGGTTTGGGTAATGCTGCTATGAGGGAAAAAGAATTATGAACCCTTGCAAATAAAGAGCTCCTAATATGCACAGCATACATGTTTTTAGAAAGGTGCAAATTTAAATTGTGGTCTTGTACTACATGGGTGCTGTTCCAGTTGAAAAGTCACAATGTCAGCCTAAATTCTGATATCCAGAGCCACTTGCTAGTACTCTGGACTGCAATTTAGTTACAATTTTGCTGCTCACCAGATAATTCTCTCAGTTTTACAACTGAGCCAGTTCCACACTGCAGATACAAACTTTAACCCCCAAATGGCAGTGGATAGTAAATATCAGCAGTCATTCTGCTGTGGCCTGTGCACTTTTGAACACTCGTAAACTATTAAATAATGAGCTATTCCTACCAATAACAACAGCAGTACTCCCACCCCACTACTATGTTCTTGAAGCAGCCTGAATTAGCACAGAAAAAGCCGGAGAGCAGTTTTTGAAGATACTGTTGCCTCCTGGCAAGCTTGCTGTCACATTTGAGTACCTCACCGACAGGATGCTGCGCTGCTTTGCTTTTGCTGTTCAGAAGCAACAGGGCTGGAGCCCCTGCTCCTTGCTGCCAAGGGACCCTACACAGCAGCTCCCAATCTGCCAAACTCCTCCTTCACCGCTTCCTCAGGCAGAGTGGACTGAGGCAGGAAACCAGCTGTGATACTCCTGGAGAAAACAGAAGGCGACCCCCTGATTCAAAGTAATTCTCCTTCTGTATACACCATGGAGTTGAAAAGCAGTCTGCAAGCAGAGTTGATTTTTGCCTCTAGATAGACCTTCTATAAAAAGGAATTAGAAATTGATATGAGGGACAAATTAGCTGAGACATGCAAGATAAATTCCTCCTTTTTTTTCTTTTTTTTTTTAAACTTCACATGAACAAGAGTATGATCTCTGGTTAAAAGAACCCCAGAACTGGAAGGAAAGGACAAGGTCAGCTTCTTGGTCACAGCCATTTGAGAGAATAATGGGCCACCACACAGCACCCAGGTTGTCCACAGATACAGAAACCTAATTGAGCAAAAGAAGTAAATGATTAAGAGGCTGGATTAGGCAGGAAGAAAGTTCTACTAATTCCAAGCAAAAAATAGCGCTGTCAAGTTTGCCATCTTCTGGAATGGGTGATTAAGATGCCTGCCTTTTTCTGGAGAGAGAGCTGCAAATAAGAACACCAGAAACATTCTTTTCATCTCTGCTCCCTTTATTTCCCCTTCTATATGCATTAGCTCTGTTTCATCTTCAAGAGAGCAGATCAGACTGTTTTTCCTCTTCTCCCTTTTGCTGACCTGTTAACTCCACTTTTGTAACATCTTCTATTTTCTTATAAGAATGCTAAAACTAAAAGGAAGGGGACAACAGGAAAAAGACATGTTAAAATATAAGCCTCATCTAATATTTTTCACTTCAAAGATATTCCCTTTTTCTGTCTATAATACCGCAAAAGTCCCACACCTTATTTAACACTGGGTGCATATAAGTGAGTATTTTAACTCAGCTCATAATTGTACTTTTAAAATCCACTTATGGTGCTTTAGTTTGCACAGCAGAACTGTCTCAAAGCATATGAAAAGGCCTTTTTTCTGATGAAACTGCACTGAAAAGGCACTCCAGCGGGTACCCGGCCTGTATGGCTGGACTGAAGTAAATCCAAAGTAAATGTCCAAAACACATCAGATACTGCTCACAAGTAAGTACGCTTTATAGATCTGCTCCTACTTTACATTTTACTTGCTAATGTAGACACAGTCAGTGTGCAGCATTATGCAGCTCTCTTTTTATTATTTATAATAAAAATAAGATGTATTTGAAGTTAAGAGTTTGAACAAGGCAGCACATGAGTGCTCTGTGACAGGGCTGCTTTTAGCACCTGTGACAGGATGGTACTGCCTCTTACAACTTCTCCTGTCTCTTACCCATTAAAACCAGTTGTTTGCCTCCCCTTCAGTAAGGTTCTTGCTTGGCTGACCAGCTGGGGACTTGATTTGGGATAAGTCATCAGCTATGGTTGACCACAGGGAGAATTTCACTGAGCCAAAAAATCTTCAGGATGCAGTGAACACAAATAAGCAGAGAATGTAAAAAAAAAACGGTGAGAGGTAGAAGAGGAGAAGATAAGACTTGCAAGCAAAGCAGCTGGTTTCTGACACCTGTTCAGCAGGAATGTGTTACTTTCTGCAGGTCACTGCTATGTCTGTAGATGAGGGAACACTTCACCAGTGCTCTTCCTGGCAGGTCTGAGTAGATCAGCAGGGCCAGTTCTGGCTCAGGGCTGTAAACAGTATGTTGGCCCCCTTCCATATTATGCAGCAGAACATGCCAGGTAGCTTGCAAGCCACAGTGTAATAGTACAGCCAGATGTTTTAATTCTTTGGGATCATACAGCCATGCAGGAAATAAGACCAACCTAAAGTCTTAAATACACAGTGCCACATGGCCTCCTGTATCCTGGCTCACACTTTGAGCGATGAAAGCAGGAAAGAAAGGTCTCCTCTCATGGGAGGACAAGAGCAGCAGCACAGAAACCCTCTTCTTCTCACCACTGGAGGGGCTCCCCCTTTCTCTGTGAGAGCCTAGGACACCACTTGTTCAGATCGCTTACTCCAGCAACTGGAACATAACTGTAGGTACAGGGCTGAGATCACTGGTGTCTTCCACACTGACCTAAAGACAAGAGTTTCCCCTGGGGCAACACTGGGTCTTGGACCTACTGAATAATGCAAGGTAGAATACACCTCTCAAAAGACATTTTCATATGACTGACAGATATTAGGGTACTCGACAAGTGACAGGGTCCAGAACTATGCTTCAAGTATTACTGCTGTTGATAATATTGCCAAATTGCAGCTTAATTTCTTCAAAGGTTGTTTATCACAAATTTTCACATACAGGAAGTCTGAACTAAGTTTTTAATCTTGTACAGTCTGAGTAATGGACTCTAGTTGTACTCTTTGCTTCAAAATTATGGGATGTATAAAAGGTGTCTCTATTTTAAATACAAAGCTGTGACTAAAATCCCCATAATTTGTTCAGCAATGTGGCGTTACAGTCTTCACTTGTTCACTGAGAAAATGTGGTGGGCGCCCTTTAGGACTACTCCAATTTTGATTCTTGGTTGGTCTTCCTTCCTCCTTCTCTCCTGTATTTGAATTTTTTTCAGTGGTGGCAGAATGCTAACAGTTTTAAAGGACTTCTATTGGTTATTTCAGATCATGACTAAGTGAACATTCTTATTCTGAATCAAGAGAGTCCATTTGGACTATTTTTTTCAACAACAATTCAGCTTTCTCTATACATGAATGTAAAAAGTTGAAAAGTCCTTTGCAGTTCTTCCTCTTTTTCAGAAGGCTATTTTTAGCAGTTTCTGGTAATGTCCTGAACAGTGAAACTCTAGAGAAAGTTGTCACAGTAGAACTGCACAGTGTAGATGGTAAACTACATCACAGAGGTAGAAATAAGCACCAACTTTGTAATCTAGATTTGGAACAGAGTACCATGCTTCATCCTCATGGTCTTGTTCTGAAATAATTCAGCAGTATTAGCTGCAGCCAACAAAAACAATTTTCTTCCTGAATCTACGCAAACACCTGAGATGGAGGAAGGGAAGGAAAAGCAATCCCTTGCCTGTCCTAATGCCATTTCCAGCTTCTAGAAATGCCTTTCATTTATATGCCATGCCATCCTATTAAGTCATCAGCACTAGTTGCATTACCAAGTGGCTTAAGGCTTTCAGTCAAATTAAAAGGATTGTAAACTAAGCTGCAATTAAATGAACATTTCTTTGCTAGTGCTGGGTTAAGGAACTCTTCCCACTCCTCATGTTGCTCTGGAGTGGTGCTTGGCCATTCCTTTTAATATAATGGTATAATGCTTTACTACCCATTCATTAAGCAGGAAAGCTGAAGTCAATCCCCTCTGCCCGAGTGGTTCAATCTACATGACCTGTAAGAGTACCAAACTACAGACAAGGCTGTTTCACATGACTCTAAGCCTTCCATCTAAAGTTATGGCTTCAATTGCATGTAATTAAGAGATACTAAGCTAGGGAGAAAGGACAGGGAAATGCACAGCTCTAGCCTCCTGGTTTGGCACACATTTTAGGTAGGCAGTGGAAGGAGATGTGAGTGGGTTCCTGATCCCATTTAATACAACTTTAACTACAAATTATAAAGATCCATTAAGATTTTATGCAAAATAGAGAGTGGCCTACTTCAGGAAGGGACACTGCCATCTCAGTGGCTTAGTGTAAACATGTGCATGGAACATTTGCAACAACACACACAAATCTCACACTTAATGAATCTATTGACTTGCAGTGGGCATCTCTTTTTATCAGTAAGATTATAACTATCTGCTGTTCATTTCAAAGAAGTCATTTTGCTCACCCATAAGACACCAAGCAGGAAACAGCCTCTCAATGTCACGTTCTGGCTTACTGCTAGTGAGAGGCAAGAAAGAACTCTGAGGGTACGTTCTGCAAAGGCATCCCTCTGCTGTAGGTGTCTGGCTCCACACACACTTTCCAACACCTTTTCTGCATTGGCACTTGTTAGACTAGTCCCTTAGCTGGTTCAGTGGACTAACCTGGCAGCAAACTATCTGCTTTTTCTGGTTTAGGTTTCTGCCAGGCAAGTAAATTCAATGAGACTGAAATTAAAGAGAGACAGACATGGGAGCAGGGAAAGCAGGACCTTTCCCATTTAGCTGTGAGGAGCTGCTAGATTAATTCATGCTGACTTATGTGTGTGTCCTGTATATGTTTTCTATTACTTCATATTTGTTCTATAGAAGTTTGGTTTAACTAACTTCTAAGATCAAAATGATAGTCAGTTCAGTCCCCTATATCAACTCTTGACATGAAGAATGATTTGGTTCAGTTTGATCTTACACATCATAGATTAAATCAGGCAGAAATAAGTCTGGTCCAGACCACAGTTATGAAGTGACACAACTTTTCTTGCTTCTTTTTTTTTTTTTTTAATTATACTTCCAGTTAGCCAAAGCAACTTTATTTTGACAGATCACACAGTAGCAGCTGTGTCACTTCAAATATACTTTTAGGTTCACAACAAAGCTTGTATTTTCCATTCTGGTAGGTGACCACATCACCAAAAGCTTTCAAAAACCAAAGTTTCATTGGGCATCTATCTGCAGAGATTTATGTAGACAGCACATATACATAAACTTGAACTAATATTTTGGAAGCTGTAACGTACCCCTCAATTGTCAGCACACAATTCTAGCCTCGCATTAACCAATTTACATGTGACTTAACCATCTCATGTTTAGATAAGCATAAGCAACATGCGTTTTGCAACATGCTTCGCATTACAGGTGGAGTGCAGTGCAACATCCCAGGTCTTCTGGCCACTGAGCTGGCAAGTTTTGCTCACCCTTACCTGGTAGTCCCCGCGGTGACACGCCACTCCCGCATAGTTCCAAGATTGCTGCAGACGCTAATAATGTCTCTTGGCAGAGACCTCACTGCACTCGGGACGGGGTAACAGCTCATAGAAGTTGTGGAGGTTCCTAAGCGCACCCCCCCACCCGGACACACGCTCATGGGGAGATTCCTAAGCGCTTCCCCCGCGCCAGACACATGCTCACGGGGAGTTTGATGCACCTGGCACCAGCACAGACAGTGGAACAACCGCAAACAAAGTTCTTGCGCCCAAAACACCGTTCACGACCCACACCGCAACTGGACTGATTTCGCAGCACGCCGAGGGCCATCACCGCGGCGACTGGCCCCGCGGGTCTTAAAGCCAAGCTCTGCCCCCCGGACGCGGGGTACCTGCACCCCTTTCGCAGGCTGCCTGCCAGCGCCGCACCCGGACTTCCTGCGGGTGAACACACCGGCTCGCCCGTCTCGCTTCGGAGCGGGTTCCCCCTCTCCCGCAGGAGAGCCGGACGGTCGCGCCGGGCTCCCACACC
>NW_020799091.1:127486873-127492338 GCF_003259725.1 Athene cunicularia
GGCAGGGGCAGGGGCAGGGGCAGGGGCAGGGGCAGGGGCAGGCCCAGGCCCTGGGTCTAGGTCTAAGTCTGGGTCTTGGCCTCGGGCGCTGCTGAGCTGGCTGGGGACAAGGCACGCTATGGAGCCTCCCCAGTGCTGCTGGGTCCCAGAGGACAGAGCATGCTTGACTGTTGCGGCCTGGAGGGACCCTCTTCCTGTACCCGATCTTACAGCAGCGCTTGTCCTCATCTGTGTCCCTGTGGCACCCGACTCTGTACTCACTGGGTGGCTCAGCCTACACAGCTGCCTCGTAACTCAGCTTATAAAGGACCTTCTCCTAGGTGCATCCTTTCATGCAGATGTTCTGGGGGCACCCCAAGTTCTCCTTAGCAAAAGCTTCAGGTGCAGTGGGTGCAAACCTATTCCCCTTGTTTGTGTCCCCATCTTCCTGCTGTGTCATTCAGTATTGCCCACACTTAGCTGGAGGGGCAAACAGACTCACACAAAGGTTTATATGGAAAGAGACCTCTGGAGGTCGTGATCCAAGCCCCTGCTCACAAGCAGGACTCCAAAGCTGGATCAAAGGCTGCTCAGGGCATTACCCAGGCAACTGCTGTACGTTTTCATGGATGGAGAGCTCCTAGCCTCCCTGGGCATCTGAGCCAGTGCTGAATCATGCTTTGGGGGAAGTATTTTTGTCCAAATTATTTTCTGAGTTGCATCTGTTGCAAATTATGCCCATTGCCTCTTGTCCTGGGAAGGGTCTGACTCCATCCTCTTTATAACCACCCTTTAGGACAGTAGCACCTGTTAGATCCCATTCCTTGTCAAATCTGACTGGGAGAGGGTCTGATTGTTAACATGACCGCACAGACCTTATTTACTTAAGAGACCAGGCTAAAAACCTTGCTTCCCCTTGCCCTTCTCTTTTCCAGGCTAAGCAAATCCAAATTCCTCAGCATCAGTGCTCTAGTCACCTATCCAGTATCCAGTGGTCTTCTACTGGGCTCCTTCCAGTTTGTTCACACCTCTCTTGCACTGGGACAACCATAATGGACACAGCATACCAAATACAACTTTATCTGCGCCATACAGAGGGAAATAATCACTTCTCTCCACTATGCTGCCATTCATGCCACCTAGTGTGATATTTAGCTTTCACTGCTACAAGGGTGCATCGTGGGCTGGCGTGCCAGGGTGACCAGGATCTTTTCTGCTGGCCTGTTGTCTCCTAGCCTCTGCTGGTGCATAAGATCACTCTGCCTTAGGTGCAGCTCTGACCATAGGGTTATGGTGTGGCTGTGGGGTGGGCTCACCTGCTGGGAACAGGCCTTGGTGGGCATAGGTTTCACTTGAAATGATGTGGGTTTTCTCCTATCTTCCTTTCCCTGCCTCACAGTGGTAAAGGCACAGATCCACAGTGCTCTGTCTGGTTTTGGAGGCCACACTTCTAGCAGCCGAAATGGCTTTGGACCACATGACAACCTCCCATGTTTGATGCATTATGAGGAAAGACTGAGAGAATTGGGTTTGTTCAGCCTTTGAAAAAGAAGGCTTAGGGAAGAGCTTATCACCATGTTCCAGTATTTAAAAGGTGACTACAATGAAGATGGAGACTCCCTTTTTTACAAGGAGTCACATGGAAAAGATGAGGGATAATGGGTACAAGTTACTGCTGGGGACATTCCAATTGGACGCAAGGAAAACTTTTCACAATGAGAACAATCAGACATTGAAATAATCTCCTCAGTGAAGCGGTGGATTCCCCAACATTAGACACTTTTAAGATTCAGCTGGACAGTCTTGTCTAGACTGTGCTTTTGCCAAGAAAGGTTAGACCAGATGATCCTTGAGGTCCCTTCCAACCTGGTATTCTGTGACTCTATGATCCAGGGAAGGAAGAGGAAACAGTCTTGAAGGAGCAGTTTAACTGCACATTGGGCAATGTAGCAGAAGATGAAGGGACTGCAGAGAGTAGAATAGATAAGGAATGAAAAGAATGAAGGAATGGTTTGACAGAAACCTCACAAAGTTCAGAAAAACAAATGCACCTGACATAACATGGGGCTAAAGAAGATCTGGAACAGTCACTTCAGAGGTACATAGTGAAACAGCAAGAAGCAATGGTCTCAAGCTACGACAAAGGAAATTCCAATTGGACAGAAGGGTGATTCGCCATAGGAACAGATGCTCAGGGAGGCTGGGAAATCTTCATCATTAGAGATGCTCAGAAGATGCCTGGACAAGGCCCCAAGGCTTGCAGAAGAGGAGAAAAAGGGAAATTAATCAGTGCAGTAAGGAAGTGCATGAAGAAGGGGAGATCTTGGCCTTGACGTCTAGAAGTCCCCTGAAGGCACTGTAAGGTGGGGATTGACAGGCCAGGATGGTTACTAGGGGTTTAAACCCCTCCTGGATAGCTGACTCCCATCAGATTAGACTTTACAAATAGGTTACTTTATTTTTTCACCCTAACTGGTCACTGTTTACCAAACTTTTTGCGAAGTCCAAGGACTGACTGAATATTAATCTCTCATTTCCATGTTTAATTGGGTGTTTATGGTGTTTAGGCCAGTTTCCTAAGTAAATGAGGCCAATGTGAGTAAGCTGACCTTCTGTCCCTCCCCCACCTAGTTTGACAAGGAAAGAGCATCTCAAACCTCTGCGTTTGTAGAGGTTTCATGAAAATGGAGACTCAGATTGGAGAGAAGCCTGTCAGCATCATTGCTGAAGGAATCCACTCCATAATCAAGCTTCCTCACATGTTTGATACAATTAAATTATCCCACAGATTGAACACTTCTGGGGTTATAACTTCTTAAAGTCTCTATCCTGCTCAACTCCGCTGTTATCTGACAGGGGATCATTGTTACCATTTTATTAAAATTCCAGGAATGAGTTAAAAAGTGATGAAAATATTCATGTAAGAAAGATCCACTGAGGACATGTAAACAGTAAGATACAGGTACAACATCTGGCTCAGTAAGTCTCTATGCTTTAGATAGCCAAAAATGGGAGATTATAGTACAAAAATACTGCCATACGCTTGCCTCCTTCCTTAAACCTCCACATCTGGCTTCCCCTGCCTTCAAGCTTCCCCTTCCCTTTTCATCCCCTTTGATTAAAAATTTAGATCATGTCTGGAAAATTACTTAGATTCTGTGGGCAAAGGCCTTGCTCTGAAGATCAGACTATAACCTCACACTAACCACACCACTGTTGCTGCAGCCACTGTTACTCTGTTGGGCTTGCCATGAGAGCTTACAGTGTTGGGTTTATCCTTCCACAGGTGCCAGTACACCTCCTGCCCAAGTAGACCTCTGTCTCCTGGCAGATGTAGACTCCTTCTCCTTTTGAAAAGGCAAGGTGCTCTGTCTGGTTTTGGAGGCCACAATTGTAACAGCAAAAATGGCTTTGGACCACAGTCTCTCTCAGTTGGTGTCCTCCTGTAGACCTCCAGGAGTCCATCCACAACTCTGACCTGAGACTGCAAAAAAAGGGAGAGTTAGAGGCTGTATGCTGGGTTGGACAAAATTCTGGTCCAGGTCCTTTACGTTCTGGAATAGCTCAGGAAACAAACCCATGACTGAAATGCTAGGATTTCAACCCCAAGCCCCAAATTAAGGTTGACATATGGGTGATTCCCACAGCTCTTCACAAAGGGGGGGTGAGTTTACCTTTAGGCTTCCCTCCAGGGTGTGGCTGGCCTTGCCGGGAGAGCCATTGGGTAAATGAGCCCCAGGTGTCCTGCATTAAGTAAGCAAAGGTCAGGTGTTCCACTTAGGGATAAAAGCTGGGACCACTTGCAGGCAGGGGCAGTGTCTGTCTGTGAGGAGGATGCACTTTGCAGAGTTTCCTGTTGGGGAAGGACCTCCTGCCTCCCTGGGACTGGGCTCCAGTCAGGTCTGGCTTTTGTACATGCAGGCTGTGTAGAGATTCAGTATGTGACTTCTTGGTCTTATGTATTTGGCTTGTTGGCTCAGTTGTCTCCTGTCCCTTCTATGGGAGACTGTGTTTCACCATTTCTTCCACCCATTGTTGGTCATGCAGTGTCATTGTTGGGGTCAGTGGGATTGATGTTGATTGTGTATAACCTGACTTGTTTGTACCCCCAGTGCTTACCCATGTACTGACCCTTTTGTATCAAATACAGTTTGGTTGTTGGTTCATCTTTATGCTGGCTGTGTCCTTTATGCTAGGCCTAATAATTGGCAAAACAATTACATGTGCCTTTTGTGCAAAGAGTAACTTATTTGAAATGTTCACTATTTGTAAAACTTTTGAAATGCTGTAGTATTTAAATACACTTGTGGTCACTTAACCTACATGTGTAGTGAAACAGAGTGCCTTTGAACTTCTAGACTTATTTATTGTAGTACACTATTGTCAGAAGCAGCATCTGCTCCTGAGATTACTTAACAGTTTCTATTGTGAGGTTCTGAAAAGTTGCTTGAAATGTTGCTATATTTGACCAGCTCAGATTAATGTTAGGTAGCCACTTTGAGTCAAAGCATAGTAGCTGTTTTTTTGAGATTGAGATCATGGTGAGTACTGTTATTTTTCAGTATTATTATTTTATTAATAATCAGGGCAGTGCTATGCTGAGGAGGGGTTATAACCAAAAATCCTTATTTGCTGTCCTGAAGCTATACCATGGTTTCATGACATTACATAGGTATTAGTGTGGAACTTGAAGTTCACATGAGCTGAGCGTGGCCATGTGGGAATGTAGCTGCTGAAGCTTCTGCAAAGTCATTTTTATTGACTGTGTCAAGTTCATGTAGCTTTCCCATGGAGCACAGCTGCACAAGGCCCTGATGGTTCTTCCAGGACTATTTCTTATGTGCCAAGGAACTGAAACAGGAATCTTGTGCCCTACCTTGCTAGTGCCTCTTCTAGGCAGACAAAGACGACTATCCTGATTGAAACGGTCACGGAAGAGGTGAGTGCTGCTACCAGGGGCAAGCTGACTATCTGGAGAGTGGGTGGGACTGCAATTTAGGGTTGAACACTGACAGGGAGGAGGAAGATACTCGAAAAGCAAGAGTCAGAATAAAATTAACTCCAATTGCAGTCTGCAGCTGAGAATCACTGTGTCAAAGCAAGAGAAGAGAGAGGGTAAGGAGACAACGAGCTGCTAGCAAGAGATAGGGTATGGAGGGAGAAGGGTGAGTGCTTGGAATAACAGGCAGGGGAACACATTAATTACGAGGATGAATTGGAGGCCTTGGAGCCAGTAAGGAAAAGTCAGGAATGGGTTAATGCCAAACCAGAGAGAATTGGAGAAACTGGGACTCCGTGGACATTTGAGAAGGGGAGAGAATGGTATAGCTGAAACCAATTCACCTTTTTGGTGTGTTAGTTACTGCACAAATAAATGTGATGTCTGAGCTGTTTTTTCAGACACCGCTGGCTCTGTTGCCTGCCGCACCTCCACGAAATTAGGGGGTTGCCGTGGATGTTCCCTGTTTACGGTGACCGTGGCTGGC
>NW_020799091.1:127492388-127514811 GCF_003259725.1 Athene cunicularia
AAACCCTTGAATACTCTTATTGGCAGAATGTGAAACGGGCAAATTACTGCCACAGTCTTGGTGGATCAAGGATATTTTACTAGCTGCTTACGTAGCCTTGGTTCCCTGCTGATGGATTTCAACCTAGTTAATGTTATGTTTTCTCTTTTGGTATTTACTTCCATTGTTTCATGCGCTCACTCAGCGTTTCCAGATGGGAAAGTGGCTTTTCTTAAGAACTCAGGAAAAGCTTTTTTCTTTTTTTTTTCTCCCAGCTTCCTGGGGGAAGACAAGCCAGTCAAGCCTGGTTTAGATGGTAATTTTATGAAAACCAGAACACTACCATTCTTCATAACATCTGGCAGAAAGGTTACAGCTACACAGCTCTGAGTCATCTTTAAAAAAAAAGGCTTGTGTTATGCAATTTGGGAAAACTAGTATGTGTCATGTAATTTAGGAATTAAAGAGAATGCATGCACCTCTGAGCAGAATTATATTGCATTGGCAAACTTAATGTTATCATTTATTAACCCTAATGGCATGATTTTGTCTATTAAATTATTATTTTAATAAAATTTCTGACATAGTTTGAGTGAATTGTAAAATATATTACCTAGCTGTTTCATCTTATGAATTGTAAAAACAATACAGACCTAGGCAAATGCAATGAAATGATCTGTGTGTGTTCAGTGTAAATATAGACATCAATATCACTGGTCTTCTGCATAAATAGCTGGCATTATGCCGATATGTGCCCAGAAAAAATGCCTTTTTATTTAACTTCAACAATTTTTTTCTTAATAGGTGAATGTCTTCTAAAGAATTATTAATATTCATACACGTATTAACTTACCATTGCTACTGTGCAGGTTTAAGCCTTGCTGGGATCAGAGAGCACGTTGCCGTTGCCCCTCTCCCACCTGCGCCGGTCGGGCTGGAAGTTAGGCACAGACCCCGGCTAAAATAACAAGAAATTTAATACAACAGAGTGATAGAACAATCTGAATAACAACAGTATCAATGGTAACAACAATAAACAGCAATAACAGTGAACAAGACAAAGGATATACAGAGAAATACCGCAAAATGGTCAAGGAGCAAACCCGCCACGTGTATGGCAAAACCCAAAACCGGAAGCGAAAAATAAAAAGGCTCTGCCCCTGGACCTGACGTCAGCATGGTATGAATAACCTGGCTGGAGACCCCTTCCCCCTCAATCTCTGCTGGGGAAAAACTTGACTCTATCCTAGCTGAACCAGGACAGCTACAGACAAGCTGAGTCAAGTTTATATGAAAACATACAATTCACTTGCAGTGAAATGACATGCATAATATATCGGCCCACACTCATTTTACTTTTGCTGTGACTATTTTAAAATATGAATGTGACTTGAAGAGTCAGTGCCAGGGTCTTTACCTTGCCCAGTTCAGAGGAGGAAACATTTCCCCATGGTTTGTTGTGTATCTTTTATTATCACTGTTTTCCTGGTTCTCAGAAACATCAAGCTGTAGTCCCGAGAGACATCAGAAGTGAGATGATGCTTTATTTTCTTTCTCTATCCATTCTCAGTTTGACAAAGAAAACAGACTAGGCATGTTCTTCAAGTAAAGCCTTTATCCTGTCTATGATGAAGTCAGTTATGATTCATATGTAGGTGTTTCACTTGGCAATATAAAGGAGTCTTTCATCTGGGCTTTGCTAACACACTTTGCCTATACCCTGTTGAAACTTGAATATTTTTTTTCTTGGTTAAAACAAGCTCTGGAGTGTGCTGTGCTGGCTATAAAGGGTAGAGGTTTTAATGAGTTTTACATTTTCACTTATAGTCCAGTCCCAGTATAGCTGGTTTGTGAGGAGGAGGGGGTTTCTAGAGTATTAGTGGCAGGTCTTTTAGCTTGTATGGTGGTATTTTGGTCTTGGCTTGTGGGTGCTGGATGGATTAAGGGTCCTACCTGCCATAAGTCTTGAAACTTATTCAGGATCTAACTTGCTCCAGAGCTAAGTCTGATGAACAGTTGCTCTTACATTAAGTTCACTTGGTAACTAGAGATAGTTAAGAGCTCTTAGTCAAGCTCTTACTTACAGGAGTGCTCCCATAACAAAACCCAGCGAAGCTATGTGCTCTTAACTCCCGCTGCTGCCTTCAGAGAGGCACAACATTGGCCACTATATTTTCCTTTTTTTTTTTTTTTTTTTTCTTCCCCTTAGAAAAGGGTCTCTGAAGCATCAGATGAGGAGCAGCAGCCCTGTGGCCATCAAGTTGCAGTAACAGAGTGGACTCTGGCAAAGTGGTCTCTGGACAGGATGATCAATTTTTTCCATGCAAAAGCATTAAGCCAGTTCTCATGTGAGCTCTCCCTTTTTTACACCCTTTGGATTTTGTTCCTAACTTTTAAAAGGGAGGGGGAGGAGGAGGAGACGGGAGGCTCTATTTCCCTCCCTTTTCCCAAAAGTCATCTGATTTCCCGAAAATGCCTAATATGGACCAGATCTGCGTGCTCCCCCTCGCAGCCTGAGCCAACAGGATTGTGCAACTTCTTTCTGGAAATTCCCCGTCCTGCCTAGAGCCGGCAAGCCGAGCATCTCACCCGAGAGAGAAGGCTCGCAAGCCGCATCCCACAGACAGAGGGTGCTGCTATATTGCAAATTAAAAACTCTGTTCCCCAGACCCCAGTCTTGGGTAGGTTGGGCAGGAGGCTGTGCACAGGAAGGAAAAAGAGAAAGAAGAGAAGAGAGAAGAGGCACGAACTAGGGAAAGAAGGTAAATACTGCAAGCATTAGAAATAAGAAAGGAAAATAGTGCTGAGCATTGCTGTCTGGCAGCTGGAAGCGTCAGGACAAAAGGCTCCCCAACCCCAGGGTCTGGGCATAATTTTTGAGGTGCTGGGAAGAATGGAATTCATAGCCCGGGGCGGGGGGAGGTGCTTTCTGTCTTAATTTGCTGTGCTGGTGTTTGGAGACACTGGTGGTCGTAAGGGTAGAATGTGAGTACCAAGATAGAGACCATCTCTCCATTTTGTCAGTACAGAGCCTAGTATCCCTTCTTGATGCTTGGGGTTGCTGTATGCAGGAAGGAACAAAGTTACACACTTGCTTTTGAGGCAAAACATCAACTGTTCTCCAGATGCTGGGTTTTTAGGGTCTTTGACCTGCCTAGCAGACATGCAGAAGCACAGGCAACATTAATCAATCACACTGTTTTTTGTCCCAGGCCATAACTCCAAAGTCCAATTCCTGAAAGCTTTCAGAAAGATCTGCTTTTTCCAGATGTGGTGAGTTACTGAATCTCCAAGGGAAACTCAGGTTTATTAATAACTTCATTTTATAAATTAGGAGTTTTTCCTGTAGTACTGTACCAGTTCTCAAATCTGAATGTATCTATAGCCCAAATAGCCTCCAGAACAAGGCAGTGAAGTAGGGAATAGCACTTAAGACCCCTGTGTTCAACTCCTGCAGCATTACCTGCAGCAGGAGAGGATCAGAGAGTATGATTGTACTCTTTCTGTGTGAAAGTCTACAGGAGAAAGACAAGCCCCACACAGCCACAGCACTGGCTCCAAAGCCAGGAGCTATGCTGCATGCTATGTACAGCCAAACTAGCTTTGTCACTTGGGACTGTGTGCATATGCGGACAGAGGAGACTACTGCAATGTCATCTTCCTTCCTCTTTTCTCAGGTACCTTATCTTCTTCTGTCTCCCTGTTTGGGCTGATGGAGCCTCCATGTATGGTGAGATCTTGTCACCCAATTATCCTCAGGTGTATCCCAATGATGTGCAGCAATCTTGGGAGATCCAGGTCCCTTCGGGATATGGCATTCGCCTTTATTTCACACATATGGACCTTGAACCATCACAGAACTGTGAATATGACTTTGTGAAGGTACTGTCCCCATCCTCAAGTGAGCAGACGACAAGAATGCAGATCAGAGCACAGAACAGCAAAGCTGTGTACAGAGCTTGGGGCTAGAAGAGGAGATAGACATATCCTTTCTGTTCTGAGCTCCAAGAAGGCCAGATGACTGAGTGTATCTGCACTAGCAGTCACTAAATTGATTTGTTTGCCTCATAACCACATGAACATTGTCTGACAACTGAGTGTCCCATCTATGCCTCCCTCCCCATGTTTCTCCTACATTCATATCCATAGCCTTCTTGGCCATCACCGACACCTCCCTATTGCAAGATATATTCTTAGCTAGTGAACCCTAGGTATGAAAGGACCATTTTCTTAGGGTGTTGCTTTTCTGTCCCTGAAATTATTCAGAATTAATCTATGAATGGACATGGATGATTTAATGCAATCAGAAATTGATTGGAAATGATGAAAATTCAAAACAATCAAGAGATCTGTGTATGAATAGTGAGCACTCAGTGCTGTGGTCCATTGCATCACAGTTTTCTATGATCTGTGCACCACAGGATTCTTAAAACTTTGAGACCCACTAGCTCTGCTTCACGTTGTCCCACAAGGCACAAAAGATCAAGAATTTCCACACAAAGAGACAGAAATAAGACCATCCTATCCTGCAACATCTATGTGTGAAAAGGGGCAGTAAGATCAGGTGCAGCACTAGAAGGAGACCTTGGAGAAGGACCAAGGTGGGACAGTAGGATGGATGTGCTCTGCTGGGAGCTGTAATAACGTGTGTCATCTTGCAACAAACTGAGTTAGACTGCTTTGCAGATCATCAGGGATTGTTTTTACCATTTTGAACCATGGTATTGATTTTTTTTATACAAGTGGGCCTGAGGAAAAAATGTTAACAGAGAATTTTCTGGATTAATTTGTATCTGAGCAATTAAGACAGGTCCTTCACAGCTGGAAAGTCAGTAGGAGGGAACACTCCTCAAGTGTATTACAAATATAATGAAACCAGTTCTTTAGGGGCTCTATTTGGCTGTACCTTGGCTGGCTGTCTTCCACTCTTGGCCAGCTCGGTGGATGACACAGCAGCCTTGGTCCTTCCTGCTGGCTGTGTGACATAACTGTGCCTGGGAGAGCTATCTGAATGTTGTGAGAAATGGATGCAATTTAGGAGCCTTTGGGTAGCCACCTGTAAGCTGAAAGACTCAAGTGTTGGTAGTTACACTTATTGCAGTAATGGAGATAAGACCTCTCTGCATTCTTCTGCAGATCCTGGCTGGTGGCCATGTTGAAGGTCTGCTTTGTGGGCGGAAGAAACCTCGTGCCCCTGACTCCTTGACTGTGGAGGAATTTCATGTCCCTTATAACACCCTCACTATGAGCTTCCAATCAGACTTTTCTAATGAAGAGCATTTCACTGGTTTTGCAGCCTACTATGTTGCAGTGGGTAAGGTTAAAACAGCCTCCTCTGAATCTCCGTAGTGTCCAGGCTAGGGGGGAGGAAAGCTGAGAGGATTTTCCTTATAAGAATACTTTATTGAAAAGAGATCCCAGCAGACAGGGCTGCTTTCAACATGACCAGTATAAATGCTGTCTTAGAGATACCTTTTCCTTGTTGTCCACTAGTGTTTGCTTTGCTTTGTCGTCTTCCTCCTGCACTTAGGGCCCTCTCCTAATCTTGGCTGATTCATGTTTTCACACTTGCAGACTTGGATGAGTGCACGGATTTTGTGGATGAACCTTGCAGTCATTACTGTAATAATTATATTGGAGGTTACTTCTGTACCTGTCCACCAGACTTTTTCCTCTATGAGGATAAGAAAACATGTGGAGGTAAGAGATCTACATGAGCTGTGGTCAACAGCAAGAGTTAATTTAGTCCAAGTGAGATATTGTACATGGAAGACCTTCTCTGTCAACTTGTCCATGACTAAATGGATAGAGAGTGGCCCTGGTTTTAGTTTCTTGGAAAGGTGTGGTGTCGTAATATGGTTAATGCAGGTGACTGAGGAGACTGGAGATGTCAGTTCATCCACAGATCGTTTCCTTCCCTGAATCCTACCTGTGTTCCTTCCTTAATCCTAGTGAACTGCAGTGGAAATATCTTCACTGAGCCATCAGGGGAGATTTCCAGCCCCAACTATCCCAACCAGTACCCAGAGAACTCGCGGTGTGAGTACCGAGTGGCTTTGAGGACAGGCTACTTTGTGGTGTTGACCATACGCACTGGAGACTTTGACATTGAACCAGCCGACTCAAAAGGGAGTTGCCACGACAGCTTAACAGTAAGTGTGTGGTTTAGGAAGGGAGTCAGGATGCTCTGGATCTGCTCTCAATGTCCTCATACTCAGAAGACTCTATGGCTGCTTAACTTCATTTCCAACTATGTTGCCTTTTGAAGTTCTTGGGAATACATTTGAATATGTATATATTGAATATACCTTTGAATGTCTCTCTGAATACATTTAGTATTATTTCTTCTTGTTTGTTACTTTCCCAGATTGTATCTGGAAAGCAGCGTTTTGGTCCCTATTGTGGCAGTAAATTCACAGGTCCTCCTGAAATCAAAACTAGGAACAACATTCTTGATATAATCTTCCAGACAGACCATACAGTACAGCACAAAGGCTGGAAAATCCGCTACTACGGGGATCGTGAGTAAACACATGGGAAGGCATTCCCGCTGCTGCTGAGTTAGGGAGAGAGTTTGTCCCAGGTCAGATTCATGGTACAGCAGCATGTTAACATGTTCGCAGCTACTGGTATTGAGTAAACAGAATGCCTGTTTACTGGGGAAAATAATCACTGGAGAGAAAGAACTTGGAAGGTGGAAGGAGGGTAAATCTTGCACCAGTTCATCACTGATTTACACCTGTCTCTTCAAAGCTGTAACCTGTCCCCCAAGCGTCATCCCCAACTCTGTTCTTGACCCAAAGAAGGACAGGTATATCTTCAAGGACAATGTGAAGGTGACCTGTGTGGAAGGATATGAAATTGTGAGGGTAAGTTTCATAAAAAAACATATATCCTCTCTGGCCTTCTCAGCAGCTTCCTAATGCCATTTCTCATCAGGTGTCCTGAGCACCTGTGGGAACTCAAAAGTTTTCACCTCAGCTGTAGTAATTGGAAATTTCTAGCCACTGCAGCATTTTGAGGACCCTCCACTGGAGTGTCCATGTCAGATGTATTTTGTGGCCAGTGACTTACATGGATTATGTGTTCTTTTCCCGAGGGACAAGACAGCATCCTGAGTTTTCACTCCAGCTGTCAGGACAATGGTGAATGGAGCAACTCCCATTTCAGCTGTGTTCGTAAGTGAACCATCTCTGTATTGTGGGAAGCAGACTGGAATGGAGCCTTTAGGCTCTAGATCTGCTGTGTCCCCAGATTAGGAGGCCACTGAAGGACTGGGATGTGAGCATGCTGAAGGGACCGAGGAAGTGAGCACTGACTGTACAGGGACCAGAGGAGCTGAGTGGTTCCCATCATACAGAATAATCATATTGTTGGGTGAGGATGCCCCTTTGTATTTGATCAGTTTTTTCTTCTCTACAGCCGTGAACTGTGGTGATCCCATTCCTATTGACAATGCCCAAGCTGTATACGTCTCTGAACTTCGTGAGCCTTTGTACAAAGCTGCTTTCCGATATCAGTGTGATGCACCTTACTATACCCTAAAAACCAAAGGGGATGGTAAGCATTGCCTCTGCTATACAAACATATTTATTTGATCAGAGGCCAAGAAGCTATACCAGCATCATCATAGGGCTGGGATTATATCAGATCAAGACTGCTGAATTCTTATTGGTGTGGGCTTGCAGGCAGTAGTTTTGTGATGCTTTTGTGTTGAATACACTCTAATGATGTCTTTACTTGGGCTGTTGACCTTAAATGTATTAGCAAGTCCTCTCTCCATTTGCCGGGTGTGTGAACCATGGATATTTTTGACACATCTAGCACATCGTTCTGGTGGAGAAGTAAAGGACTTAAGAAATATATTAGATGGGATCCCTCCAAAATAGGGTAGAAGCACCCTGGAGGGGTTGTGTAGTTCTGGGGAGATCTCAGCAATGTTTACCAAGCTGTGCTTGCCTTGGAAATAAGAAGGTTAATATATCATCTTACACAGTAATGCTACTTTCTCTTCATCTTAATTGTATCCTTATGGCACTCTTTCTTACGTGTGTTTTCCAAGCAGTGTATCAGTGCTCAGCCAGTGGAGAATGGGTCAACAAAGAGATGGGAACAAAGCTCCCACAGTGTGTCCCAGGTACTACCAAAAACTGTGTATGTGTACATGCAGCATATGAAGACCACTGCTTCTTTCATCTCTCTGTCTTGAAACTGTTAAGCCTGAAAGTACTGTTGATCTTTTCTGTGTTGTTTGAATCACATTGGACAGGTATTTCTGAAAGCTGTGGGCCTCAAAGAAAGGTCAAATGAGGCAGCAGAAAGAAAGTGGGAACAAAAGTGGGCAACATAATATCTGGTGTTAGGGGACCTCTTCAAGTATCAGTGTGTGTTTCTGCACCAGTTTCCCCACCTACAAGTGTGTACATTCTCAAGTTGTTCAGTGCTTTAAATCTCTGTCTGCATTGCAGGTAGCAAAAAGACTGACAGGTCAGAAGAGATGCCCAGCGATGCTGGACCATTCTGTCTTTGGTCCCTCTCAAGCTACGCTGAGAGCTGTAACTTCTCTTCAAACCTCTCCTGGGGGTTACTGCCCAGCTATCTGCTGAGCACTGCAAATGCAGCACTAGAGGCATAGGTCTTTCACTACTCTTACTGGAAGTCATAGCCTAAACCGTTAAGGTTCTTAAGTATCCTTCAGTATTCAGCTACACTTACTGTGTCTGAAAGCTTGAGCAAAATCCATGTCAAGGACCTTCTCATCCTCTCTGTGTGTACTTGGGAGGCACCGAGAAGGGAAGTGCATGGGTACTACTCCTCCTCCTAACTGCTGGGTCTTAACTTCCAGCTGATAGAGAGAATTTAAAATCCTATATATTCCACATGCTCTTCAACTTACCCTCTCAGAGGAAGCAGTATGCCTAGGGCTAGTTGTACATGCTGCCTGTTCACTACTCAAAATCCCCAAATCCTCATTGACAAAGAAAGTACAAGATCCAGTTGAAGATGTTTCAGCCCTCTTAAGGTCCAGCTCAGCCAGTGACTTGGACTATAGAAGTGCACAGGGCAAATTGTAAGATAAAGCTCAGGGAATTTACTACCCAAGAGGAGTTTACAAAGAATATGAAGCCAGACTCTTCTCAGTGGGACACAGCAATAAAAGACATTGAAAGGCAATGGGCACAAGTTGCAACAAAGGAAATTCTGACAGTATTTAAGGAAAAGTGTTCCCCTGGAGCACTGGAACTGTTTTCCAAAGAGGCTGGCTAATCACAACCCTTGCAGATGATCAGAAGCTGCCTGTCAAAGCCCCTGATCAACCTGGCTTTGCAGTTAGGAAGGCAGGGGGAAGTGCAGTTAGGGATGAACAGGTTGAACTACAGACCTTTAACAAACTCTGCTTCATTTAAATTGGAAACTACCTACTGGCTATAGTTCCTTAATATGACTATATTATGTTCAATGTAAACAAGACAATGTGATAAGAAATCAGTTTCCTAGCTGTGTCAGATTGTCCAGCCTTATTTATACCCTTAGCAATCACACTCTGCAAAACCTTGTAGAACGTTTTACTCAAAGAGCACAGAGCATCACTGCACCCACAAACTCACAGATAAGATCTCCATTAATCTACTGCTTGAGATTTTACATACTAAAAGAATGGAGAGGATAAAATGGTAAAACATCAGTGACAAATCTGAACACTTAACCTGAGACTATCTGGAGTTCACAAACAGAAAAAAGAAATTTAAAGAGCAGTGTCATATTTCTAAGAACTTAAGCAAATATTTTTTCAAAGACAATCCTTTCACTTACAGGACATAATTCAGCAAAGCAAAAAGGCTGACTAGAATGCATTTAAATCAGTGGCAGGTTGACAACTGCTTTCCAGAACAAGAATTTGAGAATGAGTATTTTCAGCCTAAATTGAATGTTGATAGTAGTTTTGCTTGAATTTTCTTGAATTCCTCTGTAAACACTAGCTGCAAACTCTCATCACATAGAATATAAACATCGGTTACTCAGAATCAAAAATTATTTAGAGGACACAGGACTATGGGCTTTTTAGTAGTACCAAAGACACCCCCTCACCCCCCTTATTTGTAACTGCTAATTCTCCCATCTGGTTCTTCTTTTTTTCTTTCCAGTCTGTGGGGTGCCTAGTAATCCCATCCGAGAGAAAGCAAAGATTTTTGGAGGCACCCTCGCACAAAAGGGCAACTTTCCCTGGCAGGTGTATTTTGATTACCCAAGAGGAGGTGGTGTACTCATCTCTGAAAGATGGGTAATGACTGCAGCTCATGTGCTGGAGGGGTTTGACCAACCCAACATGTATGCTGGGGTAATCAATGTTGGTAGAGAATCTCTGTACCGGGAGGCCCAGCAGCTGATCCCAGAGGCTTCATTCATCCATCCTGGCTGGAAGAAGCAGCCCATAGAAACCAGGACCGATTTTGATAATGATATTGCGCTACTGAAGCTGAGGGATCCTGTGAAGATGGGCCCAAACATCTCACCCCTCTGTCTTCCTGGTAAATCACCTGAGTATGAGCTGCAAGAAGGGACTCTGGGCTACATTGCTGGCTGGGGCCAGAGAGAGAAAGGAAGACTGCCTATTTATCTTTGGAAGGCCCAAATTCCTGTGGTGGACATGGATAAGTGCCGATCTGTGAAACCAGAGGGCTCTGCTGATTCCAGTGCTTACCGCTTCACTGACAATATGATCTGTGCTGGTGGTGACAAGGACAGCTGTAAGGGGGACAGTGGTGGAGCCTACGCTATCCAAGATCCTCTGGATGATGGACGGTACTATGTGGCCGGGCTGATCTCCTGGGGACCAAGATGTGGTACCTTTGGACTTTACACCAAGGTAGTGCGTTATTTGGACTGGATTACAGAGACCATGAGCAAGCATGAGGATGCAGAAGCTTGGCAGGATTAGCTCTTTCTCAATTCAGCACAGTCACCCTTTCTAAATGTGGTGGTTACATGTTCAGGTTGGCTGTGATCCTGTTTTCTCTGTGTATTTTAATGGGCCTACTCATTGTCCTGAGTGGAGAGTCAGGAATATGTATCTGTTTCTCTCACTGTCATCGCATCTAGGAATGGAAATTCTATTTTTTTCCACTTGTAGCATCAGTGGAAGATGCTATTCTGTTTAAAGAGGCTCCTTCTGCTTCCTCTCACTTTTTTTTCTATCCCATTTTTTTCCCCTTTGGAGAAGACCTAGCCATGCAGCACCTGACAGGAACGTTTCAATGAAGAGGCCTGTTTTGGTTCCCAGGGTAGGTTCAGAGTCTGGTTTCTGATTCATGTATTTCCTGTATTGTTCAGAGTAACAGCATTAAAGAATGTCCAAATTGTCTTTAGTGCAATGTGCTATTGAGTGTGTGTTGCCTTTTTTCATCTCAGTTTAGACAGTGTTCTCCTTGAAACTCCCTAAATCAAGTGTCTAGTGACATTTTGACCCACTATACTGCAGCTTTTAGCAATGTGTAATTTGTGCTACCTCTCTACCTAAGAGTCTTTATGAAGTTCTGAGATGGTCGCATCTCATTAACCAACCATTGCCAGCAGTGAGGACTTCAGACTCCTGAATCAAGCTGAACAGAAGAGGCATCTTCAAAATCCTTTAATTCACCTGTCCTCAGGGCTTTATTTTTCAAACTTTGTGTTAGATAAGAAATAAGGCTTTCTTGATTTAGAGAAGTAGTGTTGTGGGAGAATACCTGATGTGCATTAGGGGTGTCTTCTGCTCCAGAAGGTCCTATATCACTCACAGATATCCTTCAGGGAATTGATGCAGGTGGCATATGATGAAAGACAGTGGAAGGTGTGTTTGTTCAGCTTGAAAAGGAGGAAACTAAGAGGGGGGTCTAATTGCTATATTTGGATACCTAAAGGGGGGCTAGAGAAAACACAGAGCAAGACTCTTCAGAGACGTGGACAGTGACAGGACAAGAGACAGTAGACATGAATTGCAATAAGGGAATTTCCAGTCGGGCTTTTTCCCAGGGTGTGGGTCAGCACTGAAACAAATGCCATAGAAGACTGGGGAATCTCAGTCCTTGGACATCTTCATACTTGCCCAGTGTGATGGGTTTGTGTGGTGTGGTTTTTGCTAGCAGGGGAGGGGGATACAGCTGTGGGTTCCTGTAAGAAGCTTCTCAAAGCTCCCCTGGCTCCAACTCAGACCCGCCTCTGTCCAAGGCTGGGCCAATTTGTGATGGTGGCTGCACCTCTGTGATAACCTATTTAAGAAGGAAAACTTGAGAGGGGGTTGGGACTTTTGAGGAGGAGTTGCGAGGAGGACACCTGTGTGAGCACTAAGGTCAGTGGGAGGAAGGGGGGAAGGTGCACTAGCACATGGACCGCCCCCTGTATCCCGTGGTGAGACGGCAGGGACCCCCCTGCCGCCATGGAGGTCACTGGAGGAGCAGAGATTCGCCTGCAGCCTGTGGGGGACCCCCGGGACTCTGCAGGCAGAAGCAGCCCCCACCGTTGCAGTTAGGTGCTGGGAGGAGCAACATGTGGAGGTGACCCAGGGTGGAGCATCACAAGAAGATACATCCCATGGGGAGGGGTCATGGTGGGGAATGCAGAAGAGTGCTGCCTCCTCCTTGGAGGAAGAAGCAGCAGCACTGACATCACCCCCCATCTCCTGCCCTGCCCCACTGGGGGAGGAGGTGGAGATATTGGGAACAAAGCTGGGCCCGGAAAGAAGGGGGAGAGTGGGGGGGAAGTGTTTTAAGATTCGGTAATGCTTCTCACTGTCCCATTCTGTCTGTTGAGTGGTGTTGTTAGTGTTTTGAATTAAAGTGATGTTCTTTCTTCTTCCCCTAACTAGCCTGTCTTTTGCCTGTGATCATAATGGGTGTCCTTATCTCCATTCCTGAGCCTTTTAATTATTTTTTCTTCTTCCCAGCAAGTGGCTGTGTGGCCATCTGGACTCAAACCACAACACTCAGGCAAGGCCCTGAAGCTCTCCAGTTAATCCTGATGTTAGCAGTGGACTGGACTAGAGACCTTCTCTTCCAGCCTAAATTCTGAGAATCTAGGAAATGGTGAGGAGGATGTGTGCAGATCTTAGAAGAATTCATATAGATTCCTTCACTCAGCTCAAGCACATTCAATTTTGTGTAGCAGGCAAAAGTTTATTTCGTTGTTGGGCTAGTAATCAAGGATTTTATACTACATTCCTGTGGAACTGTGACCCACAGGGTGTTGAATGCTTTTTACCTTTATATCTGTATGTGTCAACTTTAATCTAGTATGAAGTTTCATAGTAATTTCTTCTTCTTGTTAAGTAGGTGGGCTCCTGTCAGCTTTCATCTTCTGAAGCACCAAAGGGAAGTATCTATCCCTGGTAACTAGTCCAGGCTGCAATCTTTGTCCATGTTCCTCTTGGGCAAAGAGGTGACTATATACTGCAAAGAATAATGATGCAGTGGTGCCATTGTAACTGTATTTTCTAACTTCACAGTATGTTTTAGAATTTCATAATCATACAGGTGTGCCCAAACATCAGTGGTAATCATGAGCAAAAGCCACTGGAAATCTTTATAGACTTCTATGTCTGGCTATTAGGAAGCTTCTCCTTTGGTTATGTGATGGATACTTTAGCAGTAGAAATAGCTCCACAAAGTACAATTTGGGGAAAATTAATCTGTTTTAAGTTTTGAAAAAAGTGACCTTCAAACTAAGGTAAGATATCCCCTTAGCTTCTATGACCACAGAGCCACTCAGACAAGTAGCGACAAATTATTACTCAGTAGCTCACGATTTACTCCAGTCTTTCTGGAAAAGGACAGGAAGACAACTGCTGAAATCAGTTCAGGACAGCAGAGGAGAAGAGAAACAGAAGTGTGGCTGAATGGTTGATGAGTAGGATACAGGAAAGCTGGGATTCCTAGGAGGGTCACAGATTCCTATAGGGATTTTCAACAAATCATCTCTTCTCCATACCTCATCTTCCCAAAGTTTCCTAGTCTGCTGCAAAGCAGGAGATTCTTTAAGATGGCTTCTCTGTAATTTTTCACAATTTTTACAAAGATTGAAGATTTGGGTATTTTGTTGTTCTTGTCACCTGTACTCACTGAGCATCCCAGAAATTCCCTGTTCTTCACCTGGAATACCTCATTCTCCCTTCCCTCCCGCAGGCCAGGGTTTACCATTGCTCCTGTAAAACTGGACACCTTGTTTTTCCATGCTCTTGTTGCCTCTCACGCTCCCTTATTGCCCCTACAAATGGGAAAAATCAACAGAATTCTGACCCATGGAAATAATGGAGGAACTTGTATCAGATGTGCAATTTCACAGATCACTCCTCAGGGTATATTATCTTGAAAGCAAATGAGAGATACTGACACCTGACAAGATCTGGAGCTGGATCTCACAGAAAACAATACAAATGCAACTATGACCTTACCCCCAGAGAGTTCCCCTGTCAAGCTCTTGCAGACTTCAGTTCTCTCAGTGACTCACAAGAAACAGGCAGGTTGTTATGCAGTAGTAAAACTAATCAAGAGAAAACTCCAGAGAATAACCACAACACAAGACGGGTCATCTCTCTGAGTCAGCATTATTTTAGAGCTGCTGTCCTGCAGTCAGATCTTTATTTCATAGAGTATAAAAAAAAATGCATCCTCAAATTCTGACCAGTAAATTCCTATCAGCCAGCTCCTGGGCTCTTTTCTCCATGAGATCGGTCATTGTCTTCCCTGTCTTTTGAATGTGGCATCACACAGACTACTTATTTTTGCCTCCCTTGAAGCCACCTGGAGTTTCAGACACGGTAATCTAATGGTAGTTTTGTGACATGTGAGCAACTGCCACATGCCACTGCAGGACTGGAAACACTTCAGTGGTGGGTAAAGCAATTCCTATATAAAGTCTGCAAGTTGCTTTCAGTGACAGGGAATATTTAGTAGTTGTTAAAGACAGAAAAATGTAACACACCTGCTTTCTCCAGCAATTTTAATATTCATAGAATCTCACTGATACAAGTGGGAATATTCATGCTGTACTCAGCACAAAGTGCCACATCCTTCAAAAAAGTACCACATCCTTCAAGAAAGTTTGCTGCCCTGCCACCTCCCCACACAATAGAGTACAAAAGTAGACTGCAGTAGTCTGATGATTTCATCGCCACTTCAGACAATAACGTGTTTGCTGTTGTGAGATTTCCTGATATTATTAAGGCTTCATCCAGTAATAAGATTTGGAAGAACTACAACATCCACAAAGGCATCCCACAAGCTGCAAATGGTGCGGCAGCTTTGGTAAGTTTTGATGGTACCACCAAAAATTCATCAAACAGTATGGTGGCTTTCAGAAGTGCTCATGATGAAGGTTACACGGTCTGCATGTTTGAAAAGCCTTTGGGATATCATCAAAAGCTTTAGATATGATTTGTTGTGTCTGGAAATTTATATGCTATCCGTGATTCTTGAGCTAGAAGGACAGCAATATTCAGAGCCTATCCTCCCTTACTATCCCTTTGATCCAGTCCAAATAATTGAGGATCTTGGTGTAGAAGCCATAACCTTCAGCACAGCCGATACCCCAAGAAACAATACCAGTAGCCACCCAGCGACCACTTGCTGTGTCTAACACTGTGAAGACACTCCCGCTATCCCCCTGGCAGGTATCCTGTTTGACTGTGAGGAAGCCAGCACAGAACATGTTCTCAGAGAAGACCATAGGGATATCTCCCTTCTTACTGTCCAGCCAACTCTGACACTTCTCTTGAGCAACTGCCGGTAGGCTCACATACTTCAAATTATTTGAAATAAAGTTTTTTTCCACACCAAAGCCACTCACGTAGCCCATGTGCCCATCAATGTAGAACGTGGTGTTGGTAGCATCTGGGAGACAGATGGGCAGAACCGTGGGGCCCAGGGTTACTGGGTGTTTCAGCTCCAGCAGGGCTATGTCCCCATTGAAGTTGTGCTCATCTTCAGGGTTGTAATCTGGATGGATAAAGATCCTACGTACAGGGTGGTTACCTATCTTGTGGAGCTCTTCTACCTTGGTGTGGCCGAGGAAAATGTTAGCCTCCTCTGCTAGCTGATCCAGGCTTACATTGTTCCCTCCTGCCCCTTTGGGGAAGATGGTGTGGGCTGCGGTCAGGATCCAGCGATCACCCAGGAGCGCACCACCCCCTCGTCCATGGATGCCGGTCAGAGCCTGCCAAGGGAAATTGCCTCTCCTTGCTGACTTCCCGCCCAAGATCCGCTGGACTTCAGTAACGGGATTGACAGGCTTCCCACACACTGTGAAGAAATGCAAGGAGGTCACGACACCTTCTGTTGCCCTGGATTGCCTCTCTCTTTCCTATACCATCACTGTTCAATTTCACCTTATTTTTGCCTTCCTGGATAGATTTCCCTGCCCTCCCTCACTGATACCATTATCCTCACTCCCCTTCCTGCATGTTGTCCCGGCTGTACTGACTGTAAGCATGAATTGGCAAATACCAGACAAAGTCAAAGTTTTTTACTGACCTGGCAAGCAGGCAGGAATCCTCACCTGGCCATCTTGATCCACCCAGGTTCCCTCAGGAGAGCAGGTGAATTTGTCTATAGAATGAAAGAAAAATGAATGAGACCTAGGCCTGCAGGCATGAGGTGGGAAGAATTAGAATTAGAGAATAGAATAGAATAGAATAGAATAGAATAGAATAGAATAGAATAGAATAGAATAGAATAGAATAGAATAGAATAGAATAGGTTTTCAAGGGGTTCCTCTCTCCAAGGTGTTCCACATGCTGCACTCAGCCCTTCCATCCCAAAGAAACCCTTTCCCAGGAAAAGCCACCTGTGGTGCAGTCAGGAACATCTCCATCTGGGATAGCAAGTACATCCTGAAGCACCTCAGTTCCAGGGGATCAGTAAAGCTCAGACACTGCCTCTATAGAAGAAAAGCCTGAGGAGCCATCTGAGTGAAGTCTTAACTTCATTCAGCCCACATGCTTACAGAGCACTGTTTCATCTTATTTAGCCCAAAGAAGGGATAGAAGTAGAGACATGGATTTTAGATTCAAGTTTTTGGTCTGTAATTTGCAGAGAGTAGGACAAGGTGGTTTGTTCCAAAAACAGGAAAAAGATGAGTTAGTTACTGTACATGCTAACTATCTCTTTCTGAGGCTGTATTGCAGGTCAGCTAATTCGCATGTCACCTCTCAGTACAAACTCCACTACCTCCAACATCTTTGCTTTTCTTAGAAAGTTTGTGCTGGTGGCTAGAAGTAATTTATATACAATTTAACTTGGTAGTAGATGCTTCCAAGAAAGTGTTTGCTCAAAATTGACTACATCATGATGACTCCCCATCAGAATTTGCCTGGTGCTGATATTTACTTACTCCTGATTTTTTTCCTGATGAGATTGAGCTCTGACTTTTTTTATGAAGGAGTTAAACTCAGATGCAAGAATAACCAAATTAAATATTAGTAACAACTTAAAGAACTCCATAGCTGCTTGCTCCTGGCCCCAGTGGTAGCATGTCACCTCTCTCAAGCGTGCTGGCACAACTGTGTGTCCATGCTGGCAACCATATCCAGGAACTGATTCAGCTTAAAAATCCACATTTTCTTGCAGAGGCCAAATGAACAGCCAAGGCAAGGAAATCATGAACTCCATATACTGTTCTTGTAACCAAATCTCCTGTGTCATCAAATCATGTCTCAGGTGCAAAAACATGGTATGTGAATGGTTTTGAATGCTGCCTTAATTTTTCTGACCTGATGCATAAAAATAGATTTTTTGGTATGTATGTTATTTAGCCCTTAGATGTTTCTGCTGCTGAACAATATCCCAAAGAGGTAAACAGTGTTACAGTGGAGTCGAGTACGGGTTTATTTATTTGCATCTGTAGCAACTTGGACTGGTGTGGCGATGTTTCAGAATTTTGGTGATTTCCAGACACTATGCCTCAAATTTCAGCAAAAGAATGAAATCCACTAGAGAAGAATAAATCATGACTACAGATGAGAGAATAAGATCTTCTGCAAAAGTTAAGGAGAGCATGGAGGAGGGATGTGAGGGACTCTGGGAACAGGCTAAGACAACAAGCCTCAGGAGCTATGCTGCAGAGCTGAGGAAAGTTTGGAGAGCTGTCCCTATGCCTGGGGAAATCCAACTGGAAATCTGAGAGGGCTTTTCATGCACAGATTTCAATATCTGTGTGGGATTAGGACTCACCACCACCTGTTCCAGTGACAATGTGATAATATGGCTCATTGCATCGGTATGTGATCACTGACTGGTAGTCATTGTTTGCAGGTTTGTTAACATAGCTGAATGCCCCATTGGTCAGCTCTGTAGGGTTGCCACAGTTTACAACTACAGAAAAGAGAAAAAAAAAAAAAAAAGAATCAGACAGGCTTCCTGACTGCAGGTTGAGGTTTGACTTGAATTGTAGCCATGATGTGAAGGACCAGTTAGTACAGTGGGCAGAGAGAAGTTGTTCCAAAATGGATCCTGGACTGGGATCTCTTGCTTTTAGATGTTACAATAATATAGCAAATCTTTAGTGATATTTTATACATTTTTGTAAGGAAGGAAAAAGATTTAATTTTTTGCAAGCAGAAAAATGTAATGAAAGTCAACAGTGGACTGCCACAGGTCCTTCCAACCAGCATTTACATGAGTCTACGGCCACTGAGAAACTGAGTCATAGAGGCTGAACTCCCCATGTTCTTGGAAGGGGAAAGCCACAGTGGGGGGCTTAATGCCCATTCTCAGATCACTCACTTTCACAGCGGGGCATGGATTGATGCCATGTCCCATCAGCCTGGCAGACAGCCGTGAAGGACAGCAGCTTTCGGTTGCCCTGCATGGAAGAGAAAAACATCTCTGTTGGTTGTACAGAGCCTTACATTCCTTTCCCCACATTAAAATATTATTCTCCGTGCCCATCTTTTCACTGCTGTCCAATAGTTGCCCCTCTGCAGTCAGTTCCAGTTGCTGTTCTCTCCCTTTGCTGCCTTCCCTCTATCCTGTGTTTGCCACAGGCTACAAATTCTTCATAGCAGGCCAAGGTATCAGCAGCCAGCAACCATAAAACCGTGACAAGTCTGGGGTGCTACCCAGTCTTCGTGACAGGATGGCAAGGGAGGCAGGTAACATCTTCTGCTTCAAGTCTGATTTCATATCCTTCCCAAGAGATATTCTTGTTTACCAGGGTTTCGTGGGATCTTTGTCTCTCATCTTCTACCAGGGCTTCGTGAAACAGTAACTACATAAGGAAGGGAGTGAGGAAAGGAGAAACCACTGGAAGAAAGCTGCTAGAAGCAAGGAAGAAACAGAAATTGCAAGAGGTTGCCAAGAGTGAAATCTACAAATAAAGTTTTACTGAAAGGTGAGAGACTTACACAAACTGAAGTGAAGCCAGAATATGGCTGAAGGGAGCAGGAGAAGGGATCTCACCTCCATCAGGTTGTACCCAGTCTTGCAGCTGACAACAAAATAGTCCTGAAATTGATACATAGGCTGCAGGTCTCTGATGACAGTAAACTGATCCTGTGGGACAGGCTGTGGGCACCGTATTTCTGTTGGAGAACAGGACAAAGTAAGTTGGTATTAACAATGGTGTCGATAGGCTGTAGTATCACCTGGGGAAGAAATGTCTTACTCTCCGCGGTGTAGTGGATCTTCCAGCCACGGCTGAACCCCGACTCATCAGTGAGGAAGAGTATGTCCACCTCATTGCTGTTGGTTTCAATGCTGCCAGGTGACTCCTTGCCACAGAATTCACCAATCTCTCTCCCTCGCACTTGGATCTGATGAAGAAAACATGTATCACCGGGACAGAAACGCACATGCCTCTCTGCTTCAGTATCCTTCTTTCAGCCAAGTTTGCCACAGTGCTTATGGTGATGAATAGGGCTGGTTGTCTGACCCATCTTTGCTGATAAGAACAAGTGGCTGACCTACCACAAGCTCTGCTTCTCCCTTATCATGGCAATCAGAGCTATCAACCCCTTCTAATCCTGAGATCAAATCAACAGGAAATAAAACTGGAAGAAGGACAATTTATTTGGCTCCACTCACAGGGGCCTGTGATCCAGAGCCTCTGACCTCCGGACAATGGTAATTAAGTGCACTGAGGGAAGGACAAGGGAAGAGCTCAGTCTTTCACGCTGGGGCATTCTCCCTATACTGATCCTGTATTTCTCATCCAAATAGTGGTGTCCCCACAATTCCTGTCCAGGTCTGGCAGCACGGTTGAAAGTAGAGTTTGCTTATCTCCAGTACCTTGAGCTGGTCATAAGGACAGTGGACTTGCTGGTGGTCATCAATCTCAAAGGGTTCCAAGAACTTGAGGATGATAGACAGACCTTTTTGTAGACGGATGCTGTAGTTACATCGGAGGTCTTCAGGATAGGGCTGGGGGTACTCAGGGCTGCTCAGGTACCCAGATGCTTCTGTGAACAACTCACTGCTGCACTCCGCTAGTGTACAGGAAGAAAGTAGAGGTCACACTGTGTAGCTGTGTCTTATGCAGCCCTGTAAGCTGCTCCCTAAGTCACTTCTCCCACCCTTCCTGGCTGAAGGCATCCTTTCCTGGAACCCTCTCATCTTTCAAAATTTCAGTTTACCTTTGCAGGAGTGGTGGTCGCTCTGAAGCTGGTAGCCAGTCCGACAAGAGCAGAAGTAGCCACCCACATAGTTGTGGCAGAAGTGTTGGCACTGAGGCCTTTCATCTTTCTCAGCAGCATTCTTAGGCTCACATTCATCAAGATCTGAAGATATAGGGAGACGCAGGGGCAAGGGGAGGAAAGTGTTAAACTTCTCTGCTGTGCACTAAAAGTACATAGAGATCCATATCCTTGCCTGCAGCTTCTCTTTATTTGCCTGACAAGGAGGAAAATTGGTTGGAGCCACTCAAGCTTCTCTCTGCATGCTGAGGGTATTGCCTACTCACCCACAGCTTGGTAATAGGCCAGGAAGCCCCTGTAGGGAATCACTGTGCCATTGTCTTCGTTAGAGAAATCCGAGTGAAACGCCAGGTGCATCCTGTTCCCTGTGGATACAAACTCCTTTCTTCCTGGGTGATTGCCTCTGGTTGACCCAAGCTGGCCACAGTATCGGCCCAAGTCCTTCTTGTCTGCTTTGATCTGTCAAGGTTAAAGGGAAATCACTGTAGCCTCATAAAATTTAGCCTGCTCCATGCATCACTATTACCCAGCCATGAGTTGCCAGTATCTCCTCCGCCCATTTCTATCTTTAACTCCTCCCTTTCCTTTGTGGGAAGCGTGAGAGGAGGCATGGTGAACGAAGGGCATGTGCTGGCCACTAAATTCCCATCTCCAGCCACCCCTTGGTGGTATATATGCACATACCACCCCAGATGTATATATGCACATACCTTAACATAGTCATAGAAGCAGGACTCAGATGGCTCCAGGTCAAAATATCTGAAGGTCAGCTTCACCACATAGCCTTTTGGGATGTGGATATCCCAGATGCTGATGTTATTGTTGGGATATGGCTTGGGATAACTGGGGGATCTGATCTCCCCAAAAAGCCTTCCTGGGACTGGACTGGAACTGATCACTCCAAAAAAGAGGAAGGCCCACAGGAGAAAAGGAACGTGCCTGTGAACATGGCAAGTAAACTAAGACATTACACAAAATCAGGTCATCCAAAATCAGGGGAGACTGTACAAGTGACTTGTGAACTGTCTAATGGAATCCAATCCAAGTTGCAGGTCCAACTCCTGGCTAGGATCACTCAGGCACAAGGAGGACAGCTGAAATGAAGCACTACCCAGGTTCCAGCAAGGCATTGTGACCTAGCCAATGAAATTCATCAACCTGGGACACAGTTTGAAGAAGCTTGGGTGAAGTCCCTGACCAACATCTGCTTGTTCCCAGCAGTCATGGGCCTGGACCCCTTACAACCAGAGAAAATTTGGCTCCTTTTGGCTCTGGGCCAGAGGTCATTTCTGGTTATTGCTAGTTTAGGACCTTTGCCTAGTTCATTTGGTGAGAATCTGAAGATCTCAAGCTCAGTCTGCTGAGGAGCAGCCCTGCCATGGCTGCTGGGCAGCTCTCTGCTCAGTCCTGCCTTGATCTCTCTCCTCCAGAAGTTGGCACTCATTTTTTTTTCCTCATTCTGAAGATCTGCCCTCTTCCCCTCTGAGGAACGGGACTATCGGTGTTCCTCCCAGACAAGCTCACCGCCCGCATGAAAACATCAGCCAGGAAGATCCTTTCCTCCTCGGCCCTATGTGCCAGCAAAGTAATGGAGGAACAGCGAGCATGAGCTTATCCCCTTTGACCCCTTCTCCTTTCTGGAAGGGTCTAGCCCTCCCGTTCCAGCCCCGCAATGATGTGCCCCCCCGTGGCCCCCCACTCACATGTCCATGCGTTCTCCTGCCGCGCCCGCAGCCCGGCCCGTCCTCCCGCTGCTTCGGCTGCAGCTCCGGAGCGGCGGACAGC
>NW_020799091.1:127514861-127522203 GCF_003259725.1 Athene cunicularia
TGCTGCCGAGCCGCTGCCCCTCCGACCCCGCCCCGTCCCTCCAAACCCGGGCGCCGGGGAGTGTCTCACCCCTCAGCCAGGCAGGGTCCATCGGTCTCTTCTGGGCCAAAAGGCAGAAAGAGCACTGCTGGAGACCCTTCCTCGGGTTTGAGCTGCAATCTGGCAGCTGCTCTGAGTTTGGTCCCCCCTAAAGATCTTCCAGAAAGCCTTCCCCACTCCTTCTGGGCAGTTCTCTGGTGTAGGAGGACCAGAAAGTTTAGTCTTAAATTAATTTAAACTTAAAAAAATAATAATCACACTGTCAAAAAAGTCAAGCTTTCTCTTCTGGTTTGATGAAGAGCACTTCAGAGGTTTTTTGGTGTGGGAACTGGGAGCTTCTTCAGGGAAAGCAAGAAACCTCAGGTATTGGCATTGAATAGATGCTAAGAAAAATGAACAAACCTATGGAATTAAAAGCATTCTGAGAAAAGTCCCTTTTGAAAGGCCCTTCTTGCTGTTCTGTACTCATTTTTTTTGAGAAAAAAATACAGATAAGGCCTTCAGTATTTAATGAGGAAATGAGAAAAGTTAGCAACCTACAAACACATTTCAGGCTTTGATCAACATAGTGCCCAAGACATCTATTGTGAGCCACCAACTTTGTGAAGTTTAAAATTTCTTTGCTTTCAGACTTTGATGTAAGAGGTAAACCACCATTTTAATATTTTCCCTTAGAATTATGGGTGGCTTCAGAGAAATTAGCAAGTTTCTTGCATTGAAATCACAGGAAATACTTCTCAGCTACAAAAATATGTTGAATGAAGATCAAAATAGTGTTGCAAAAATGAAGAAAGCATCTTTATGGAAAAGTACTAGTGAACCTGCTCATTAAACATATTTGAATTATTATCTGCAAAAGATCACATCAACATGTAATTAGTGGCTCTGGAATAACACCATATGGCCCCACACGTCAGAATTAAGATTAAGGGGGGACATTACCCCAGTACTTCCTGACATCCAAATATCTCCCATGCATGACGAACATCCTTAAGCAGGCTGTGCCAGAGCAGGTTCTGCTGGCTTACTGTCCCACCAGAAGGGAAGCTTTTACTCAGAGACCACATCTGTAAAGTAGCTGGCGAGCATGGGAAACTACTTTCTGAGAGATCTGCTGTGGACAGGCCACTGGTGGGAAGAGTGTTCCCTGGCAAAGCACGGGTGGGCAGAGGTGACTGAGGAGCATTTGTAAGGAAGCTGAACATTTCGGTGTGCTCTTGATAAGGAATCTTCTATCCAGAGGGCACTATTGGGAGTTCCCCGTGGTGCTTTCAAGGCACATCTCCCATGTCTTCATTTCCTCCCCCCGCCCAGATAACATCATCTGGGTTACTAGAAGAGTACTTCAGCTGGTGAGGCTGGGGATATGCCTAACTGGAGCAGCCCACCTCTAATATAGACCCATAGACCCACCTGATTTGGACAACCCCCTCAGTCCTGCTCCAGTGCTCCCACTGGTGGCGTTCCCCTTGAGATGCTCTGTGCAATCCTCTTTATGTTAGGTAGGAGCTAGGAAATACCTGGTACCATTTTTTTTCCTCGGGAGGATGTCTGTGCCTTTCTTCGCCTAAGGGCAGATTACATGTAGGCTCACAGAATACATGTAGGACTAACAGAATTAGCCAAAATTAGCTCCTGTTTGTTGCCTTTGTGACTCAGCTGGGTTACAAGAGGACTGGACAATAAATCCAAACAATATCAGAGCAAAGTAAAGAAACTGTAGATCTTCAGCACAAAGACGTCAACATTCTCTCATGGAGAGTGACCCCTGCTGTGAATACAGTGTGTTGCAGGAGGTCTTTGGAAAGACATTCTACAGCCTTAGAATCATCCTTTGATGTTCAGACCCTCTCACCCACTGAGAAGGAGAAAATGACTTGGATACTTTATCCTCAAACCTGAAGCAAGGCAGACAGAGAAATAACTTTCTTGGTCCTCCTACAGCTACACCACCTACCTACAGTACACCAGGGCCACAGACCAAGGCTCAGCTGTAAACATGGAGCTGCCTTCCCAGGGCAGTCTACCTTCAACCCTTTGGTTTGACTACCCATCACAGCCTTTTGGGGATGCTCCACCACTAGCCACAGGGCTCGGGCTTCACACAGACAGGCTTGTGCTATCCAGTGGCTTACCATTTTTTCCGACAAATCATGCCACTCCTGCAGGCTGATAGGAAGATGACCTGCACCAAAAGAAGGCTTAGGACTCTAAGAGTGGGTCTTCCCCCTGCTATGAGATGGTGACCATCATCATCATCTTGGTAGTCTGTTTCTGCAGCTTCTAAATCAAGGATCAAAGCCAAATATAATACCCCAGAAGGGATGTAGCTCCGCAACACTAGCCACTCAGCAAGGGGCAAGAACAGAGAGAGTGTCATCCCAGTATCACACCTTATCTCCTGCTTTACGCTGGAATCCTCACCTCCCACAGGCTCATGTCTCAGTGATACAGTACTGTTGTGCAAAGTCAGCATCTGACTTAGGCATCACACCTATAGCATGATTACAAAAGAAAAAGCAGTGAAATAATAGTGCTGGTAATTACTAACTGAAGCCATAAAATAGGTTGGAATACTATTCCTTATGATTGTTATGACTGTGGACTACATCAAGTGGGTATGATTCCTATCTATGGTTCTGACACAACCACATGTTTCCTGAAGACAAGAGGTTGTCAGATATCTGATGGCTGGCAACCAGCCAGAAGAAACCGACTCAGCACATCACCTCACAGGCTTACATGACGATTATGTGGATGGTTGCCATGCCAGTGGAAGAGTCTGGCTAACCACCTCAAGGAACTACCTGTGTGCCATCAAACCAGAATGTAAGCTCCAAAAATGAAAGTTTGTACCAGGTTTTGTGTGAGAGACGAGAAAGCAGGCCTGTGAGAAACTAAGACAAACAGCCTGGGAAAGCAAAAGTTGAGGCTTATTGAAGAAATGCCTCAAACACTCACAAGACAAAACCATGAGTCACAGGGTGCTTTCTGTGGAGGCCGAAGCTGATAAGGCTGCCCGATGTAGCTGGGGGAGAGAGCCCTGTGGAGACAGGACGGCTCTGCCCTGGGGCACCTGGGCAGATTTCAAGGGCCATCCGTCCAGTGAATTACCTTTGCTTCATTATCCACAAAATGCATATTAAAGTTAACACATCTCAATATGCTAACGAGGGCTGTCATAATCATGCTAATTACATCATCCCATGAAACACCTTAGCCCTCCCCGTACATTGGATACGTAGGCCTGTGGGTCGACCTAGGGGATGGATCCAAGGAAAGTGGGTATAAATCAAAGGGGAGAAGAAAGGGCTCTCTCTCTCCCTGCCTCCCTGGCCATCTGGAGAGAGCAGTGAAGCAAAGAAGACGGATGCCAGCGAAAAAGACGGCCGCCTCCTGGAACCCTCGCTGGTGGGATCAGCGCAGGAACCCAGACCGGTGATCTGTATTTCCCCATTTCCTCTATCTCCCTCTTTTCCTTTTTCTATTAAGAAATGAAAGGCATATTACATTGCTCGCCACAGCTTGCTCTGTACTTAACCAATTATCATGTGTTCAATTAGTACATTGTAGGTAGTTAATAAATGCTTGAACTTGGAGACTTGTTGTCTGCTTCAATTGGGGATTTGCAAATCCGAGTCACTTGTCCCCCTCGTCTGAACAGGACATGACATTTTGGTGCAGGGCCTGAAATGAGTTGATTAGCTGTTGATCACACAGTCTGGAAGATATCAGTCTGGACATGGTGATCAGAAGCAGCTCAGAAAGGCTCTTCTGGTATGGAGCAGTATGAAGAGGGCAACAGTTGAAGCAGCTTCAGCTGCTGTCAGTCAAAGCTCTACTTTTTGTAACCTTGTGATAGAACAAAGATAATGCATAGGGTCCTTATTATAGAAGGAATGATGGGTTGTGGACGTTTGCAGAGAGCAGATAAATGACATGCTGGATGGCATGGCTATGATTGCTCACTGGGTTTGATTGTGTCCCACCCAGTGGTTCCCTTGCACGGTGGATACTGATGGGGTGCTACAGGCTAGAATGTCCTCAGAGACAACCTTGAAGAGCCAGAGGTTGGCATGATAGGTACAGCTGCCAGACCCTTTTCACATATCTGAAGTAATGCTTTTCTCACAGCACTCATCTTTGCAGTTCCCTGAAAAGAAGCTCTTTGGAAAAGACTACATTTTAGATGAGCTGCTGGAAGAAAAAAATGCATTTTTCTCAGCTTGAAAAGGGCCTGTGTTTTCAACATCTGCCTACTCTTGGTTCTCTGTGATGCCAGTAGCTGTGTACCCTGACCTTCAACCTTTTGTTGGGGGGCAACCACAAGTGTCCTTCAAAAATAACCGCCAGTGGGCTCATGCACATCCTGCCAAGTGTCTTCAGTAAAGGACACCTGTGCCTTTGGCACTGGTCTGGCTTTTTAGGGGAACTCACCTCCTTTGATTCTATCCCTTGGTCTCTGGTTGTAGAGAGAAGTTGTGAACCAGGGGAACTATGATGGCCACGGGGAGATGCTGCCAGGGACACCAGGAATGCTGGGGCTAGAGGCGGTAGCTACGGTTTCTTATACTGGGAGGAGAGCCTGAGCATTCCTCACCGTCGGGACCTTCACAGAGGTGAACACAGGGCTAGTTCGCTTGCCCCAGCCGTCGGATTTCACAGCATTACAGGAAAATCCATGACTCAGAAGAACAAAGTTCTGTTTCCTACCCATCCTGCTGGAGGATTCCAGGATCCTGAGAAGAATGAGGCGTCCCCTGGGAACGGGAGAAGATGGCTGGTGTTGGTGGCCGCAGAAGGCACAGCCTCAGCCACCCTTGCCCACTCGGGCACCAGCTCGGTGAGCCATGGGGCAGCCACGGAGGGTCTGGGGAGGGGTAGGAGTAGCGCGGGAGCTGGGGGAGGACAGGCCTGGCCGTGGGGCAGCCCTCGCCCTGCTCTTATTCTGAAAGGACTCTCCGTGCAGCCGCCAACCCATCGCCCTCCCCGCCCCGGCCTCCCTTGTCCGCCTCCTCTCCCCACCAGCCCGGCCCTGACATGACCCCCGGGCACGGGAGGTCCCGGTCCACCCCATCTCATCCCGTCCCAGCCCGCCGCCGGGCGACAGGCCAGGCAAAATAAAAACCACACTGCTACAGGCTCGGGTGGGGCTTGGCTCCCTCAGGTCTTGTTTCTTTTTCAATCGGGACAGTTTACACTCAGGAGTGGGGGTCCTGGCATCCATCCCACGGAGCACTCACTTCACTTTCTGGAAAACCTGGACACAGACCTCATCTTCAGCAGTCATGCGCTGGGAAAAGGAGGGGCGAAAGAAGAGGTTAGGCTGGATCCCTGCTTGCCCTCCCGGTGCTGGCTGGAGTCATGGCCCCATGCTGCTGTCCCTTCCTGACCCTCCCAAAGGCCCAGCGGGTCAGGGAAGGGCCAGTGCCTTTGCTGAGCTGTGTTAACTTTTAAACCCTGGAGATGGATGTTTGTGTGAAGTGGCGGCTGCCCCTGAGGAGCCAGGGCTGAAGTCTGAGAGGAGCTGGAAGGAAGCTGCACAGCTGGCTCAGAGCCCGCAGCGCCTGTACTGGGTGTCCCCCCCCCTCCCAGCTCACTGTAACTGAGATTGAGCACGCTGCGCCAGACCCCTCCTCACCAGATGCAGCTGGTCCCCCTCCAGCCAGTGCCTCCAGCCTCGGTTCCTCTTCTCTCCTAGCTGCTCACACACCAGCTGATCCCCCTCCCAGGAGACGGTTGTCTGAAAAGAAAGGAGGAGAGGGGAAGACATGGTCCCAAGACAAGAGGGTGCTGGCAGTACAGTTTTCCAGCGATTACACTGTTCCTCTCGGACACATTTCACCATGATCTGGTGTCTCTGGTGCCTCATTAGGACCAATGCTCTTTATGGGAGGTGAATGACCCTCTGGCTTCCAAGTGCTACTGCAAAGTGGGCTGACATTCTGTCTTTTCAGGGCTTTGCTCCAGAGGATATCGCGCTAGGTCCCAAAGCACTGGGTTTCTGACTGTTTGGTGCTCATACCCTTTGCTGTGAGTAATTTACTCATAGAACCACTTACTCCTGGACCTGCTGGGGCATGCCAGCTCCGGGGCTGGGCTCTTACGTGGCTCATGAAACAAAAGCTAAGCAAGTCCCTGAACTTCTAGTGTAGCCCCGTCCGATGACAAACTGCACTGTTTGGGCTTCTCACCCGGCACGTGCGTCCATCCACGGGTCCCAGGTCTTCCTCAAACTGGACTCCCAGGTCAAAATCCATAACGTAGTCCCGCAGGGACGTGATGGTGCGGATGACCATGTGGTCTCCTGTGTGGATGATCTCTTTATCGGGCTTCAGGAGGCACACCAGTTTTCGCAGGACCACGTTGATATCTGGAGAATGAGAGGGAGGGGAGATATGTGGACGACCTGGACACCCCCTCTAGCAGCATCTCCACGGAGCTTCTCCACTTTTGGCCAGGGAGCCCCAGCCGTGATACCTCCTCCCCCCTTCCACCACAGCGCAAAAGTGATGGGCCCAGACAAAAGGACCAAGGGAGTCCCAAACGCCTTCTTCCCCTTCCCGACTTCCGATATTTTTGGAGACAGGAAGGACCGAAAGGGGAGGAAGGAGCGGATTGAGGGAGTTACCTAAAGCGCGCAGGTAATTGTCCATGTTCTCCTGGGAGACGAAGCGGTAATAGCCGGTGAGGTTGGGAGGCATCCCGGGGCGGAGGGACGGGGCCAGCTGCGCGGAGGAGAGTGGGCAAAGAGCGGGAGAGGCGCGGAGCGGGGTCCCAGCGCGCTCGCCTGTCGGGCCGGTGCCTCCCCCGCGGTGGGTGGAGGTCTGGGGGGCAGCCCGGCTCCCGGACTACTCGCCGCAATAAGAGTCTCCGCGTCGGGGGGCGCGGAAAAGGCAGGGCCTGCCCCCGCTTCCAGCGTCTCCACCGCGGCTCGGAGCGGCGGGGCGTGAGAACAGCAGGGCACCTCCTCACCCTCCACCCTCTGCGGGGGCTGCTTGGGTTCAACTCTCGGCGGCCGACCAGCGCCATCACGCCCCCCCACCCCACCGGCCCTTTCTCACACCATGAGGCCGACGGCTGCGAGCTTCTTCACAGCGATGTCTCGGCCCGGCCAAGCCGTCGAGGAGAGACGGCAGCGGGCTCCGGAAGCGAGCCCCCAGCCCCCCCATCCGCTCCCGCGTCCCCCAGCGCCTGCCAGGACGCTTCCAGGGTTTTGAAGCCCCCCGCAAAGGCCAGGGCAGGCCCCACCGCACGCACACACGCCCCACCGCACACACGCCATACCGCACACACGCGCGCG
>NW_020799091.1:127522253-127540373 GCF_003259725.1 Athene cunicularia
CCCCCCCCCCCCTTTATTTCTCCCTTTCCCTGCCCTGGAGCCTGTGTGATAAAGATTAATTTGCTATTTCTGGGCCTGTGACATTTTTCAGAGCCTCCTGCTGGTTGCTGCCTCCTTGCCAAGACTGGCTGGGCTCCAGCCAACGGGATTAGCAAGGAGGGGCTAAGGGAATATGGTGCTCGCCATGGACTGGGGAAGGAAGGAGCAATGGGCTCTCAGAGTAGGTCATTATACGTGTAGGAGGAGTGACTGAAGGTGTACCTGGGTATGTGTGTGTAGATCCTGGGCCTTAGTCTAGAGGATGCAAGGCATCAGTGATAACATCTGCATGCAAGACTTGTCGCCTGGGGTCATCCCAAGGGAAGATGTATCCTGGATCCTTTAATTACGGCTTCAGTGAGATAAAAGCACTTGGAATCTGTCTCCAGAATCAGGCTACTTCTGCCTCTTAATTTTATTTTTTTTAACCATTCCAGCCTTCCTGGACACCCAGATGCCTGTCCACTTATTTGTAATAAGATAGTAATGAGGAGGCCAGAAGGAACACATTGTTTTCTGATGAGGCTTCCCAAGAGCCATGTAGAGTAGAACTAAAGAAAGATAACTTCTTCCTCCCAGCCTATTTTAGACTTCTTTATTTCCAGAGAAGAAGGTAGGGAGGGGTGGTTGTTACCTGCCACTAGATGATATTCTGCTCGTCCTCCTGCATCTGTCATTGGTGGCTAATACACTCCTGTGCTCTATCCCTTACCCCAAATCCATCTCAGCAAACAAGCACAAACCCTGGATTGAAGCTGAGTATCAGGGCATTGTTATGGAGAATGACAACACAGTCCTGCTCAACCCACCGCTATTCGCCCTGGACAAAGATGCTCCGCTGCGCTATGCAGGTAGGTGGGTGACAGCTCTGGGAAGGGTGGGAGGCAGGGAAAGACTTCTGAAGAGGCAGAGACGAGGTGGCATTTGTCCCTGTACTGGATTCTAGCCCTCTCCTGGAAACAATCACCTTCAAACCTTGCTCCGGGGGAGGTCCTCAGTGGAGTCTTCAGGCAGTATGGGCATGGCTTGATTTAGGATGCTGTGAGCTGTTTCCCTTAGGGAGAGAAATTGAGGGTGGAGCCAGCTACTTTTTGACGCAGTTCTGCTATTTCCAAAGATCACATGCACAGCTCTCTGTCTGTGAGCACTGGAGAAAGCTGGTAGGGCACACTTTGTTGGCAGTGCTACATCCCATCACAGTAAGCACAAATCTCTGAAGCTGCAGACAAGGCTTTACAAGGGTTATATTCCTGGTGCTTGCTTTGGCTGTGCCTGGAGCTTTCTCATGCATCCTCCCTCAGCTTTGGGAGAGGAAAAGTGGTCCCTGTGAGCTGAACTTTACGATTTAGGTGACCCTATCTGCAGTTCCCTGCGGTACTGTACACATCCTGCATGTGTGGGTGGATGAGACATCGTGGAGCTTCATGCTTTGGCTGTCTATCTATATATGGCCTGTTTTGCCTCCCTGAGGGATGCAGAGGAGAAATAAGGTGCTCCCTTAGTACTGTGTCTGTGTAGCACTAAATACAGCTGGAGCCTTGTAACCTCTAATCTTTCTGGATGCTGGTCAAGACTCCTTACCTTAGGAGCAATCTCCTGTAGAGGGCAATCTGCACCATTAATGGCTGTAAGAGATGGCAGGAGGAACTCTCAGAGAACCAAAAATTGCTCGAAATGAAAAGTGATAATGAGGGAGAAAAGAGAGTGTAGGTTGGAAGGGAAGAAAATATGGGAGAGGGAAGCAAGGGGGCATAATGTGCTCTCTTCAGTCATTTTCTTTCTCTCCTTCCACTCTGCCTTTGTGGGTACCAGGTGAAATCTGTGGCTTTAGGATCCATGGGGCAGGGGTACCTTTTGAAGCTGTGATCCTGGACAAAGCTACAGGTGAGGGGCTGATCCGGGCCAAGGAACCAGTGGATTGTGAAGCACATAAAGAGCACACATTCACCATTCAGGCTTATGATTGTGGAGAGGGACCTGATGGAGTAAATACCAAGAAATCACACAAGTAAGTCCCTGCAGTCATTGCTGAGTATTACAAAATGTGATCTGTCACAGGAACGCCAATGAAAATTGCTGTGGGAATGCTTCCTTTAGCCAGAATTATTTTTCTCTAGCCCTGATACTGTAACTCAACACGTTAATAAGACCCAAACAGAAATGTTCAGTGACTGAGTCACATGAGTGAATACATTACAAATGAGAGCTGCTTGACAACTGTGTCTAAGGGTGGTGTTTTATGTTGCTGCATATAGGCGGGAGGTCCAGGTTATGTTATTGTTCCTATTGCTCTTTCTCTGGGGTGGGAAATCATTGTCCAAGCTCCTGTGTGCCAGCATTGCTGCATTGAAATCATGTTCTCTTTCCCTTCCTTGCTTTTGACAGCTGGAAATCAGACTGGTGCACTTTAGGGAAGTGACTTACACTGAAATTTAGCTGGTGTATGTTTCTTAATCAGCCAATCGGTTCTTACTGATGTCTCTCTGCATCAGGGCCACAGTGCATGTTCGAGTAAACGATGTGAATGAGTTTGCTCCTGTCTTTGTGGAGAAGTTGTACCGTGTGGCAGTGACTGAGGGAAAGCTGTATGACCGCATATTGCGTGTAGAAGCCATTGATGGAGACTGCTCACCACAGTACAGCCAGATCTGCTACTATGAGATCCTGACCCCAAATACTCCCTTTCTGATTGACAATGATGGTAAGAATTCGCACCTACCGTAAGCACAGCACTCCCCCTTTCCTGCTTTGCACCCTCTCTGCCAGTCCCATTTGCTGGCAGAGCTGTGCTATATGAATTTCCTAGCACAGCTGATATATCTCTCCTCATGCTGAGAGGCAGTAGCCATTTTGTGGGATGCTATAGCTTGTTACAGAATGGCACTGGGAGGGGGGAGTCAACCCGTTTTGGTTGTTTTTATAGCTGATCAAAAATAAGAGTGATTTCTAGAAAGAACGTCTTTGACACTGACACTGTCTTTCCTCTCCCTTGATCTCTTTGTTCTGCTAACCAGGGAACATCGAGAACACAGAGAAACTGCAGTACAGTGGAGATCGTCTCTACAAATTCACAGTGACAGCCTATGACTGTGGAAAGAAGCGGGCTTCTGATGATGCTGAAGTGGAAATCCAGGTGAAACCTACCTGCAAGCCCAGCTGGCAGGGTATGAAACCTCCAAACACAGTGATGTCTTTGCTACTCAGTCCTACTCAATGCAAATATTTGTATATACACGTACGAATTTGTATGCCCATATATAAGGGTTCAGTTCTGGCACCAAACATCAGTCCTATCTAAGGGGATGCAGCAGACATCTAAGTCTGTTGCAAAGCCACTGAAAGACAATTCTAACATTGGAAAATTATTCCTTGCATTGCTGTGAACTACTGTGTATTTGATGAGGCTCACTGACTATATTCAGTGTAGATTGGTTTTGGAGCTGCTCATCTTGAGGATATTTGGCTTTTCCAGAGGTGTTTTATGCTGACAGGTTCACCTTAGTCAATGGAATTAAGGGGAAGTCAACACAGCTAAATATCTGTTCTGCCTGATAAGAGGTTGGCAATTCAAGGAGAGATGCTACACCAGTACTAGCTGTAGAAGATGAGAATTTGGACTCTGTACTTGTAGGAAGTCTTCCCTTGCACTGATGCCAGTGGCATCAAGTTGTCTTTACAACATGGAAAGGGCCAAAAATCTCTGTTTCTGGGCTAGTCCACAGATGCCACTTGTGTGTGTGCCAAGTGTTCTGGCCTTGAGTCCTTGGCAAGACCTAACCCTCTCTCTTTCACTCTTCTTCATTAGGCTGGAACAAGAGGATTGAGTACACCCCTGGTGCAGGCAGCCTCGCGCTTTTCCCCAGCATTCACCTGGAGTCCTGCGATGAGCCACTCTGGAATATTCAGGCCACAGTGGAGCTGCAGACAAACCACGTGGCCAAGGGCTGTGACCGGGATAACTACTCTGAGAAGTCGCTTCGCAAACTCTGTGGTGAATCGATTCTTTCCTGGGCTGAGGGCAGCTGTGGCATAGCACCCTGCCCCTTCCCCTGGAGGGGTTCGCAGTGGTGGCAGCTCTGTGGCTTGCACAGCAGCGATGCTGGGTACACATTCCTCACCCCTGATGCAGTCAGTGGGGCTGGGGGAACACCCAGCTCATATGCTGCATCGAGGAGCGGTGCACACCCTGCTTGTATTTACAAGGGGTTCCTTATGCTTTCCTTGCTGGGGAGCCAGAAGTGTCTGTGTGTTGCCCCAGTACGCAGAATCTGTGGGACTTCCCTTTGCACAGATGGAAGTCACCATCCTCCAGACAGGAGAAGGCCTGTAGGCAACTCCTCCTTTCCCTGTGGTCTGGAACATTACAAAAAGCCCTCTAACACCCTCTTCATCTGTTCCCCAGTTCTCAGGCTCCTTATTCTTTGACTCCTGTGTCAGAGCTCTCTGGTGCTGACATTCCTGACTCCTTCCCTTCTCGGTAGGTGCGGCCTCAGGAGAGATTGACCTGCTGCCGGTGCCTAGCCCTGTGGCGAACTGGACTGCTCAGCTGTCGGTGCACTACAGCCAGGACAGCAGCCTCATCTACTGGTTCAATGGCAGCCAGGCTGCCCAGGTGCCTGTGGTGAACGGCCTGAACACCCACGAGGGGCTGAGTGACCACTTCACCCTGTCTGTGTGGATGAAGCACGCGGTGGTGCCTGGCAAAGGCAGGCGGGAAGAGGAGATGGTCATCTGCAGTACAGTGCAGAGTGGTGAGACACTTTTCCTGGGGTGGTGACACTTCTGCTTTCTGCCTCTAACTTGTTAGAAGGGATTGTTCATCCAGGGGGAAAACTCTCTTGTGGGCAGGGGTCCCTCCTTAGGAACTCAGCTTCTTCAGGTATCACTTTTTCTGGGACCAGTCAAGTCCACTGTGAGCTCCCAGTGCTGTGTGCCAGTCTTGCAGACTAGCGTGTGCCCTGGGCTCTGGCTAGCAAGACTGCTGAGGTGGGATATGTAATACCCTGTGCTTGTCCCTGGCAGAGGATGGCTACTCACATTACTCTCTGGCTGTGCATGGCTGCCGGATTGCTTTTCTCTACTGGCCGTTGCTGGAAAGTGCAAGGCCTGTGAAATTCCTCTGGAAGCTTGAGCAGGTGAGAGAACATTTGCCTCTTCCCCGTGTCCCTTCTCCTTCTGCCCTTCACTGATCCCTTCCTCTGCTGTCTGCCGCAGGTCTGCGATGATGAATGGCACCATTATGCCCTCAACCTGGAGTTCCCCACCGTCACACTCTATGTGGATGGTGTCTCTTATGACCCTGCCCTCATCCATGATAATGGCCTCATTCACCCCCCGCGGCAAGAGCCCTCACTCATGATTGGAGCCTGCTGGACCGGTGAGTGCCCACTCACTGAACCATGCTCTTCCCATATGGGAAGTGAGGGAGTGGAGGGAGAGCCAGAAAAGGTAGAAGAAACACCACTCAGTACTAACTGATACAAACCACATTGCATCCATCTTGCCTCCTTGGCACCAAAGCCAACATGGCCCCTTCCTTCCTTATGGACCACACCAACAGGCCACAGTAACAATAGCTCAGATTAGGAACATAGTTAAGCCATTACCAGATTAAAACCTGTTCTGTGGAGATGTAAGGCTGCATTTTCCAGGTCTTTCAGTTCTCCTGCAAGACTGAAGCAGGACAGAATTTACCTGCTGCTTGCCTTCACTCCAGCAGAAATTTCTAGCAAGATCAAATCTTGCTTCTCCCATGTCAGGGATCTTCCCACAGCTCTGTGCTCTCAACTGGCCTTTTGCAACGAACAAATATTAATCAGCTTGGGACACCCTCTTGGAACCATCTGAGTTTCAAAGGGATGTTGAGAACGTGGCTTGTCGTGAACATGGCTAGGACCATGTTCCATAAATGGGAAGCAATTAATTTCCAAATCAGATATCACTAGGAAAGGAGAAAGAAACCCCCATGCTTTCTCCCTTGTATCAGTTACACATCCTACAGTCTCACCATGACCTTCATGAGAAGGACCCTGCCCTCCTTTGGCAGAGGGCTGAAGGGCAGAGGGTCTCGGGGGTTGAAGAGTCCACTGCTTGGCACATGACTCCAGAGCTGTTCTTTCGCACTGGCCAATACAGGTGCTTGTATAGGTACTTGCCTGACCCTGTAACTACTCTCTTCCAATGCTTTTTTGCTTGTCTGAATGTTCTCCTTTTGCAGAAGAGAAAAACAAAGAGAAAATCAAAGAAACCGAGAACTCCACTGACACTGTAGAAGGTAGGGAAAAGAAAGAGGATGCTTCTTTTCCTCTCTTCACTGTACATATTACTTCTTGCATGGTGCCTTCCTCATACAGCTTCCCTAATCCTGTCCTGCCACCTCCCACATCCTGGGAGGGAAACCCTTATCTGGCACATTGGTCCTTGATATCTGTGGAGCATGAAAAGGCTGATAGGAGGCCTACAGTCTGCTTTGAGAGATGGAGTATGCTTTTCATATGGAGAAAGAATCCTCATGCCTGATCATTAAAATTGGTCTCTGAAGAACTCAACAGCCATTAGAGACATCAGGAGATGTCACCTCATCCCTAACTATCTATGGAACATGCAGTTTCTTTTAAAAGCCCTCACAGGAAGCAGAGTGAGAAGGGGAGAAGAAATTGTTTCCAGCTGGCATTCAGCAGTTTGGCAGAAACTTCTCTACACTACCCACTGTTCACTGCCCTAGTCTTTCTGTTGGTTTGTTTTTTTCACTTTCCACCATCCGGAATGAAAAAGATTGTCATCTCCTTACTTCAGCATCCCCTGTCTTTTTGTTGTCTTTGCTTTTCCATGTCCTGTGTACCCCTCTGTCTCTCTCAACCTCCCTTAACATCCATATGTCCCTCACACTGTTGCTTTTGTTGTCTTGGCTTTTCCATGCCACATGCACCCCTCTCTGTCTCTCCCTACCTCCCTTAACATCTGTATGTACCTCACGGTGTTGCTTTTATCATTTTTGCTCTCTTCCTCGCCATGTCTCTCACACCCTCCACCTCCCATGTTTCCCTCAGGAGATCCTCTGTTGATACACCACTACTTCCATGGTTACTTGGCTGGCTTCACTGTGCGCCCTGGTAGCTTGGAGAGCCGGGAGGTTATTGAATGCCTATATGCCTGCCGTGAGGGTCTTGATTACAGTGACTTCGACAGTCTGGGCAAAGGGATGAAGGTATGCCCATCTGCCCAGCTTGCATGGGTCTCTTCCACTCCTCTCCCCAGCCTTGCTTCCCAGGACTTTGCCTGCTCCCCCCACCTCAGAAAACTTCCCACCTTTCTCCTTTGTGTCTCTCTTGGCAAATGCCAAGAGTCCAGGCTAAGGAACTGAGTATTTTCTCCTCTTCCACCTGTAGGTTCATGTGAACCCCTCTCAGTCCCTGCTCACCTTGGAGGGTGATGATGTGGAAACCTTCAACCATGCAATCCAGCACGTGGCCTACATGAATTCACTGCGCTTTGCTACCCCTGGAGTCCGGCCCCTCAGACTCAGCACTACTGTCAAGTGAGTGGACACTTGTGAGTGACTGCACACACGAGTGAGCAGCACCTCCAGCTAAGTTCAGCAAGAGGGTTACCTCTCTTTTGACTAAAATTACACTCCCTCACCTTGTATTTTAATTCTAATTGATGGTCTCCAAAGGGGTAAAATTCTTCCTGAAAATAAGTAATAAAGTATCCAATATCCAAATGGAAGACTACCAGGAAAAGGACATTCCCTTCACTGGTGTTCTTTTACAGTGCTGCTGGTAGAAGCTTGGACCAACTGATGCTTTCTACTGCTCTCCTTCAGGTGTTTCAGTGAAGAGTCCTGTGTCTCCATTCCTGATGTGGAAGGTTATGTTGTGGTGTTACAGCCTGATGCCCCCCAGATCCTGTTGAGTGGTGACACCCACTTTGCTCATCCTGCATCAGACTTTGAGGTTCCTGATGGGGTCCCCCTGTTCCCCAGCCTTCAGATCACCTGCTCTATTTCTCACCAGGTGGAGGCCAAGAAGGATGAGAATTGGCATGGTACTGGTGAGTGGAGCACAGGGTGAGGTAGAAGAGACAAACTGGAAACACCTTCAAGAGTTGCTGTCCTGCAGAGAAGAATAGCCCCTCATTACATCCAAAATAGGAGAGAGTTTACAAATATAGAAGCAAAGTACATTGTCTGTCAATATGTAGGCTAATTGGCTCTTAGCCCTTTCTGCTCCTCCCTGGACTTTTTTTATCCACCTATTTCCTTTGCTTCACTCTCTCCTCTTCCTTGACCAGGCTGCTTATTCCTAATCCCCTTTACATTTTACCTACATTTCCCTTTATTGAATCCAGCACTGGATGGACATCCAGCCTGTTACTCTCTCCACTCCTGCACTTACTCAGTCTCCTCCTGCTTCCTTCTCTCCCGCTTTCCTTATTTCTCACCCCCTCCCATCTCTTCCTGCATCACTTATTCCTGTGAATTCCTGTTGGTTTCCTCACACCCTATAAGATCTCGTCCCTCAATTTCTCTCCGTCATCTTCAGATTATTTCTCTGCATTCTATGCTTTACGTGTCCTTTCACTTCTTTTTGTATCTCTTCTGGTAATGGGATTTTTTGCTTATAGTTTTCTGTTTAGTAGCTTTGCCTTTATTCACACAATGATGAGTTTCTTAGAGCAGGTTGGGCTTAGCCCTGCTGAAAGCAGTTAGTCATTGAATGTGGTTGCCATTTTAAAGAAGATAAGGTCTCAACCATGGTAACCAGCAGTTGTGAGACAGGGAAAAGCTTTCAAAAGCACTTGGGGTCTGGGAATGTGTGATAGAGTTGTTCCTAATTTGCACATCGTCAGCAGAGTCCTTAGAGCCAAGATGTGTTATCATGAACCAGTCTGATAATAGTATGTTGTTCCAAAATAAAGTGACTTTATTATGTGCATTAATAATGTAATTAGAACCGGGGGAACTCCTCCAACAAGTAATTAGACTGACAGTGATTTTACTCAAGGTCAGTGCTAGCCAGAGAAAGAGAAGTCATTACATATAATATGAGCACTTTGGAGGAAGTGGGTAGCACGCTGAGCAGCTCCTGTCTTCCTTGGTGGCTGACTGGCTTTCTGGCCCTGTCTTCTTTCCGTTTGCATCTCAGTGACAGACACACGAATGTCAGATGAGATTGTGCACAACCTGGATGGCTGCGAGATCTCACTGGTAGGAGATGACCTGGACCCAGAGAGGGAGTACCTGCTCCTGGATGGGGCACTGCTGCAGCAGCGGGGCCTGGAGCTTGTTAACACCTCTGCATACCTGACCATCACAGGTATGTCCTGCCCTTGGCCACAGCAGTCTGGTTACACCTTTCTCACTGCCTTTCAGGCATGTCTGGGAGAAGCACGTAACCCAGGGCTAATTAGAGATGTGTAGGCGTATTTGAGAGACGCTGAGATGTAACCATTTGTTGACCTCCTGGCTTTCATAAGTCCCAGGCCATTTCCCTGGGGAGCTGTCTCCTCCTCCTCCACACAGTACTAGGGCATGGTGTCTGAGCTCTCATCCAGGCTTGTACCACTGCTCCTGATTTACTCCATGTCATGCATACTGCATGACATGACTGGGGGACAGCACATCCCATAGGTTGTGGACTGGTACAACACTACCCAGAACAGTGCTGTTGCTTTTGATTGTTCTTTCCCTTCCACTTGTACTAGGAGTGCAGGCAAGGATTTCATCAGGTCCTTTGCAGCCAGCTCTGTCTATGCTTCCTTCCTAAAATGAATGAAACCAGCATTGCCTTGGATTCTTCTACAGCTCCTAGTTGCTACAGGGTTATGATGCCAGATGACTTTGAAGCAGGAGCTTCCTTCCAGAATCACAGAATCATGTTGGTTGGAAAAGACCTTGAAGATCATCCAGTCCAACCATTAACCTCACAACTGCACCAGATCCCTCAGCGCTGGGTCAACCCGACTCTTCAACCGCTTCAGGGATGGGGACTCCCCCCATGCCCTGGGCAGCCCATTCCAACGCCCAACAACCCCTTCTGCAAAGAAATACTTTCTAAGAGCCAGTCTCCCCCCACACCAATTCTCTCTTCTTGTCTCAGGTGTGGAGAGCATCGCAGTTTACGAGGAAATACTACGCCAGGTCTCATACCACATCAACCATGGCACTGCTCTTTATGAAAGGAAGTTCCACCTGTCCTGCACTGAGATGAACGGACGCTACTCCAGCAACGAGTTTACTGTTGAGGTACAAGATCAGTACATGCAGAGATAGGTGCTTGTGCATGTGTGGAGAGGATGTGGTGGATGGGAATGCACACAGTGCAGAATGTACCTTGAACACAGGGCTGAGTCTCTCTCACTATGGTCTTTCTGCAGGTGAATGTCCTCCACAATATGAACCGAGCTGCTCATCCTAACCATATTCTGAGTTCCCAGCAGTTCATGCACCGAGGCCATCACTTACCCCCAGAGCTATCTGGGCACAGTTTGGCAAGCACCCATAACAACCCAAGTATGTAACGCTATTTCCTTTGGGTTTATACTTTTAGGTCAGGATGCTGATTTTCTGATACCTTGGTAGAACCTATAGCAGAGGATTCCTTTCAGACTCCCTATACCCATGTTGTTATTATTATACTGTCCTGTCCTACTTGTCATTAGCAAATGGACTGCAGTCCATGTCAAATTGTGTTTTAGAGCTTGGTGCAACAATCCTCTTCTGGTGTGTTGTTTTCTTGATGTAAAAGCAGTCTGAAATCTACACCTGATTTAAAAGAACTGTAAGCTGGTACGATTTCATTTGTGCACCTCGCAAAGGTGCTGTGCAGGCTTGGGTACTGTAATTTCAGAAAGAAGCTTCAACAGCAGGAGAGAAACAAGAGAATCAAGACTGCCACTGCTCTAAAAAAAAGAGATGGGACTAGGTGGTGGCCAGCAAGGCAGAAAAATATATACGGCACCACACAAACAAGAGGAGGATTCTTGTCCCCAAAACAAGGAGAGAGAAGCCTGAAAGCTAGGCTAGATATGAGATTTGCTGGTTTGTGCTAGCAGCTCTGTGCCTCAAGTGTGGCTGCAGTCCAGCTGGCTCCTCCTGGGCAGTGAAATCTCTAGGACTGTTACAGAGGACCATGCGTTGGTTTTGGTCCCCTGTTGTAGGGAACATGGAACACACCTTTGATGCCAGTTTTTGCTGCGGTTTCCCACAAGCAGCCAATTCCAGGCTGGTCCAGTCCTGCAGCTGGCACTGAGTCACTGCAGGGGCAGCCCAGGTATGTGCTGGGAAAGCACCAAAACCCAGCCTTTGTCACTCCCTTCCGCAGCTCTGCCTCATCGCAGCAGAAAATGAAAAGTTGTCCCTGCTGTATGGGACCACCCAGAACAAATCCATGGAGGTCTGGAGAGATTTTGTAGAGAAGGGGGTTATTTGAGGAGTCAAGGCTTGGCCTACAGGCCTAGAACAAAGGGGTGAGAGTTGGGTTAAGGGTCTTAAGTTAATTTCAAGCTTTCTTGGAAAAGCCAGGCCTTGACTGTGGCACTTATTAGGCCATCATAGCCCTCTGCCTCATGTGCAAAGCAGACTTCTTTTGGCTTCCTTCTTTCTCCACTGCTTGCACAGAAATCACACCCTCTGAAAATCATCCTTGTGCCCTTAGAGGCTCTCCCCAGTATACATTTCTCTGTCCCAGGAGGGGGATACAAATGGCTGCTGTGCAACATGTCCTAGTGATTTCTGTAGATAAAGATGTGCAGTCTGCAGGCCGAGCTGACATCAGAGGATGCCTGGACCTAGGCATCCTGAAAGAACATGCAGGTCTCAAGCAAATGGACAGCAGCTGATGGCAGGAGCTGCCTGTGCTCAGAGGAGCAGAAAAGTCAGGACATGTTCCTGCCTAGACCAGAAAGCTTGCTGGCGTCAGGTCCAGGGGCGGAACCTTTTTACTGGGCTCTTTGGCTGGCTTGGTGGCGGGAAGCTTTTTTTTCCGTAAACCAGCTAGCGGTATTTCTCTGTATATCGTTTGTCTTGTTCACTGTTATTGCTGTTTATTGTTGTTATCATTGCTACAATTGTTTTTCAGATTGTTCTATCACTCTGTTGTATTAAATTTGTTATTTTAGCCCAGGTCTGTGTCTTAACTTCCAGCCCGACTGGCTGCGGGTCGGGGAGGGGCAACGGCAAGTGCTCTCTGGTCCCGGCAGGACGTAAACCTGCACAGACTCTAACCACACCTTCTCATTTTCTTTCTTCAACAGTGGTCCCCAGCGCTGCGACTGTCATCATCATGGTCTGTGTGGGCTTCCTGGCACTCATGGTGATCCTTGGCATCCTGCGCATTCACTCCCTGCACCGGCGGGGAATGGGGCAAGAGGTCCCTGGGGCTGCTGAAGGCGGGCACACGAGCACCAGAGGCAAAGAGAGCGACATGTTCTGGGACGACTCAGCCCTCACCATCATTGTCAACCCCATGGAGGTGAGGAGCGGTCTCAGCAGCTGGGGCTGGGCAGGCAGCTGGGCTGCCAGATCCTTCCCCTCATCCCATGTCTCACCTCCCCAGTCCTACCAGAGCTGCCAGGAGAGGGCGGGAGAAAACGGTGAGAGCAGAGCTACCGAGGGCATGGAGGATGAAGATGACAGCACCGACTCGGAGACATCGGACTCCCTGGACAGCAATGATGTGGATGACCGACACATCATCGGCAAAAGCAACGGCTCTCACTGCTACTAGGAGCTTTAAAACACCACTCCAATGGATCCCTCCAAAACATATGGCTGGAAGGAGGAGGTGTCTTACTTTTAACTTCTTCCTTTCCCTACCACGTACACACGTACTACTCCCTCATTTGTCATTTCTGCCTCCCACAGTCCTTCATCTTCTGCCATCCTCATTGTGGACATTCCCCACATGGCTGACCCCCCCATCTGGCTCTCTAGAAAAATGTGTGAGGGCACTTGTGCATGCCTGCGGCACAGTTCAAACTATAATGAGGAAGGGGCTTGAAAAGAAGTTTGGAAGGAGGAGCCAGCTATAGGGCTCACAGTGGGGTCTCTCACAACCCTTCCCAGATATTATATATATATATATTGTATATTTTTTCAATGTTGTCGTCTGAGGTTTATTCTCGTTTCACGCAAAAAAAAAAAAACCACTGCAGCTTGTGTCGCTTTGTAAAATTGTCGATAGTCCTAAACTAAATGAATGAAGGTAAGAAGGATAAGGAAACAAAGTGGATTTTAAAATAAATGGATTTCAAATAAAATGTTCAGGGCTTCTGCAGTTTTTCACAACAACCAGGGAAAGAAAGAGTCAGTGTAGCCTCTAATGTGAGACAGGAGATTGTCCAGAGCATGTATTTACTGAAATTACTGCCTCATCTAGGGGAAGGGTTACATTTTTTAGTGTGTGTGTTGGAACAAGAAAAACATATCACCCCTAACCCTACACCCACCTTTTTGAGAGTCAAAATACTCTTTGTAAACACACAATGTAGCCTTCCCCAGGACATGGGACAGAAGCACCCCAGCCTGTCACAGGCAAGTGTAACACATGCAGCACACCGAATTCTTGATTACAGAAAAAGAAATAAGGCTCTTTCCATACATTTAGTGTATCATCAATAGAAACAGGCCAAGCCCTCAGCTTCATCCATCTTTTCATATGATCCACTTTCTTTATCAGCATAACAGTATTTTTCACACCAGGGATGCCAGCTTGTAGAACAGCCTCAGCACTTCTAAGGAGGTCTCCTCCTCTTTCTAGCGGGGATGGAAAAACAGATACTGGCAAAACACGGCATGAGCCCAGTACCATGAGTTGTTAGGGTAGTGCTTCACAGCAGGCTGTGCTGCTTCCCTTGATGTAACTGGTCTGATTATTCAGACCCTGCAAGACAAAAAGAGGCTGTCAGCTGCCTAACATGTCTCAGGGCAATGGCTGCAACATGTTAAGGACCCAAAAGAAGATTCTGCAATAGGACATTTGCTGACAGACAAGGTTAAGAAATCCCTGTTGGCAGGAAGGCAGCACAGTAGGTGAAAGTGGAAGAGACCCTCTGAGGGTGTGAAATGCCTCAGTACAAGATCTCTGCTTGCTGCAGTTCTCTCAGATGTCTTAGATCTAGCCTGTCTTTACGTATAACTGTGCCCATGTATGGTTGTTACTGGGTCCAAAAGTAGTGAATATGCTTGAGGCTAAGATACTCTATGTTTTCTTCTTTGTCTCCTTCCCAGTAAGTTCCATGCCCTTATTTCATACAGGGAGCTTACAGCAGGCACTGTCAAACCAGTGCCCTGACATCTTGAAGCACCAGAATAATTCAAGTCTCTGGAAAGCCTACATTGTGCACACGGGAGCCAAAAACATTGCACAAAATAGTCTTATGTCCTGAGAATGCTATGCCTGACCAGTTCTGATATGCAGTAAAAAGCACCACCTCTCAGAGGATGGAAAAAGACCGAGTCTCAGGCAGGTGCTACAGTGTGCTTACAAGGTGGAAGAGGCTAGATGTACAATGAGTTCATAGGTAGCCATCATGATAGCTGTGTTTGGAATTTGGCGGATCAAGTGAGCCAGGAGCCCTCGGTACAAAGCCAAGGGTCCCTCTTCATGGACCACAAGCTGCAGTGTCTGTATAAAGGAACGGTATCGTGACCCTTCTTCTCGCAATCGTGTCCGAATGACCTCTGGAGAGACAAAAAGGGAAGTGGTATTAGCAAGCTGATCCTACAGGCACAGCATCTCCCATCAAGGGGCACAGAAGCAAGGAGAGCGGACCCACTCACCATGTGGATATGCGATGCATGAAGCACATGTTTTGGAGACAGCAGCAGCTCCCATTAGTCCAAAGAAATCATGGCTGTTTGTTGACAGTGTGAGGGGTGGGGAAAGGGAATGATGGCTGTTCCTCAGCTGCTGTTTCAGCGCTTCATAGATGACAAAGTGGATGATGGTCTCTGACACTCCAGCGTAGGAGGCAGTGATACCGCGGTAAAACCCACGAAGGCCTTCAGTGCGGTACACGTGCACAGCACACTGGAGAGCATTGCTGGCCATCTCCCCCTTTGCCCTGTGAAAAGGAGGTGGGTGAGAACGGCACACTGCCCTACTGACCTAAAATGCTGTCGTGAACACAACTGTATGACTCTTCCCCAGCACACCTTGAAGACCTACATTCTGGAGTTAGGACCCCAACTCGACTCCACCCCCAAAACCAGTCCTGATTTGACATGGAATTACCTGGCTTCCAGCTGCATCCTGGTTTTCACTAACCAGATAGGGTTGGTGAGTGTGGAAGAGGTAATGCCTGGAGAACAGAAGAAAAAGACAGCCATGAGCACCAGGATCATGCTGACAGTTTGTAAAGAGGCACTGATCTATCAGCTCTCTGAATTCTGCTTGACAACCTGCAGGCATTTGCAATTTGAGACTGTCTGGTGGTAATTAGCTCCTCTGCCATCGATATAACCCTGCTACAGGCCCTGGTGCTACAAAGGGGCAGGAAACAATGGGCTAAACTTGCAAGAGTGGAAGATTTTGTTAGAGAAATGATCTTGTGAATGGTCTACATAAACACTGCCTTCTCCCTCTCACAGCTGAATGGAGCTCTTTTCCTGATCGCAGCTGAAGGGGTAAACACTAGATCCACGATTTAGAGATGAGCCTAAGAAGAACAAAGAATGAGAAAACATTTTGGTTACCCAAGGAACTCACTGTGCCAGGTGAGAAGGGAGAAAACTTCAAAAGAGAGAGCAGGACTGATGGGAACAGCAAAAGGGAAGGAATGAAACCCATTTACACGTACAGACAGAAGGACCCCTTGGCTCTGATCTGTAACAGAAGAGGCTCACCTGCACAGGCTGCTGATAGCATGTGTACTTTCTTGGACTCAGGTACAAGGACAGCATTGAGCCTCTCCTTAACACCAGAATAGGCAGCAAAATATATAGCCCTGTTTGGAAAGAAATACTGAATAGGTTATGGTTCATCTATGAGGTGCAGAGGCAGCACTGCTGTGGGGCTCTCACTCCAACTTCTCTTATTCCCAGCACAGGTCTGTCTAATGTGACATCAGATACCCTTTATACTAGACCCACAGCAATCATCTTATTTTACAACTATGATCAGAAGGTCCAGAAAATGTCTGTGTGAAGGGGTCCTTGGCACAATGAGCACAAGGCCAAGACTGCTTTCAGAATGTGGAGCAATAGCTATCACACGGGTCCTTAAAAAAAGTGTAAAAAAAAAAAAGCATGAGCTACCCTCAGAGAGCAGCACTCACCGGGAAGGAGCAACACCAACAAGGTTTGGACCCAGACCTCGGAACAGGGATCGCATACCTTCCTTCTCAAGGATGGCCCTGCAGAAGGGAAGGAAATGAACAGATAAATCATCAGAATAACTAAGCTGGGGGCTCTCCTGTTCTTCCTTCTTCTTCAGTACTTGTAGCATCCTCTCTTCACCTCCCATGTTACCTTTTCTCTGCCCTACTCTCATTTTCTCTCCAACCACTTCTCTCTCCTTCATTAATTTCTTCCTATTCTTGCTGACACTATCACTCTGGGTCTGATCAAACCACTAGCCAAGAAATTTCTCACAGTCCCAGAAGCTGCCTTGTAGTCTCAAAGCACAGATCAACTGTGAGAAGCAGATGTACCTGTGCTCTGATGAAACTTCCTACTGCACTTGTGGTTTCCAGAGCCTCAGCTACCACCACTCTCTCCCCCCCACCCCTCTTTCTCCACCTGATGGCCAAACCTTGACCTCCCTGGTGCTAACACATGCACTGCCCTATCCTACTCACCTTAGCAACTTGAACACTCCAGGAGATGATGGGGTGGGGTTCATCAGCCTCACACTCATCCCTGGCAGCTGCACCTCTGAGAGGCACAGAGGCCGCAATGTCAGCTGGGACGACTGCAGACGTGTCTTCACCACTTCCAAAGGGCAGGTCAGGATGGCTCCAGCTGTGCCACCACATCTAGGGCATGACAAGGGTATAACAGCACACATAAGAATAACCCCAGGGCAATAATTCTGACCCTACTTGTCCACAACCTCTCCCCTCTAGGAGAGGACATTAGGTTCCCCAGCCTTGCGTCACACATGACCTCGCGCTCTGACACTGATTAACATAATAATGGCTTAGCTTGGGACATCTCCTGGCAGCCTCACTCTGAAACCTCACTCATTATTTGAGACAAACAGTCCCAAGTCCATAAGGACTCAGCAGTCCCTCAGCTTAAAGCTGCTGATCTTTGCATTCAGAACTTCCCAGAGCAAACATTTCTGCTGCTCAACCTCACTGCAATGCCTTCTGCTGAGATCACCGGGCAACATGCCTCACACCTCCCCACAGCAGCACCGGCTTAGAGAGGGACAGCACAAAATTCTCCCACCCCTCAGCCTGTCTGGGTCTTCAACCATAACACATTCAGCCCCACATTTGCAAGGCCCTGTAAGCAAGATTCTGTATTTTCTGCCAACAGCCAGGCTCACCCCCGGCTTGACTTATTTAATGAAAGAAGACCCTGACCTTCAGCACACAGAAGCTATTTTTGGAACTCATGAACCATCACCATCAATCAGTCCAGCCACACCTCAGGAACGCTGAAAGGACACATATCCCCTCTTCCCCTTTCTGCTGCCCAGGGACAAGTCAGAACCAACATGTTCAGTTCTCAGTTTCTGCCCCTTCAGATCTTTTGACTGACAACTCTGTTCTTCTAGAGAATGCTCAGTACCTGAAAGATTGTTTTGAGATTAATATGCATGGAATAGCCACACAAGAGGCTTTGACAAACAGACAGTTGCTGATATCTGCTACAGCCAAACTTGCTTTGTTTCACAGAAGATGGAGGTTTAAAAAAATGCTCACTCTGCCCCAAAGAAATAAAAGCCAGCCAAAGAACTACAAGCTATCAGGGAAGAATCAAGTATTACATATGACGGTACAGGACAGCAAACAGCTAGAATTCTGAGGAATTACTTTGAAAACGTCTATATAGCTCAGCACACACATACAGTGCTCTCACAGTCTTCGCTACCAGGGCTTCATTTATTATTGCCTGCAGGTTGGGGGGGG
>NW_020799091.1:127540423-127551560 GCF_003259725.1 Athene cunicularia
GGGGTGCAGGGAAGGAGATCTGGATGCCTGTTGCAATGAAGTCCAAGAGTTGAAAATCTGGCAGCTATTTATGCAGCTAATGATGCCAGCAACTAGCAACTAGTTATGCTGCTCCATCACACTCATGCTGCTTTTGTCAAGCCCTTTGCAAATCTACACAGTGGTGACGACCTGCAGAGCAGCCAATCAGCAGCAATATCCCTCAGGAGATATGACAAGGGGTGGGAGTCTTCGATCAGGTGGAACATGACCAAAGAACTTAGCTTGGGCTTAGAAGACAACACAAAGCAAAGCAGAAAATGTCCTGGCTCAGGTTCTCTGGATGAACAAGCTGATCAAGTACAGACACCATGACAGTCTACGCAGCGATCCAGGAGCCGCATAAGGGTGGGCCTCCTTTCAAAAGAACCATGTTGATTCTTCCCATGTAGACCATAATCATTCAGGGGTCCAACAGTCCTGTACTTGACCATAGTTTCTACTAATTTGCCTGATACAGGCTTCAGACTTACATGTCTGTTGTTTTCTTGACCAGAAGTGAAGTTTTCAGTTCAGGAGAAGACTGAGTATAGTGGTGACAGATCAAGACATCCAAGAAGTCTGAATAGAGCAGTTTCAACTTCTAATCTAAAATCTGCGCAAACACTACAACAGAACAACATTTAGAGAAGCAACTGCTTGGTATCCTAAAGACTTTTCTATCTGACAGCGCATAAGGAGGCACAACTTTATGTCATGTTTTCATAATAGCTTGTTTCTTCAGGAAGTCCCTACCATGGTCAGGATCTGAATTTGAACCCACGTTTCCAGTATACATAAAAGTATCCTGAGTTCAAGTTCCTCAAGCTACTGATATGTATAGATAATAAAGAAGTTTAAAAGCAATAGTAAGAGTTAAAGGAATTGTTACTCCTGGTAGTCATTTAATCAGCAATAAGAGAGTCTGAGAGCCACTATGGCTCAATGGTGAGACTAAGGAGGATTTTTCAGGGAGCAAGGAACACTGACTAAACAAAGCTAAGAAAATAAGGTGTACTGGTTGTTCAAAACTAGAAGAAATGTCAACTCATGTCATCACACGCTACATGACAATACAGCTGCTTAAAATGTATGAAAAGCATTGGTCTCCAAAATTCTTCTGTTTTAGGAGAAATGGAAAATTATGTACTCTCATCACAAAGAGATGAACTATTTTTCACTGCAATACTAATGAAGGCAAAATTGAACAAAATCTAGTGGGAACAAACATTTTTAAATCAGCAAGCACAAAAAAACCCCATGGCCATGGACATTAAAAATAGCTGACTGGGGAGACTACATATCTACAGGTTTAAATACTTAAGAAATTTTAGAAGACTGGGGAAATATACTAGTTTAGAAGAGTTCTAAATTCTACCAGGACTGGGGAAAAAAAAAAGTGTATTTGTAGTAATTTATGCTGCTGAGATTATACAGTTATACGACCTGTGATTCATGCTAGAAGACAATTACGGAATCGGATCACTATAGACTTAAAAGACACTTTGTACTCATCAATGCTGGGGGGGAAGGATAGCTACATTGTTGGGTTTTTAAATGGAACTTACTGAACAAAAGCTGGATTCACAAAAGCAACTACAAAGATGTAACATACTTCAGTTTTGCAAGAAGCGAGCTTGATATCTCACAAAAACACACACACAGAGCCTTAGCACTCTGTCTACAGGTTAGATGCTAAATGGATTAAAATCAGACCACAAAATCTCAAAAAAGAAGAAAAAAAATTATCAGCCCCACTCTTTACCTGCCCTGAAACCAGATGTCAGTAAAGAATCAAACAACAGTTGTCCAGCAAGTCTAGGACAATCATTTCTAGACGAGAGCTAACAATTTTCATTTTTTTCTGATGGGAGGTAACATATTACTCTTGATAAATCCATGGATGACAAAGATTGTCACAGCATTGAACAGAGCTGCAATGAGTAGCAAATAACAAAAAAACATATGAAACTGGGCAGTCACCAAGGGTCCTTATGCTGGGTTTAAATAGACAGGTTTAAACAAAACCCAAAACTCTGAAGTCATTACCCTAGAAGCAGGAACAAAAGCAATTCCAGTAAAATACGCTGAAAAGCAGCAGCTGACAACCAGTACAACATGTACTCCCAGAGCAAAGCGGTGGCAAAAAGAGATAACTGAAAAAGGCAGGTAATTTTACTTTAGAAAACAGTACTTGCCTCTAGATCCTGCTTTCACATTTTAAAAGGAAAACTAGAAAGTCTGAGGTGGCAGAAAAAACAGAAATACAAAAAACACCATTAACTTTTTTTCAGTGATCTGAAACGGGTAGAGAACATGCACAGAGGTGACAAGACTTACTGGTAATTCACATTTTAGCCACTACTTAGGCTAGCCAAAAACTGAGATGACCTGAAGATCTTTATTTAAGAATAGCAATGCTAGGTCAGACAAATCTGCAGTTAAACCAGGATTCTGACTGGGACATTGGTGAATAAAGATCACCTACTGAAGAGAAGGAGAAATACTCATCTCCAGAACACTCCCAGCTTCCTGAAAGTTTCAGCTCAGGGATTTCCTCAGCCAAAAATGTTCCATTGCATTTAATAGCCTTCAACATATTCTCTTTCACTGATCTTTTTAAAATGCTTTCCGGACACATGAAAAGCTTTTACCCTCTAATATCCTGTGGCCAGGAGTCCTACAGTTTAACTGCACACTGTGTTAAGAGCTACGTTCTTGCATTAGCTTTGAACAAACCTCTCACAAGTTTCATTTGATGGTACCCAAAGCTTAAGAAGAAAGCCAAGAAATATGAATAATTATATTCAGAAAGGCTAAGATGCAGTTTAGAGGATAAATTAATGATAGTAACATATACAAGTAATGCTGGGAATAGAGAGGCCGAGTACATATCAGTAAAGATCAACATAGCACAATAATTGCATTAGCTGCAGAAAACTAGAAATTTACTAATTAAGAGCAATTAAATTATGTACTTTATTGCACAGGCTACACTGCAGACCTCACTGTCACACGGACTCCCAACAGGCTGGTGGGATTTGGAAAGGGATCAGCTGGCTGCCTAGGCAAGGGAGCTCTGCAGCGAACTCCAAAATACATTCTGCTTCAGAACATCATAAACTTTAAAGCTCACTGTTTTGATACATAAGTGATAGATGTTTCTTTAAGAGAGGAAAGGTGAAGTTCTGCAGGAGAAGCGACACTTCAAGTTCCGAAGCGCTGATGGGGTCCGTGCTCCAAAGTCGCCAGAATCCTGACTCGCCTGAATCAGTCGCACTATTTAAAGCTGGAGAAGACACGCAGGAGGAATCTCAGCCACGCGATGATGGAGAAGGGTTGGCTGCCCTCCCAAAGGCAAGCATGCTCCACCATCCGCTCCGCCGAAGAGGCCTCCCGCACTCCTCATTCTCCCCACCGACACGCCGCCTCCCCTTCCCCCCGCCCCGGTAAAGCTCAGGCTGGGTGAAACGCCGGGGGAAGGCGCCAGTGGCTCGCAGGGAGGCTCCGCTTCTCCCCAAACGGCAGCTCCACACCTTCCCACGGCGAGCAACGGCTGCGCCACGCCAGAGCGCCCGCGTCTGAACCCGGCACCGCCGAGGAAGCGCGGGCGATTACGGGGCGCAGGCAGGGCCTGGCGTGGGGCCTCGCCGGGCTGGAGCCAGGCCTCGCTCTTCCCGGGGTGCTCTCCCCGCTCCGTGCGCTTGTAGAGCACACTTGACGTGTGCTAGTAACGGTGCTAGCGGCCACAGGCACCGCACAAATGGGGGAGTCACCAGGTTTTGAAGCTTGGTCGAACAAGACCTCGAAGCCTGGTCAAAATTACCTTGATTAGTGATAAGAAATTCCAAAAGGATAGATTCTGATCTCCAAACCCTAGAAAATAAGCAGAACGTCCTGGACCATAAAGAGAATGTCTAGGACCATGTTGAGGATGAGTTACTTGACAGCCTGGCAGAGTGACTCTTCAGTTAATGAACTTGGCAATGAAACCAACTTCTGAGTGTGCTGAAAGTGAACTCCCTTCATTATCGTACTGAGAAACACACCCACAGCTCGAAAAGACCCCGGCCCAGGTTAAGACCCTTCCCCTGAGCATTGCACAGTAGTAGAAGCATTATGTGAGCTGTATTGTAATTGTATGTTAATCACTAACCAACCAGTATCTAATAGGTGTGTTTGGAAAAGCACTAACCCCTGATTTTTGTGTATAAAAGGAGTATGGAAACCTGCTGCTGGGGTGCTTGATTTGTGGAAAGGTCCACCAAGCACCCAGGCCTGAATAAATACAGTATCTTTCCTGATCTTGTTAAGATTCGTCTATTGCATGCCAGGCACAGATCTGCTTTTTGGACAATGCTTTTGTGCTCTTGTTCCCCTTCTTTCAGTATTTAGTGTACTGATTCACACACCTCCTTTTGTCAGGCCACTCAAGGATCTTTAATTATTAAAAAAAAAAGGAAGAAAGGCAATCAAAGAAACCTCATCTTTGTTTTGCAAGTGGGGGAACCAAGGCAAAGATGGCAAAATAATTTCTCTGAGGTCAGACCACAGGGAAGTGATGTGTCCAGGAGCAGAGCCTAGTCATTCCCAACTCTCATCCTCACTCAGTGGGTCCACAGATGCTTCCTCAGATGCTTGGTTTTATATGAAAACAGACCAGTGTGTTTCAGACACAAAAACCTCAGAACAAATTAGACCCATGGTTTTGAAGTTCGAAGGAAACATGTCAAAGATGGGCAATATTAAGAAGATCCTCTGTTGCTTTTGCAAACACAGATTTTCAGATTATGTCAAAGTGCACTGAATATCATCTTCCTTGGAAAAAAGCAGAACATATATCAACAACATGCTGTTGCCAAAAGGCATACATCATATCAGTTTATATGGCTGGAAGGATAGCCTGTAAATCAGGTGAAATAAGCTGTCGGATCAACTGTACTGCTGTGACTTCAGCACTCACAGCACCGAGTGACACAGGACTGAGTGTCCAGTTTGGGTACCACACTGCTACAAAACAGGCAAATGTGGGGGAGTGAACCCACAAAGAAGAACAACTTACCTGGGCTATCCAAGCAGGAGGACTGAAAAAATTGCAATGCATCTAGAGAAGAAGGAACTGAGGAAGATGTGGCAACTAACTTAAAGTATGTACAAAGATACCTAAAAGACAAAATTAATAATTACCTTATCTGTAGTGGAGAAGAAAAGAACTATCAGCTCATCAATAGTGCCTGTCACTACATGGGCAGTGGGGGGAAGACCAGTAAAAGTATTGGCCGCCTGGTCAGTGAAATGGGAAATCGACCAAAGATATGAAGAAGTTGTTACTTTTCACTTCTCTTCACTGTGGTGGTGGCTAGACTAATACCTTAACATCGATGACAAGTGGGTAAAGAGTCATTCTAGATTTCTAAGCACTTAGGCAAAGTCAATGCTTTCAGACCAGTTAGGCTTGATGAAATTCATCCTGTGATGGATGGAGAACTGGCTGAAGTAACATCATGTCCACTGGCAGTTATCTTTGAAATCTCTAGAGAATGGAGAGGTTTGGAACACTGGAAAAGGCCAAATATGTTGGCTATTAGAAAAAAAAAAAAAAAAAAAAAAAAAAAAAAAGTATCTGAGGAATTACTGCCCAGCCAGTGTTACTTTACTGCCTTCCTCTGTGATACAGGAACAAATAAACATTAAGTAGACAACTCACATTTTCTATTTAAAAAAAAAAAAGAAATCGAGTCAAACCAATCTTTCACAGTAGACTAACAGACCTTGTGGATAATGAAATAACAATAGATGTTATATATTTTGACTTCAGTAAGGATTTTTATTCTGTTTCATATGACAGTGTTACAAACAAGCTAGGAAATGAGAAACTGGATCTACTCACATCATTGTCAGGAGAGTCTGATGCTGGTTAGAACTGGTTAGAAGATTGGTTTTCAGTGGTATGCTGTCTAGCTGGAGAAAAGTATCAAGAAGGAGTCCTGCAGAGATCTCAGTGTGTTATTAATAGTTTCTTCAGTGATTTATACAGTGGAGTAGAAAATGTGCCTATTAAATTTGCAGACCACACTAAGCTGAGAGGGGTTGCAATGTATTTGGGAGACAAAAATTAGTATTCAAATCATCTTGATCAATGTGAGAAGTGGCATGAAAGAGTAGAACACCATTTAATAAAAGCATATGCAGAGTTCTGCACTTGGAAATAAATAATTAATTTCACAAAGTTAGGATGGGGAATAGCTAAGCAGAGACCTCCATTTTGTTACTAGTCCACATCAGGCCCAGGACCTTCAGCAGAGTTCTGGCTACCATCGAACTCAGACTGGCTGAAGAATTAAGAGCCTAGAATAGCCTTTTTCAGGAACTGTACAATTTGCTTTTCTCACCTCTCTGAGAGTTATTGAGGCCCTCTGATATTTCAGTCCTTACTGCCAAAATAATTACACTTCTCATGCAAAGGTCCATTGACTTTGCTCCTTTTCCTGCTTGACCTTTTGCTATTGTAGTGGTTTAACTCAGGTGGCAATTAAGCACCACACAGCCACTTGCTCCCCCCCCCCTAAGTGGGATAGGGGAAAATCAAAAAAAAAGAAAAAAAAAAAGGTAAAACTCATGGGTTGAGATAAAGACAGTTAAATAGGACACAAAAGGAAGGGAAAACAGTACACTAGTTGAATATATGAAACAAGTGATGCATAATACAGTCACTTACCACCTGCTGACTGATGCCCAGTCAATCCCTGAGCCACAGTGATTCCCAGCCAACTCCCACCCATTTTATATACTGGGCATGACATCATTTGATGTGGAATATCCTTTTGGCTTATTTGGGTCAGCTGTCCTGGCTGTGTCCCCTCACAGCTTCTTTTCACTCCCAGCCTCTGCTGCCAGGGCAGTATGAGAAGCTGAAAAGTCCTTGATTTAGTATAAACCTTAAACAGTGTGTTCTCAACATTACTCACATCCTAAATCCAAAACACAGCACTATATCAGCTACTAGAAAGAAAATTAACTTTATTTTAGCCAAAACCAGGACAGCTTTTTACCTGCAAACACAAATATTTGTGGTTTCAGCCAGATACTTATCCACCAACAGCTTTATCTGTGGCTGTCCTAGATGCTCTGCTACCACTGCCACTTCTGATTCCTTTAGTTGCATCACAGTCTTTCAGGACTGTAAGGGATAAATGGGTCCATATGACATTTCCTTCTGTCTCCTTTGCTCTGGGTCTAAGACCTAAAAAGTCTCACTCTGCCAGGTCTCGTTTTGTACCTTCAGGTGGAGGAGTGGGTGCCTCATTCTTAGGCAACAGCAAACTGTGACTGAGCTGTGGAAGATGCTTTCTGAAGGCCTCCTGCAGGCTGTCTTCAGACTGGTACAAATGATATGATGACATTTTTGGATCGAAGGGTTGCCTAATGTTGGAACTGGTTCAATGATGTGCACTGCTTTGCAAGAGTCTTGGTGAGCCTGAAGGCAGCCAAGAGCCAGGGAAAAGAAATTGTTTTTCCAGGAGAAAAGAAAAAGGAGAAGAGAAAAGAAGATACATTTTTCTTTAGTGCGTCTTGTCCCTGCAGGCAGCAGCAATGACACCAAGGTGCATTCCCTATGGGGTCTATTCTCGCTGCTCAGTCTGAAGAAGTGGGGCTGTAGGGACTTTTTTACAGAGCAATCTTTCAGAATCCCTCTCCTGAACCAGTAGTCCAGGCTGGACTGTATCATAGGCTGGTGCCTTGAGCATACCCCAAGATCCTGATACAAATGTTTATAAATCAAAGCTGCTTCATCTTGACTTCCTCGCTACTCAGTCTCTGATGGCTTCTGGATTTCTGCCCATGCCTTTTCTCAATGCCTATGCTTCCCTTCTCCATGTCTTTGTGCAGTCTGTTGTTTTTTGTAGGAGCAGCACTGTCTGTCTGTTCTTCACAGTAATTCAGGGTTCTGACCAAAAGCTTCCTCCCTCTGTCTCTCTCTTCAAGTCGTCATGCTAAGCCTTGATCACACTGACCGTGTACAGGATTGGCATTTGGTAGTAGTGGGTGAGTCTTTGTCATTCCAGGGGCTTCATTCTGAAAGGGTAGGGTTTGTGCACTCATAGTCCTCGGATGACTACAACTTCCAGGCAAGTAGGGAGCAGTATCATAAGGCAGACATCTGGCAGAGTGGAACATACTGTGCTGGCGTTACATAGCATGTGACGCCTTTGTCTCCATGTGTAGGAATGGTTATGTAAATGTCTTTTTAAGTGTTGTCATCTTAATGCAGCTGCCTGCCAGATGTAGGAAGCTTCCACATCAGTGCCTGAATGGATGTGTCAAGTGTGCTTTCAGAGTGAATCTTCCAGCAACCTCTGATTGCTGGGCTTTGGTTTGTACTGCAGAACAGTCTTGCTGTGCAAAGCAGATTCTCTTCAGGTGGCACTAAGCTAGTAGGTGTGCTGTACGTAGGAGCACACCTCACGTGTTTCAGCCAGTAATTGGTGTGCACTCCACAGGACCAGGGAAGACATAATACAAAGTAAAGCTCTCCAAACATGTTTGGTGTGGATGTTGGATTTCCAGCCCCTACTCTACCACTTCTGTGTGCTTTTGCTCCCATTGAGCTATACTACTTACTAGCACAGAACTGCCTGTAGATGCCATATGTATTTCAAAGTTGTAAGGGGAGCAGTCAAAAAGACTTACTGCCAAAGAATAGTGTCTAAAACAGCACTAGATATCAGTTTTGGGATAGATGAACTGTATCTAGGAAGTCTGGAGTGAATGCTGCAGAGAAGCATATTCCTTTTGAAAAGGAGAAGATTGGATTTGATTCTGGAAACAATTTGTTTCTAGCACCCTGGTGTCACAGGAGGCAGAACACATCATGCAAACCCCTCTTGTGCTTTTCCCATTCTTGTAGAGACTATACACAAATGAGTTCTGATTTTCAAGGCAGTTTGCTCTTTCTTTGGAATCATACATGGAGAAGGACAAAAACTGTGAAGGAGTTGACATTTTTATGGCTAGTCTGAAACCATCACCTACTTTTCAGCTAAATGCAAGCACTTAACCTGTTACCGCCAGCTGCAACATTTCAGTGATCCCAAAGCAAATAATAAGAGAGCAGTTTGTCAGACAGACGAATGTGTGCACATGCACTAGGAGAGCTTCCTGTTCTCGATGTGCCATTACGACTCTCTGCAGGGTGGCTGCAGTTACTCTTAGCACAATAATTAAGTACCTGTGTCTGCAGTTGAAGTGCTAAGGCTTGGACAATAAGCCCAAGCCAGAGTTGACCTATAGATGATTCCTGTACATGTTATAACTGATAACCATTGTGCTAGTAGGTATTATACTAAGTTATAACAAACCACCTATTCTGATGTAAAAGCGTGAGCCTGAGTATTGAAGCCTGAGCAACAGGCCGTGAGCCGAAACTGCTAACTCAGTATGTAGTCACTGGTGAAATATGTATAGAAGATGTAGCTTAAACATCATAAACCATGTCTATCCTGACTATATCTTTACCTTTCTTTGTGTGGGGGGGCAAGATAACAGGGCCACAGAGACAGTTGTCTGGCCTTGTGACCTGATGTGTGACCTTGCTCATAAATCAACTAGCTAAGCAGGGAAACTCCCTTAGCTTCTTCCTTGAGCCCTGGCCATAATGTGAGATTGAAACCAGATATTTTTGCTTAAAACAAAGCTATTCTGGCTTGCTGATTATTGGGTATATAAGGCTGGACTTGCTTGCAGTGACTTTGGAAGCCTCACCTACAGGTGGATGCACCGCGTAGGATTTCCCACTTGCTGGGATAGGTTCTCCAAATCCTTGCTGTAACCAGGGCTCTCCAGCAACTGCGGGTCTGGATGATGGTAATGGGTGCAAGTGGTGATGTATCTTTCTTAACCACTATTCTCTCTCTCTGGAAGAAATGATTTGATGAATTAGCCTGTATTTTCCTGTTTGAGTGCACTATTCTGTCTTATTGTATGTTTTCTGTATTATTCTGTTATATTGTTTAGTTATTTTCAGTAAAATATGCCTGCTCTTTTCACTCTGGTGTCTGAGTTTAATTGGTATCCCTAATCAGCAAAACAGCAGTTCAGCCAAGATGAGCAGTGAACCAACACTGTGGCAGAACTGCTGCTCTTAAATATGTGCAGTGTATTTACTGACACTGTAACATAGTTTTAATGATACAACATTATGCCTATTTGTGCAGTATATGAACATACCATATACACACCACTTTGGTCAGTGGCGGACAGTGGGGATGGGAAGGCCTGTAGTGGTGTGCCCATCCTCTCTGCCACTGGTGTGGTGGCTGTGCAGCTGTTATCCAAAAAGCAGATTCATGCCCAGCATAGAATAAATGAATCTTAACATGCTCAGGAGAGATACTGTATTTATTCAGGCCTGGGTGCTTGGTGGACCTTTCCACAAATCAAGCACCCCAGCAGCAAGTTTCCATACTCCTTTTATACACAAAAATCTGGGGTTAGTGCTTTACTAAACACACCTATGAGATACTGGTTGGTTAGTGATTAACATACAATACAGTTCACATAATGCTTCTACTACTGTGCAATGCTCAGGGGAAGGGCCTTAACTTGGGCCGGGGTCTTTTCGAGCTGTGGGTGTGTTTCTCGGTAAGATAATGGAGTTCACTTTCAGCACACTCAGAAGTTGGTTTCATTGCCAAGTTCATTAACTGAAGAGTCACTCTGCCGGGTTGTCAAATAACTCATCCTCAACACAGTCCCAGACATTCTCTTTTATGGTCCAGGACGTTCTGCTTATTTTCTAGGGTTTGGAGATCAGAATCTATCATTTTTGAATTTCTTATCACTAATCAAGGTAATTTTGACCAGGCTTCGAGGTCTTGTTCGACCAAGCTTCAAAACCTGGTGACTCCCCCCATTTGTGCAGTACCTGTGGCTGCTAGCACCGTTACTAACCACGGCTACTAGCCACCGTGAAGTGTGCTCTGTCACAGAGACCGTGGGGACCCGCCAATGCCGAGCCCCTGAAGAGCTGAAGCGGGCCGGGGCCGGGGCTGTTTTTCGGAGTCTGGCCCTTTAAGGCGCGCTGCGGATTGCCTGGCCCTTTAAGAGCTGGCCCCGCCCC
>NW_020799091.1:127551610-127593037 GCF_003259725.1 Athene cunicularia
GGGGGGGGGCTGGTCTCCCCCCGTAAGCTGTCGGTGGGGGGAGGGCTGACGGGTGACAGTTGGGTCGGGGCGCGGGGCGGGGCGCCACCGGCAGACGGTCGCTCCGCCAGGCCTTCACCCGCTGTCTGTGCAGGCCCGGTGGGGTTTGGTGCCGACCGATCTCCCTCCCTCCCTGGCGCCATGGCCATGAGGGAGCTGGTGGAACCGGAGTGCGGGGGCTCCAACCCCCTCATGAAGCTGACCGGCCACTTCACCCAGGACAAAGCCTTGCGGCAGGAAGGACTTCAGAGCCCGCTGGCCTGGCCCCCGGGGGCCCTCGGAGCCGCAGCCGTGAGTGTTGCCGGGTGGCCCCGCTTTGCTGAGCTGGGGGCTGGGTGCGGGGCCTGTCCGCGGCTGGGTTCCACAGCGCAGGATAGAGGGGTGCTGTGGGGGGAGCACTGCGGGTGGCTGTGGGCGCAGATGCGTGTGGTGATGATTTTTTTCCTGAGGAAAGAGGCCACAGGGTCACCCGGTTTGTCCTGCAGGGCTGTGGGGTGAGGGCCTGTCTGTGGAAGCAGCGTTTATGGGCAGTGGAGGATGATGGTGGCTGAAGTGAGACACCTGAGTATGCCTGGCAGCCCAGAGGGTGGTGGAAGGGACAGGGATTCCTCCTTTAGCTTCCACCTAAGCAGGCAGCTAATGCGAGAAAATGCTGACAAACTATGCTCAAGGAAGGGGAAGATGTAAACGGATCAGGTCATGGGATGTGGGTGGAGAGGGGTATGGGATCAAAGCTGTTGGGATAATCGCCTGCTATTCCTCGTAGGTATCCAAACCACTGGGAGTGGCCACTGACGATGAGGTAAGAACAGATTGATGCGTCTCCTTGCTGCTTTTCTCATCAACACAGTTTGCTATTTTTCACCGTAATCTTTCCTTCTGACAAACCCATTTATTCCTCTTGCTCTATGGCTCTGCCTGTTCATCTTCTGTGCCATGTTCGTAATCCATCTCTGTCTTTGGCAGCTTGTTGGAGAGTTCCTACAAGAGCAGAATGCCCCTTTACTGTCCCGTGCACCCCAGACCTTTAAGATGGATGACCTGTTGGCTGAGATGCAAGAGATTGAGCAGTCAAGCTTCCGACAGGCCCCTCAGCGAGGTGAGGGGAGTTAGAGTAGGTGGAGAGCTCGAAAAGGTCTTGGTGTTATGATTAAGCTCCTAGCAGGGTGGTTCCTATCTGTTCAGCACTTGTGAGATTGTATCTGGAATATTGTTTCCAGATTTGGGATTTGCAGTACACTGACACTGGAACAAGTCCCATGGAGATCAGTTAGGTGTTCAGGGATTAGAATATGTGGTGTAAGAGGAAAAGCTGAGGGAACTGGGTTTGTTCGGCTTGGGAAGAGGGAGTCTAAGGGGCAGTGGGAGGTGTGGAGTGACTGTGTCTTCCACAGCCATGGCCAGGATCTTTGCAGCAATACACAGCAAAAGGACAAGGGCAATGGATATAGCTTGCAAAAGGGAAACTGACTAGATGTAAGGAAACATTTCTGCCTTTAGAGGAGGGTTCAGTACTGGAAAGTTCAGGAACAGGTGCCTGGGGAGGCTGAGGGATTGCCAGCCTTGGACAAGTTCAGAAGTTACCTGATGAATGCTCTGAGCAACCTAATCTCTAGCTTTATTTTTAACCTGTTGTGACAACACTAGCAACCTTCACAGATTCCTTCTACGTGGAATCTTTCTGTTATTTTATTCTAACAAAGGGCTAGTGATGGAGAGCTAGTCATGATGAGGGCTAGTCTGGAACATTTAAATGATGCCTTTGAGTCCTCCAATCCTGTTTTCTTCTTCTTGTAGCTCCAGGTGTGGCAGCCCTGGCACTGTCTGAAAACTGGACCCAGGAATTCTTGGCTGCAGCAGATAGTGCTGGTGATGTCTCTTCAGATTACAATGAGGCTGACTGGTCACAGGAGTTCATTGCTGAAGTGACAGGTGAAAGGTCCCTTTTGGAATAATTGTCAAGATGTTGCTCAGTCACGTGCCGGGGTATAGTGCAGTTACTGAATGTGAAATTGGAGTAATGCTTTGGGGTCAGCAGTCAGTGTTTACTGTAGCAGCTTTAACACGGGAGGGGAAAAAAAATACTTTGCAGTGGTTTAGCCAAATTGTTCACAATGTGATGTGGAAGCTTGTATTTAGGTGTAAGGGTATTTTGGTTTTAGCTTACGTTACCTGAAGAACTTAGGAGAAGCAGGCTATTTAACCTGCCTTTATAAAAATTGTTATGATTCAACTGACACAAATTCTGGAGGTGGTCTGGTATTGCCTCTTGGTTATATATTCTCTTATTTCCCTCTCTTAAGACTAACTTTTTCTTTGGTACAAAGGTAAATATCATCTGGTGTGCTTTGACTAAATACTTTGTGTTGGTTTCATGGAGATAGAGGGATGTTGCAACTTGGAAATAGGCAAAGTGAATGTTTCTGGCCCAAAGGTTAAGCTTTCCATTTCAGGCAAGCTAGTAGTTTATCTGAAAAATCATCCTGCATTGTGTATGGGGCTGCAATAGGATCCTGTTACTGTGCATGACGTAATCTGGAAGTTATGACTGAAATTTAAATAGATGCTATTATTTTCTCCAGGAAGATAGCTACTGTGGAGAGCCAGGTATTCCCATTCTTTGACCTTCACTCTTTATACTTCTGGGAATATAAATCAGCATTTGCAAAGGTTTTTGAGAAAGTTCTGATAAAAACCTAGTGCTTTGTAGGCTGTGCTTTTGACAGAGACTTGTAAGGCATTGCTAGTTTTCTTGACCTACATAGTATCCTACATGGAGCAGACAAGTAAGTTGTGAAATTAGAATAGAAAATCATAAGGTTGTTGGCACTACAGTGACATCTGTATTAATACACAGTCTGAACCTACGGCTTGATTTTTAGATCAGAATGAACAAAGTTAGAAGAAATTAGTGTAAGCAATCTTTCTTGGAGGACATCTCTATACGTTAGCTAACTGTGCATAAAGTGGAGAGAGCAAAATCTGAAGTTACTCTGAGTGGTGGTGTGCCTGTCTTACTTTTCTTCCCATCCTTTGTGATGTGCTGTGCAGATCCGCTGTCTGTGTCTCCTGCCAAGTGGGCAGAAGAATACCTAGAGCAGTCAGAGGAGAAACTGTGGCTTGGGGAATCGGAAGATCAGACTTCGGCAGATAAATGGTGAGTCTGTTTTGTCAAGACTAGTTATTGCTGCTAGGCAATGGGGTGGGTGATGTTTGGAAAGGTGATAGAAATCTGCTGTGTCCTGAATGCTTTTGAGTCATTTCACCTACAGTGATGTTCTCAGGCTTTTGGTGTCAGAGAAAGGAGGAAACAGTGCTTGGAGACTGAAGTTTTTAACAGATCCTAGCTTTTCTATTTTCTAGTTCCAGGAAGGTATTGTGATCATGTAGGCTAACTTAATCTCATGCCTAATGCAAAGCTCTTTAAAGTTATTTCAGGAATGCCTAATTAAGCATATTTTTTTTCCACAACAAATGCTTGTTTAGGTTTAGAGATCTCAAGTACTAGGCTCGTCGTAAACGTTCACTTTATTTTCCCTATCTGACAAACCACATCTGGCCTTTCCTCTGCATATTTCTAGATTCAGTCTTCAGACATTATTTTCATGTGTTTGTGGTAGATTGAAGAACAGTCTACTACTACTATGTGTCTTCTCTGAATAGGTACTTGTTGACTACAGTCAAGTGTTTCAATTCAAGAAGCAAAACGCAAGCACTCAATTTGGGCTTAGATCTTACCCTAAAAGATTTTACATATTAGGATTCTCCTTCCTCCTGGCTCTTGCCTTTTCTGATACCCTTCTGCAATACAGACATGCCTGAGTTGTTGCTGTCAGTTCCAAAGACTTCACCAAGACTGAATGTAGTGGTAACACCTGGAACTGGTCCTGTCCTGCTGTAAGCCAGACAACATACTGAGTTGTGTGCTTGCTGTGAGCCCTCGTTCCTCTGTGGAGTTGATGCTTTTCCAAGACACTGTTCCTCTTTTCATGAACATGACCTACTTTCTTTGTTCCTAGATCTGTGACCTTGTTTTTGTTAGTGATAAAACTTGCAGCATCTGATAAGTGTGTGAGCTTGCCAAGGAATCCAGACTGTTCTGCAGAACTGTGCTGTCACTGTAATTGTTTAATTCTGCTACTGTTTGTGCTAGTCACTTGCACAGTTAACCTAGTAGTAATTTTGAATTTTTACAGATGGATAAGCATACCGAATCACTTAAGAGAACCCCATAGTCTATGAGGAAGGGTTGTATCCCTCAATACTGTTGTCTGGCCCATTGTGTAGACACTTGTTAGTGAAAGAGTTCACTGTTGAAGGGTATCAGACTTTCTCTTTCCCTTTTACTGCCTCTGAGCACAGGTATGAGGAATATCAACCTGAGGATGATCTTAAGAAAACTGTTAATGATTTCCTCTCTAAAGTGGATGATCCAAAACTCAAGAATTCTGAGGTAAGAAATTCCCTGACCAGGGCTGACAGCTATCTGTCATAGAGTGAATAAGGGGTGTGGGGCATTGAGAAGGGGGAAGACAATAATGGAATAAAACCTCCTGCAGTCCTGTGTTTCTATTTCTTCCCCGATTCCTAGAAGTTGAACCCTACAGTCCACTCCCCATATTGTACATGATTGGTGAAGTACTGTCCTTCGCACCTTTTTGGGCCTTTTGTGCTCACTTTGCAGAGAGAAGCCCTCTTAGTGAAGGAGGGGGGCATGGGCAGAGGGCTTGTTGGCAAAACATTTGCCCAGCTCCACCCTTGTTTCATTTCTCTGCCACAGTTCCTAAAGTTTGTCCGCCAGATCGGAGATGGGAGGGTATCGATCGAAGCTAATCAGGTGACCCACAGAGACCAAGATCAGGCAGAGCAATGGGCAGCTGAGTTTATACAGCAGCAGGTAGGAGCCCCAGCCCTATGTGCTCTGAAGGAGGAAAGTTTTTTGCCACAGTACACAGTCTGGGAGTGAGGGAGAATGGCAAGTCCAACTCTCAGCAATGCTCTACTGATGACTAGGCTGGGGGAGGCAAGGGAGGGGCTGTTGGGCTCTTCTTAGCAGAGTCTAGCCAGAAGCTGGGAAGGTATTTGGGCAGTGTGAGTTTTCTCATCTCCCATAGCACCTGGGAGGAAGGGGATATCCAAATGAACTCTCTTCCCCTTCACAGGCCATCAATTTTTGCTGATGGGGAGGAGGCGTCATCACGGACCCTCCTGCTGTTTTGGAATGTGCCCTGAGGTTGCCAAATGCTAAAAAGAAAGGTGTGTTTCTCTTTCCAAACTCCCAGGGAGCATCCGATGCCTGGGTGGATCAATTTGCACGATCTGGGAGCATGTCAACTCTTGATTCGGAATTTGAGCAGGCAAAGACTGCTGTGGAGGTAAAGCTGGCAGAGGAGGAGGGCTGGGGTACCATCTGAGAGCCTGTGGCAGGGTTACTTCTCTCCTTTGCATGCTGGGAGGAGGGCTAGAAACATTTAAGAGGGAGTTCTCTGGGGTGTCTGTAGAGCTTGGTTTATGGTTGAGGTACTCTAGTCACATTTGTTTTCCCTTCAGTCAGATGTGGACTTCTGGGACAAACTCCAGGCAGAATGGGAGGAGATGGCCAAGAGAGATGCTGAGGCTCACCCTTGGCTCTCTGATTATGAAGACCTCAGCTCCTCATCATATGACAAGGTATTAGAGAACAGGCTCTCTCAGCCCTAGCACTGAGGAGCCTGGCAGTACATCTGCCTCACAGGTGAGTTCCACAGACCCCAGATGCTGCTAGGATTCCTTCTTGCACTGATCTGTTGCTGTCGCACCCTCACCCCAGATCAACTAGGTGTTAAACAAAGACTGCTTTCACTTCTGCTTGTTTGCAAATGCTGTCTCATTCTTGTCCAACACCAAATACCCATTCATACTGGGATTCTTTGCAATGACCACGTGTTGCCACCCCCCTTTCCCCCCCTCAAAGCTGATGAGACCTGCACCAGATGTTTAGTCTCTGTTGCAATTTACTCCATGTCTGGTTTGGAGGAATTTTTCATCATGGAGCAGGCAGGGAGAAGACCCGTTGTTCTCTGATCTGCTACAAATTAGCAGAGAGGACAAGGTGCTGGCTGGTCTGCAGTTTGAGTGCTGATGCAGCTAGATTAGACTGTGCTGTACTGTCGAGTGCTTTTCTCCCTAAGCCTGTCTCCTAGCATAATCCCTGTCTGTCTGCTCTCCTAGGGTTACCAGTTTGAAGAGGACAATCCCATGAGAGATCACCCAGATGCATTTGAAGAGGGGCAGAAGCGCTTGGAGGAAGGTGACCTCCCCAATGCTGTCTTGCTCTTTGAGGCTGCGGTGCAACAGAAACCAGATCATATGGAGGTGAGTGAGAGCAGAGCTAACAGGCCTTGGCCAGGTCTCTTGCTGTTTGCATCCTTCCCTTATGAGGTGTCAAGGTGTGTGTAGAAAACTTGCTTCGGTGTTAGGAGCTGTGCAGGGTGTATGAAAACACCCAGAGCCACAGAAAAATGAGATAGGTAGCTGATGCATGTGAATCCCCAGGAGGGCTGTGGACAAGGAGGTTTTATGACTAAAGTCAGTTACAAAAAGCACAAAAGCTCTGGCCCAGAGCTGTGTGAAATCTTTGAAGCATGTGAGACTGTGCATGGAGCCAAGATGAGTTCTTATCGCTTAAATTGCTTCTGTGGGTCTTTATTGGCACTGCAGGTTTGGACATGCTTATGACAGATGATAACTTCTTTCAATATCTGTATCAAAGACTAATTCTGAGCACCTTGTTAGACTAAAGTCCTGGTTAGGTCTTTCATCTAGATGCCAGGAGGTGATGTAACCTGAAAGGATTGAGAGAGATGCCTTGGGTGACTTCACAAACTTCATTTGTAGCTGTTGGCCAGAGAATGATTTTCTGCTAAAGACAGTTTTCCAGCTCCTAATTCGGTGAATATTTATTTCCATAAAGCACTTCAGCTGCTGCCGGATGGATTGGGAAATGAAATAGTCTGTGTACCTTTCTCTGGAGATAGAGGACGTGGATATTCTCAGGAGGAAGAATACAAATACACCCATGTTGTCCATTTCTGGAGTGTCAGCCTCAAGGACCCAGGGATGTTGAATTCTCAGTGTGTCTGATTCAAACCCTGCTAATTGTATATGATTGGAAATGCCAAATTTGTTAATCCTGAGCTTTAGAGAAATTTTGTCTATGAACAGAGGTTCTTTGCTTCTGGTAATACAAGCATTGGGTATTGGGAGTAGGTGAAAAGTAAGCAGAGGTTTTGGGGATCTACTTTAGCTTTAAAGTGGTCAAAATGTGTTGCCAATATTCCTTTAGAAATGGCACTCTCTTGTAGGTGATGTGGGCTGCAGGCTAAGCATAATGGAGAGGTAGTTGAAACCTTAGGGGAAGAAATTCTGGGCCACTTCTGCCTAGCTGTATTGAAAACATTCTTAATTCTTCTGCTGTGGCTGCAGAAAGCACAGAAGACTTCATTTGATCACTGTACCATTTATGGACTTGAACAATTATTACTCTGAAGGAAATGTCATGGTTGCTTTGGTCCAAATCACAACTTCACCTTCAATCTCAGCTCTTCTGGCTGCAGAACACTGTGCAGTTGTCACTGGGCAGCTGTTCTGAGTTGCACCTAGATATATGGTGATGCATGAGAGATTTAAGAAAGTAGACTGCCTCTGGCTTGCAGTGGCTTGTGCAGTGTGTCTGGGTCTTTGCTAATGAAACAATTTCCTGCCTCGAGACAGTGGATACTGCATTTTGTGACTTGCGTTCAAAAAGCAGGTACTTCATATTGATGGTCCTGCCAACTATCTAGCCTATTTTTGAGCAATGAGTGTGGTTATCAACGTAAAGTGAGCAGGTACTTCTGATTTAGTGCCTTAATTAAATATTGCCTATATCAGCAGCCTGAAGATGGAAGTGGTTTTAATGTACTGGTGTCACAATGGCTGAAGATTCAGTAAAATAACAGAGCTTCTACTTTCAGGTCTGAAGGTCAGCTCCTCAAGGTTATCACTTGGTAGTGGATCACTGGACAAGTATATACAGCTCCCTACCTTGGGGGTCTCTTTATTATTAGGGTTGCTGCTATGCCATTTTGTTCTTAGGAAAGAACTTTTAGGCTTTTCTCTCCTTCCTCTGCAGTTTGACCACAGTTAGAAGTTAAAAGCAGAGATTCTGTGACTTAAAAGTGTAAAACTGCCAGCAGTTGCTTTATAATAGATCTTCAGGTGTAAACATTAACTTTTCACTCTAATGATGACAGTTTTATTAGTCTTGAGGACCTCTGTGCCATAAAGTCTGTATGTCTTTCAAGAGAAACTTGTATCTGTGGATATTGTGTATACTTGCATATATTTGGTCTCACTCTAAAAATGTGTGGGATAATATGGTGGATTTAATCTTTGTGTCTGTGTTTTACCAGCTGATCTTTTCCTCTGGATGTGAAGAAGTCTGACTTTGTGCCTCTCTATTTTCTTCAGGCCTGGCAGTATCTGGGAACCACCCAAGCAGAGAATGAACAGGAGCTTTTGGCGATCAGTGCCCTCAGACAGTGAGTGTTGCAGAAGAGCTGCTGACTGTGGCAGCTTTGTCTAGTGCATAATGCCAAAAGGACCGTGGTGTGCTTGCTCTTGATCATGTTACCTCCTGTATCTGGGTGTCTCGCAAACTGATTTCATACTGTTCGCTTTTCTTTCTGACCTGCAGGTGCTTGGAACTGCAGCCTGGGAACCTCACAGCGCTTATGGCTTTAGCGGTCAGCTTCACCAATGAGTCCTTGCAGAAGCAGGCATGTGAGACCCTGCGGGACTGGCTACACCATAAACCAGACTATGCCCACCTGCTGCAGAAGGAACCGGAGGAGACTGTCTCAGGGACAAACCTGGGGCCCTCCAAGCGTGTCCTGGGTTCCCTACTGTCTGAGTGAGTTACACATTTCAAGCTTCAGCTGAAAGGCGTCTTGGAGGGTTGGGGCTGGTCCAGGCAGGAGCAGAGGGAGCACCCCAAGGCCAGCTCCCTCCACAGGACACCAATATCCTTGTTCTGTGCTTTTCCAGCTCACTGTTCATGGAGGTGAAAGAGCTGTTCTTAGCAGCTGTGCGCAGCAACCCCTCAGCTGTGGATCCTGATGTTCAGTGTGGCCTGGGTGTACTTTTCAACCTTAGTGGCGAATACGAGAAGGCTGTGGATTGCTTCAGTGCCGCACTCAGTGTGCGCCCCAATGTAAGAAAGGGCAGACTCTGGATGCTGAAGGTACCTGGAGGTTTATGGGTGAAGGTTCAGGTGGAGGTGCCTCTTGTACAAGAGATACATTTTTGGAGTGGAGTAGTAAGACAGACATGAAGGGAAGAGACGGTTGGCTTGGATCTTATCAAGTTTATCTCACCCTTTCTCTCTGCCCCCTCCACCAGGACCATCTTCTGTGGAATAAGCTCGGTGCCACCCTGGCCAATGGGAATCGGAGTGAGGAAGCTGTGGCTGCCTATCGTCGGGCACTGGAGCTCCAGCCAGGATACATCCGCTCTCGCTACAACTTGGGCATCAGTTGCATCAACTTAGGCGCCCACCGGTGAGCATAAGATGGGCAGATCTGCTGTGAGCTATGAATGTGCCTATGTTTTTGTGGGAGAGGCTGCAGTAGGTTACTAGGGCAGTGCCACGCTGCCTGCAGCCTTCCCTTGGTGTATGAGAGCAGAGCAAGCATGTGGACTCTGCCCTGAGAATAAAGTGTCATGCAGATGCAGTTGGAGTAGGGGCCATCTGGACTTCAGTTAAGAGGGAAAAGGGGGATCTCTGATGGTTCTGGATTGGGGCAGGATCTGATGAAGAGGAGGAAACTGTTTTGGAGGGGAAGTACTTTAGAAGCATATGGGGGAGGGAGTATGAGATGTACCATCTTCTCCAGTAAGCATGTGTATGTTCTCATCTTGACAGTGAGGCTGTGGAGCACTTCTTAGAGGCTTTGCACATGCAGCAGAAGAGCCGAGGTCCGCGGGGGCAGCAAGGCGCTATGTCTGACAACATCTGGAGCACCCTCCGCATGGCCCTCTCCATGCTGGGGCAGAGTGACCTGTACGGGGCAGCTGATGCCCATGATCTTCCCACACTGCTTCAGGCATTTGGCCTGCAGCAGTGACTCTGGGATGGGCTCCCCTGCGAGTGCAGGGTTGGCCCAGCTCAGCAGTGACCTTTCTTAGAGAGAAAACGTTCACTAGGGTTCACACATATCTTTGCTCTGGTAGGGCAGATCATTGGCAACAGTTTTTTCAAGGACCTCCTGCTGAAGTGTTCAACTTTCCCTGCCTCCTGTCTGTTGTGGCCTGAGGATCTCTGGGCAGTTCATGTTATCACCTCCATGACTGACTGACGCTGCTGGTAGGCAGATGATCCAAGTGGGGAAGACAGCAACATCCCACCCTCTTGCCAGACTGCTTTTGCAGTAATGCCCAGCTTGGCTATGATAGCTGTTCTGCAGAGACTGCCTGCTGGACATGTGCAGGTTGCTTTGGTGGGGTAGGGTTGCCATTTGGTGAAAGGGAGAAAAATTCTGGGTTTTGAGCATGCTTCCCCCATGTATGTGCTTGCATGTGTGTATGTGAGGGTTGCTAGGGGAAACTGGGGGTAGCAGTCCCCTTCTGGTTACTGGTGATTTTGTAGTACAGCCAGATGCTAGTTTCTCAGTGTCTCTTCATGATGAACCTTTTAAGAGCGGAATATTGTATTTATGCTAGGGACACAGGTGGAGGACCTTACCCTGTCAGGGTAAGAGGAGATCCCAGAGTTCAAGACTTGAGGGAATGTGATAGAAATAAAAATCTAAAATGTAACCTTCCCTCCCAGAATATGGTGGGGAAAAGGGTCAAGTCTTAATTTTCACTTGATCATCTGTCATCATTTTCCTTTGTGCAGAAGTTCCCCATCTTGTGTGTAACTGAATCTTGTTAATTATAAATATCTATATATGATTCTATTGGGGAAAATGTTTTTTAATTGTAAAGTATTTTGTATAATAAAGGGGGGGAGAATTAAAATTGCCAAAATTACATCTTTCTCTGTGCTTCTGTTGGAGCGCGTGCAGTGGCTAGTATAGATCTTGGGGGAGGGTGGGTATAAGTCCACTGGTTTTCAAAAGATAGATCAGAGTCTATCTCAGTTTGTCTCCCCTTTTGACTCAGGTTTTATTGATAGCTCATATGGAAGTGAAACTGAAAAGACCTCATTTTGCTGTGTAGCCTCAGGCTTCAGTTCTGTGAGCCAGCAGAAGAGCTTCCCTGTGCCAAAAGCTCTCTCTTTTTCCTTGCTTAGGTTTAGGGGTCAGTGAAACACGAGGTTTTCATTTTCTTGACATCTGTAGTGAGGGAAGTTGTGCTACATTTTATTACCTCTTTGAAGAACCTGACTGCTGCAGTAGTCAAGACCAGGGGTTTGGGCAGGGAGCACTTAACACTTCCTCTTCCACCAGGCATCTGTTTCTTCATGCTTCTATCTCACAGGCTTGTTTTTCTGTTGCTACTGTAACAATTGGGAGCAGAAAGTATGTGCAGAGAATATTTCCTGCTGTATGTTTTCTGAGCTCTGTCTTCCCCCGTGTCTCTCATCCAGCACTGATACCTATGTGCCCTGTTCTGAAATCGCTGTAACACACACAAAACATTTTGCTGCTTGTGCTGTCTAGAAGGAAAGGAAGCTCTGCTTCTTCGTCCTGGTCACGTACACTGCTCCTCGTCAGAGATGGGTCTTTTGGTTTTTACTGATCTCAATCCTTCTGTCAGATTCTCCTCTACTCAGCAAAAGAAAACATTAGTGCCTGTGCTGCTGTTCACCTGCTGTCCAGGTGTTCTCCCCCAGTTCTCTGCTGTACCAAAGGATTTGCTTTACCTCTTTGCTGCACCACATTCCTCTCCATTCACACTCCCATTGTCACGGCTCGGCCTTACCTTTTTCTCACCCTCACATGCCATTAATTCTTCTCCTCTCCTTGGCTACCTAGTTGTCTCAATTTCCTTTGCTGTTTGGCTTAATCTCTTGACTTTTTGCTTGGTGTCCTTCCCTATCACATATCCCCTGCTGTCCCTGCAGCTAGTGGGCTGTCACCATTTGTTCTCTTTCTCTGTAAGTTGTTCTTCCCTCCCTCCCACCTTAAATCATCTCACAGCATCCGTGCTACCTTTGCTGAGGCCAGATCTTCACCTAGGCACTAAGTCTCCCAGGACTGAGTGAAACTTCAGCTGCCTCTGTCCAAACCATGTCTAACTGTCCTGTTAAGAGTTGTCTTTGGAAATGGAGCACTGGTGCAGAGAACAGCAACTGGCTGATGCTGTTTGCATTCTGGTTCCAGTTTACACCTTTGGCTGCCCTCTGCAGCCCTGTCTCTGGCCACCTTCAAACCAGACTTGCACTGGGACTCTGTAAGTATCTTGATCCTAGTTTGCATTTCAAGCCACATGTGTTGCTGAGCCCTGTTGCACAGCAGGGGTGGGTTGCAGGTTCTGAGCATTTCAGATTCACAGAAAGGTAAGGCAGTGAGGTCCCTAATCCAGCCCCTTGCTCACAACAGGCATGACTTGATCAGATAGCTGAGAGCCTTATAAATGATTGTGCTCTGCAATTTTTGTCCTGTCTGTACTTTCTCCTCTTTACCCAGTGTACAGAACAGTGGCAGGGCCTATCACCACTATAGAGCACATGAGGGATCCCAGCAGGCCCTTCTTTGTTCTTTACCAAATCCATGGGCATCACAGGACACCAACGAGATCTTTCCTAGGGCACTGGACATGCGGTCAAAGGGGATGGTTCAGTACATGTTATTCCACCCATGCTTCTTGCTATGTTTCTGCTGTATTTCTTTCTTCAGTGTTTTATTGCTGTTTAAGACCCTGAGAAGTCTTAGAATCTCTTGTCTCTTGGTGTTTACCTTATTCAACACCCATCTGGGAGGTACCAGCAAATGAAAATTTATGCTTTGAGATCCTTACACCTCTAGCACAGTGCTCCTCATCAGCTTCCATACTTGTCAAGCAGGTGGGTGTACTGCCGTTGTATGTTCTGCTGTACCACTGCAGTTTCCTCATCTTGAGCTGCTGAGCTTTGTTATGATCCTGGGTTTTCTTGAGTTACAACCCCCTGACCTCTTGTTTTGGGTCCCAGGCTACCTCTTTTGTCTGTGTGTGCATTTCCAGTCTGGAAGGGGCTCAGAGCAGTCCTTCTCTAGAGGTATGCTATAGGGGTGATGACCTGAAGTGGGTGTCTGTGGAAAGAATGTAAGGGCAAGCATATAGTGGGTATGCTCATATTCTCTAGGAATCTGCTGCTTTGAAGACTGCCTCACCCAGAAGTTGCATTAGTATGTTTAATATTGATGAACTTATTCCCTGCCTGTGTCTTGATTTTTAAACCAACTGGTGCTTTTAGTCTCTACAATGTCTTGTGGCTGCACAGAAGAACTGTGTTTAGATATCCAGAGTATTTGAAATGCTGGAGTTTCAACCCCAAGCCTCAAATTAAGGTTGACATATGGGTGATTCCCACAGCCCTTCCCAAAGGGGGGGTGAGTTTGCCTTTAGGCTTCCCTCCAGGGTGCAGCCGGCCTTGCTGGGTGCAGCACCTTGCCCCAGGTGTCCTGCGTTAAGTAAGCAAAGGTCAGGTGTCCCACTTAGGGATAAAAGCTGGGACCACTTGCAGGCAGGAGCAGTGTCTGTCTGTGAGGAGGATGCACTTTGCAGAGTTTCCTGTTGGGGAAGGACCTCCTGCCTCCCTAGGACTGAGCTCCAGTCAGGTCTGGCTTTTGTACATGCAGGCTGTGTAGAGATTCAGTATGCGGTTTCTTTGGTCTTATGTATTTGGCTTGTTGACTCGGTTGTCTCCTGTCCCTTCTATGGGAGACTGCATTTCATGATTTATTCCATCCATTGTTGGTCGTGTGGTGTCGTTGTTGGGGTCAGTGGGATTGATGTTATGTATAATCTGACTGACTTGTTTGTACCCCTAGCACTCACCCATGTACTGACCCTTTTGTATCAAATACAGTTTGGTTATTGGTTCATCTTTATGCTGGCTGTGTCCTTTATGCTAGGCCTAATAATTGGTAAAACAAAGTTGGCGACAAGGATGGCCCTGTCTGAAGTTCCTGGTTGTAAAGGTCCTGTGTATAGTTTGCTGGCCCTTGAATGGATTAAATTTGGGGGACCATGTGAACAGTGGGAGAAGTGGTTGGCAGAGGCTGAACCGCAGGATGTATTAGAAAATATTCAAAAATTCTCCAGTAAGGCACAGGATGCTGTAACCTTCGGGAGATGGGGATGGATCCTGTTAACAGCATATAAGAAACACCACCAGCAAAAAGATCACTTACTGGCTGAATGTTCCTGTATGCGAGCTCAGATTATGACGTTAGAATCTGTAAACAAGCTCCTTACTGATAAACTAGACACTTCTCAAACTGTACCCAGGAAGGATACAGTACAAGTTGCCCAATGTACACGTGGGAAGAGACGGGGACAATGTAGTCATAAGAAGGTGCACTCAGAGGTTATACAGGTGGATGTACACCGTAATCCTGATGACTCGGATGATGATATCTGGTACCCTGCGGAGTCTGATGGGGCTGGTGCCTCAGGTGACTCTGGGGATGCGAGACCAGTCATCAGGAGGAAAGTGGAATTTTCTGAGGGTGAGCCACCAGTAAATAGACCTACAATGGAAGATTTCACACAGCAAGAAATAAGTGATATTCTTGCATGGTTCAGTCAGAGACTGGGAGAGCCCCTGCTTGCTTGGATGGTATGTTTATATGATCAGGGAGCATCAGGTGTTAGCCTGGATAATTTTGACTGCAGAAAGTTTGTAACTCTGAGTTCAGATCCTCTGGTGCAGGAAGCATTTCGGACTAATGATGACAGTACTAATCTTTTGGCTTTAGCCACTGTGGGGTGCAAGGCAAAATATCCCCTGGAGAATTCCTGGCCAGGTTCGGACCGGCCATGGTATACTCTGCAGGATGGTATACAGTGATTGAAGGAAGAAGGAATGAAACTGGCCATTCATGTAGGCCATGTTGATGTGTTGATGGAACTTCAATTGCCTGTGCCTATGAGAAATGCAATCATTAGGACTGCTCCACCAGCTTATAAGAATGTTCTTGTGACTCTCTTACTGAGTGAAACAGGAAATCCCATTAGAGATGTACTTGAGAAAATGCATCAGCTAGGTGACCTTGGAGAATGGACTCCCTGGGAGCGTCAGGGCTATCAAGAATTCCAATGTCAATGGGGCCCCTGGGAGTACATACAGAACTGAGACACCCGACGTGGTAAAAATACCGGACATCATCTGTCTTGAGGACAGTTGTTTAAAGCTTCACTGAAAGATGACGTACCTCTCACTAAAATTGATGGTCTTGACACCAGTGAATTATGGAGGTTGTACAAACAGGGAGGGTTACAGAAACCCTGTCGAAAAGTGCAGAATTATCAAGCACACTGGTCAGAAACTGTTCAGCCTACAGCACTCCCTCTGGATCCTCAACGGGATCCCACCTTTGCTCACGGTGGGCCCTCCGGGAGCAGTTCGGTTGTTCTGGGGAAGAACCACGAATGGCAGCAGTATTCTGACCTGTACCCCTCAATAGACAGTAGGTACTGTAATCCATATTGAAATATTGGCCAAGCTCCAGTACATTGGGCGCAGGAGGACTGACGTCCCCATGTGGAGCTACAAATATTCTGGAGAAAACAGTCCTCTCAAATAGTGGGGGCTCTGGTAGATACCGGAGTGGAGGCCTTGATTTATGGAAATCCAAAAAAATTTAAAGGTCAGTCTGTGATTATTACAGGACTGGGCGGAAAACAAATTGAAGCAGTACAAACCCAAATTGATACGAAAATTTGAAATCTTCTGAAACAACAGTATACAGTCATGATTGTTCCGATCCTGGAGTATGTAATCAGAAGAGATACTCTTAAAGGACTTAATTTGAATCTTCTTGACGGTCATTATCAATTTGGGGTAAAGAGTTATATCACTGAGCAGTTTTAGTAGGGAAGATAAAGATGCCTCCGGTTCAGATCCCAATTGCGACCAAGGTAGTAACCATGAAACAGTACAGGATTCCAGGCGGTCATGAAGAAATTTCCCAAACAATCAAAGATTTACTGGCTGCAGGGGTTTTAAAACTGACTACCACAATGTGGAATAGTCCGATCTGGCCAGTCAAAAAGGCTGATGGATCCTGGAGAATGACTGTGGGTTATAGAGAACTGAACAAGAGCACCCCACCTCTTGCGACAGCTGTACCTGATATGATCACTTTAATAGAAAGAGTTCAGAGGCATCCTGGCACGTGATATGCTGTCATTGACCTGGCCAACGCATATTTCATGATTCTGATTGCAGAAGAGCATTGGGATCAATTTTCATTTACATGGCAAGGACGGCAGTACACCTTTACCAGGTTGCTTCAGGGATGAGTGCATAGTCCAACTATTTGCCATAGAATAGTGGCTGAGCACCTGGATGAGGTACAGCTCCCTTCTCATATGCAAGTGATCCACTATATTGATGACATCCTGATTCAGGGGACCAATGAGGGTGAATTACAACAAATGCTCAAAGTGCTACTAACGCATATGAGGCAGAAAGGTTGGGAGATTAATCCTACTAAGATCCAAGAGCCATCTCAGACAGTTAAATTCCTAGGAATACATTGGAACTGTGGTCATCAAGAAATATTACCTAAAGCTTGGCAAAAGATTCTTGACTCTGCTATACCACAGAATAAGGAGGTGTAGAGATTTATTGGACTATTTGGTTTCTGGAGACAACATATTCCACATCTAGGACAGATTCTGGCTCCATTATACAGGGTAACTCACAAAAAGCATGAATTCGAATGGGGAAATGAGCAGCAGGCTGCCTTGGAATTGGCAGAAGAGGCTATTCAAAGGGCTTTGGGCTTATGGCCCATGCAGGATGGCGAAGTAGAATTAAATGTATCTGTAAATGGGTCATATGCTAATTGGAGCCTCTGGCAGAAACAAGGGAAGAGAAGAGTCCCGTTAGGATTTTGGGGAAGAAAGTTACCAGAGGCAGGACATAATTACACGTCCTTTGAGAAACAACTGTTAGCTTGTTATTGGGCCTTGATAGAAACTGAGCAGCTCACGATAGGCCATGAGGTGGCCCTGTGCCCCCAAATCCCTATTATGCAGTGGGTTAAAAGCTCCCTGAAGACTCACTGAATAGGGCATGTGTAAGAATCAAGCATTATAAAATGGAAATAGTACATCCAGGACAGAGCAAAGGTGGGACCTGGTGGTGTTGCTTCCCTCCATGAGCAAGTAGTGGCTGCCCCCTTGCAGGATCAAGAGATAAAGCCTGATCCTATAGTTGAACAGAAATCCCCTGTGCAATGGGGGAAGACCCTGGATCAGCTGCTACCTCTTGAAAGGGAACACACATGGCTTACAGATGGGTCAGCTGAATGTATAGGATGGAAAAGGTTTTGGAAGGCAGTGGCTTATCATCCTCAGGGAATTTTCTGGAGACCACAGGAGAAGGGGAAAGTAGCCAATATGCTGAGTTATATGCAGCATATATGGCTTTAAAACAAGAGGATTTAGGGGAATGTCACCTATACACCAATTCTTGGTCAGTGGCAAATGGATTGGCTACTTGGCTGCCAACATGGGTAGCCAAAGATTGGAAAAGTTATTCTAAAATGGTCTGGGGAAAGGCAATATGGAAAGGTATTTGGGAACTGGTTCAAAGAACCAAGGGGACAGTATTCCATGTAGATGCTCATAGTAATATAAATTCACTTGAGCGTTTTTACAATTCTGTCACTGATAACCGGGTAAAGATTTCCCAAGCTGGACTGGAGTTCTCTCAGGAAGGAGACCATGAAGGCTTGGCAAAATGTGCACACCAGAAATGTGGTCATCTTGGGGAAAAGACCACTTACAAGTGGGCCCAAGAGCGTGGCATAGTTATGTCACTGGATATGATCAAAACAATAATTGCCCAATGCCCTGTGCGCCAGCATACTCATAAGCACCCGGTACCAAATATCGTAAAAGGAGAATTAGGAAGAGGGGAATTGCCAGGACAAATCTGACAGATGGACTATATTGGCCCTTTACCCCAGGACTGAGAGTGCAAATACACCTGCACCGCTGTTGACACATACTCAGGATGCTTGATTGCTTTTCCCTGCAGAAAAGCATGCACCATAGTACTACCTCTACCATAGATATAATGATCCTATACTATGGCGTCCCCTTACAAATACAAACTGATAATGGGTCCCATTTCCAAAATAAATTTGTACAGCAATATGCAGAGCAGCATAATATTCGATGGATCTTCCATATCCCATACTATCCACAGGCTGCAGGATTAATTGAACGAATGACTGGGCTTTTAACGGAGCAGTTAAAAAAGCTGGGAAGTGGAAACCTATCCCGATGGAGATCTAACCTCACGGATGCGCTCCACACCCTCAACAATAGACCCATTGGGGAGATGGAGACACCCTTGATGTGTATCACTACGCCTAATCTGCAAATAAAGCCTCTAATGGTAACTGAAACTTTAACCTACTGGGAAATGGTTCCAGGTGCAATGGCCCCCTACCAGGCCACTCCAGAGGCTCCTGGGCTAGATCTTTATACATCAGAACTGGTAAAGGTAAATCGAGGCCAGACGAGGGTTATTAACACTGGGATAGGAATCCAAATTCCCCCAAGACACTTTGGCTTAATAACTTCTTGCTCAAACCTAGCCCTAAAAGGCGTTCATGTAATGGGAGGATTGATTGATGCAGACTACCAGTGAGAGATCAAAGTAATCCTGCTGAATAATGGTGAACAAGATTTAGTTATTCAACCCAATGATAGAGTAGCACAGCTATTAATATTACCAATTTTGAAAACAACGGTGAGGAAGGGGGACCCACCCCAAGTCACTACTGTTCATGGAGGTAAAGGATTTGGATCCACCAACTTTAGTAATGGGATAAAAGTGTGGGTCCGAGGGCCGAGTGTCCCCCCTGAGCCAGCTGAAGTAATAGCTGTAGGAAAAGATAACACCATCCTAATCATGAAGCCTGGACAGAAAAAATGGGAACATGTCCCCACAAATAAATGTTATTTGCGGGAATAACAATGGTCTAAGGTTTTGTCTTCTAGATCTTGTGTGGCACTGCCAGGAATATGAAATCACTCCAGTGACAAATGTATTTGACCTGAATGGGCAGCGTACAGGCTGGAATACAAGTTGACGCTGAACTGTGCTGAGCAGATGACATCAGCTTCAGATCCACAGTCACGCTGATCTTCCAATGAAAAAGACCACAACAGTGAAGAATATGAAGAAACAGCTGAGATGACTGTGGCAGCGTCTGTAGCCGAATACAAGATAAAGATGTCACACTTAAAAGATCATGTGAGGGCTGTTGTCCACCCATATCTCAAAGGGCCGAGTGAAATGCCAGGGTTTCAACCCCAAGCCCCAAATTAAGGTTGACATATGGGTGATTTCCCACAGCCCATTACAAAGGGGTGATGAGTTTGCCTTTAGGCTTCCCTCCAGGGTGTGGCTGGCCTTTCCGGGAGAGCCATTGGGTAAATGAGCCTGAGGTGTCCTGCGTTAAGTAAGCAAAGGTCAGGTGTCCCACTTAGGGATAAAAGCTGGGACCACTTGCAGGCAGGGGCAGTGTCTGTCTGTGAGGAGGATGCCCTGTGCAGAGTTTCCTGTTGGGGAAGGACCTCCTGCCTCCCTGGGACTGGGCTCCAGTCAGGTCTGGCTTTTGTACATGCAGGCTGTGTAGAGATTCAGTATGCGGTTTCTTTGGTCTTATGTATTTGGCTTGTTGACTCGGTTGTCTCCTGTCCCTTCTATGGGAGACTGCATTTCATGATTTATTCCACCCATTGTTGGTCGTGCGGTGTCATTGTTGGGGTCAGTGGGATTGATGTTGATTATGTATAATCTGACTTGTTTGTACCCCCAGTGCTCACCCATGTACTGACCCTTTTGTATCAAATACAGTTTGGTTGTTGGTTCATCTTTATGCTGGCTGTGTCCTTTATGCTAGGCCTAATAATTGGCAGAACAGTATTTTTTTTTTTTTTAAGCCTGCTAACTTTTACTTTGTGGTCTCCTGGTACTGTAAGACATAGCAAGTAACATAGTTCTAGTACAGTCCCTGTCTCCCCAGGGTGAGGTCTCTTCCTACCTCTGTACCCTACATTTCTACTTTTACTGTGTTACTGCCAGTATTTCCTTCATGCCCTAACCTGCTGTAGGGCCCTGACCACAAACGCCATGCCGCTTTCTCCTCCAAGTCAGTCCCTGATGCTCAAAAAATCTTTTGCTAGGCATGTCTGCTACTAAGGAAGGACTGAAAGCAGCAACAGAGATAGGCCAGAAAGACAGACCACTGGGTCAAAGCAGAACCTGGCAGCTTCTCAATATGGTAGTCCCTTGTTGACGTTGGCATGTGTTTCCTTGCTCTCACAATAGATAAGAGAAACCTTAACTGGTCACCATTCAGCATAGTATGGCAAAGCATTGTCTGGTATTTTCTGACTATTTTGGATGCCTGATTTGAGACGTGAAACGTTAAAACTCTGTAACAGTCCATGACTAAAGGAAAGCATCCCTGAAAATGGGATGCTGGATGGGTAGGCTTTTTGAAACTTTTAAATTTTTCTATTGCATTTCTTAAGCAGAAGTGACACCTAGTGTCGAATCGAGGGGAGGTCGGTGTCTGTCACACTTCCTCGGACCAGGCCACTAAAGGCTTTAAGAGCACAACTTGCTAATAAAACATGAGAGGAACGAAATGCTGGATGCGTTTTCTGAGCATGTGACTTTTGTGAGCTGGAGAGGCTTTCCCAGAAAAATGTGGTGCTGTGAAGCTAGGACCTTTTGAGGGTCTGTGATGTTTTGGTGGTTTGTTTTTTGTTTTCTTTCCTGGTGCTCAGCATGTAATTAGTCTGGGCCTTTGTGTTTGTTAGTCCAGCTTAGAAACCATGCCATGGAAACTCATTTGCACATTTATTAAAACCGGAGACAGAAAGGAACCTAATTCAGGTTAAAGAGTGACATTTTGAACTAAAACAATTATTCACAGATAATCTGTTGCCTTTTACTTTATCAGGGAAGGGGAGACTTTGAGAAGAAAATAATGGATAGAAAAACTCTGCCCTTTCCTTTCTGGCTCCTGCGTCTTGTCAAGAGGACTTAGAATGCTTTTGTCAGTCTGTACTTGCTGTGCCACTCTTTCCAGCATATCTTTTGTGGAGCTCACTGCCAGCGCTGCGAGTGGATACTGGCCTTGATCATCTGGTTGTCCTGCATGTGTTGTATGACGGCACTCAGGATGAGCTGCTCCATCAGCTTCCCGGGCACCAAAGTCAAGCTGACAGGCCTGTAATTTCCCAGATCAGCCTTCTGACCCTTCTTCTGGATGGGTGTCACATTGGCCAATTTCCAATCTGTCGGGATCTCCCCGGTCAGCCAGGACTGCTGGTAAATGATGGAAAGCGGCTTGGTGAGCACCCAGCCAGCTCCTTCAGCACCCTTGGGTGCATCCCATCTGGTCCCATAGACCTATGTATGTCTGTGTGATGCAGCAGGTCACTGACTATCTCCTCCTGGAAATGCGGGGGTGTGTGTGTCATTCTCCCAGTCTCTCTCCTGGCTGAGGAGGCTGGATTCCCTCAGTACTAGTCTTGCTATTGAAGACTGAGGTGAAGAAGGCATTAAGCACCTCAGCCTTTTCCTCATCACTCTTTGCCATGTTTCCTCTTGCATCTAGCAGGGGATGGAGGCTCTCTCTGGTCTTTCTTTTGCTGCTCACATAGAAACATTTCTTATTATCTTAGATTGCTGAAACCAGATTAATGTCCAGCTGGGCTTTAGACCTCCTGATTTCCACCCCGCATAGCCTCACAGCCTCTCTGTAATCACTGTGAGTGGTTAGCCCCTTCTTCCAAAGGCTCAAACTCTCCTTTTCTCCCTGAGTTGCAGCCAAAGCTCCCTGTTCAGCCAGCGTAGTCTTCTCTGTCACCGGCTTCTCTTACAGCACCCGGGGACTGCCTGCTCCTGTGCCATTAACACTTCCTTCTTAAAGAGTGCCCAGCCTTCCTGCACCCCTGTACTCTTCAGGACCATCTCCCAAGGGATCCTGTCAAGCAGGTGCCTAAACAAGACAGCCCTTTGGAAATCCAGGATGTCAGTTCTGCTGCCCCCTCTCCTGGCATCTCTAAGAATAGAGAACTCCTTTATTTCATGATCGCTGTGTCCTAGTTGGCCTCCAACCACCACATCCTCCACAGGTCCTTCTCTGTTCACAAAGAGGAGGTCTAGCAAGGCACCTTCTCTCGTTGGTTCACTCACCAGCTGCATCAGGAAGTTGTCTCCCACGCATTCTAGGAATCTCCAGGACTGGTCCTGCTCTGCTGTGTTGTATTTCCAGCATATGTCTAGGAAGTTAAAGTCTCCCACAAGAACAAGAGCAAGCGATCGTGAGATTTCTCCTGAGTGCCTATAGAATATTTCATCCACCTCTCTGTCCTGGGTGGGTGGCCAATATTAGACCAAATTATTTATTTACAGCCAGGATGTCTCTGAGTCCGATAATTGTTTTCTCTGATTTTTCTCTCTGTTTCTCCTGGGCAAAGAACAGATTACATTGCCTCCCAAAGTTGCTGTTACTCTGTGATTTTAACCAGCTCATTCCTGCCTGTCTCTGGTTCTCCTGGTCACCAGAGAGGGGATTTTCTTTAATTTGAGGGGGGGGTGTGTGTGTCTAATTGCTCTTGGGGTGCAGCACACTGCAGCCTAACAGGCAATTTCTACACCGTGCAGACAGCAGTACCCTTGAAATCATATTCTCTGATCACCCTCACCCCTCGCCTTCTGGCAGGCTTCAAGAGGCATCTCAGGAAGACACAACACACTCCCTGGCATTCTCTACTGTATTTCTCATGTGATGTGCATCCCTATACAAAAGTACTGTATGACACTCTTGCTGAGGAAATACGAGAGCCCTGGCATCTCCATCAGACTGTCAACGTAAGGATAAACAGTATCTGGAGGCTCCAAGCCCTGTTAATTACGTACAATACTAATACAGACTAAAAAGACTGCTTCCAAATTATACAATCAGTAAAAAGCTTTCACAGAGGGGATTATTACTAATCCACAGTAAAGTCGAAATTGATATTTGACTAGAATGCTGCATAAGGAAGGTTTGTAACCTGTGGTATACTAAAGAAGATTGCTAAAGAAGAAGGCTTTAACACCATGGGTATAACTAAGAGGTGATACATAAACAGACTGAGCTTTTCCTCTGCTTGGTTAGAAACGTCTGCAGAACAAGTTCAGGCATGTTTGGGTAACCACAAATATAAAACTTCAGTTTAAGGCGTGATGTTGTCTACCCAGACCAGGGTTGTGATTACACATTAACCACTTACCTTATCCTGTACCAGTTGTTGCATTGCTGATTAGATAACAGTTCCTTCAGAAAATTTTCCTGGGGTGGATTACTCACACTGACTTGGCTCTTAGCTTGTCACCAAAACAGGATAAAAGATCTTATTGACACCAATGTGATGTAGATAAACAGGCAGTCCTTTATTAACGGCCAGGTGTGCAGGGGAGTCATCTCGCCAACAACACACACCTAATCCGTGTAACATGCTGATTATATAGGGTACAGTAATACATATTAATCAAGTTCTCATACATAAACATGTTAACCCCCATAACTCATTTTCTTATTCCCACCTCTTTCCAGTCTTGTGCACTTGAGTCCTGAAATGGGTTGGGGGGTTGCTTTTGTGACCACCACGGACTACTGACCTAAAAGAAAGACACTCCAATGCCCTTGACCCAAGGATTTTTGGCTCGCACTGCGATTTTAACATCTTTGAGGCCCTTTCACAATGTAACTTCTAGAGCACCTGGTCTACAGGGCAATAAATCGTCCTTACTGAACAGTCTAACAATTGTATCTCATCATGAGTCTTATTATTTGTATAGAAATCTAGTTAATGATTATCACTAGTCTGCGTGGCCTCAGCCTGCGACTTTAAAAAGAACTTTGGAGCAGCATAACTGTTTGTATAGTTACTCTAAATAATTTCCTATTTACATCCAAATAATCAAAAATCTTTAAAATAATCTCAAATTAATGACAAATCAGTAGCAAGCTCATGGCTGGGCTTGATGCATGGATGAGTCATGACTCTTGACTTGACAGAACACCAAGTGACTGTCCTTTGGTCCACAATGTTTAAAGTAAAAATTATGTTTGGCATGACTTATAGACTCTAGATCTAAATTTCATTCAGAAAACATTGCACAGAAGCTGAAATCTTTAAAACCCTATGTATAATCATTAACTGCAAAAATATATTCCTCCTCTCTTCAGAATTGTGTAGCACACACATCTTCCCTTTTTTTTTTCCAACTTCCTGTTTTTTTTCCCCTTACAGCAGAAGTTACAGTTGGGCAGATGTGAACTGATTGCACAGCAACTTGTACTCAGATCACCCCACAGGAGCAATTAGCTCTCAGAAGTGAATACATACAGAGCTTAAGGCAGCACGAACTTTAACTGCCACCACAAGTTCAGAGGCAGTCGGAGGAGAAACTCCACAGAGCTTCAGCAGCTGCACATACAGCAGTACAATTTTTGGCTGAGGCATTGTCCAGAGGAGAAGGATCCTGCCAAAGACTTCAATTCAGGTTAAAGAGTGACATTTTGAACTAAAACAATTATTCACAGATAATCTGTTGCATTTTCCTTTATCAGGGAAGGGGAGACTTTGAGAAGGAAATAATGGATAGAAAAACTCTGCCCTTTCCTTTCTGGCTCCTGAGTCTTGTCAAGAGGACTTAGAACGCTTTTGTCAGTCTGTACTTGCTGTGCCACTCTTTCCAGCATATCTTTTGTGGAGCTCACTGCCAGCGCTGCGAGTGGATATGCAGAACTCGCCCAATAGGCTGCTATCATCCCTCTATTAGTCTTTGAAAAAGCAGTGTTGTTCAGTCCAATTGACTGAGCACTGGCAACTGGGGAGTGAATCAAACACAGTGGCAATCAGAGAGAGAACAGAAAAAGAAGGGGAGTTTGTAAGAGAGACATGCTTGACAAAGAAGGAGGCATCTTTTTGCCCTCAAGGGTTTGGCAGTGGATACATTTATTGGTGGGTGGGCTGTTCACATCTTGGAGTTCTGTGGTCTAGTCCATGTTCCACTACTAAGTCCACTACTAAGCCTTGTCAGAAAAACCCAAGAAAACCAATTTTATGAAAAAGATAAAAATCTTTTAGTAGTTTTGCTGCAACCTGGAAAAACTCTTCATTTGTTGATGTGTTTTTTGCATAATGCAGTTCTGCATGTTTTAAAAGACTGCATGTTGTATTTTCAGACTCAAACTGCTACGCCCACTCTGTAGTAGTCTGCTTTGTTCAGTGTCTTACTTCTTTGGGCACAAAGCACCATGTCAATGAGCAACACTGAAACCCATTTAGTTTTCAAGCCCAATAACACTAGGGAAGAGGGTCATTAGAAGCAGGAGCTCCTTTCTTTTGGTGAGCTTGACCGTGTTTATAGAGAGATCTTTGCCAAGCTTTTGTGTCAACGCATCCCATCACAGATCATGTTTTGATTTTCCTTGGTGCCCTGAAAAGCCCCACTGCCAGCTTTGGTGCTCTGCAGAGAGGATGGGGGGCACTTAGGATCCTGTTCACTGCTGCCTGTATGGCTCTGTAAACACTGTTGAGACACACTCAGACTTGCTCTTTGTGTCGTATTCATTGCTCTTATGTCTGTCCAAAGGGCTTTTCTAAGACTGTGGGTGCTGAGGAAAATGGGAATGGGGAGACTGTGATGAATTATTTCATTATATATACATAAAGATTAAACCAAAAATAAATCCAGAAACATAACTCAATAATGGCATCAGTGACATGCAGTAGCAAGATATGCAGAAGGAATGTTGTTCAGTGGCAGCATAAATCCACCGTTCTAGGCTGGTTTAGCTCCTCTTCCAGTCATTCTTCCCATCTGTGTGCTCCTTCTCCCTTCTCTTGCCAGATGTGGAAGCCGTGGTTCAGGAGGGGGATGCGGCCTTCCCCTTCCTAGCAGCACCGAGCTGCAGGCTGAGCTGGCTGCCACACACAAATTCGATCTGTAATGGTGCGATTTGCCAGCAGAGCAGAGCTGATTTCACATCCAGCTGCTGCTGGAACTGAGGTCCTGCTTCTCCAAAGCCCAGACTGCAAATTTCAATGGCTCTGCTTCCAGCCTCTGCAGAGCAGCAGAAGAATGAACCATGGGGAAAAAAGCCCGTGGACTTTTGTGCTAGCTTAGTTCTGTGATCTGCCACACCATGAGCTCAGCCAAGCACCCGTGAAAGAGATGCAGCCGGAGGATTTGGCTGGAGCTTGTGTACAGGCTGCCTGTTCTGGCAGGAGAGAGCTCTCTCCCTTCCCAGCTCCCCGTCTTCTCCAGCAACATCCTCCCTGACAGTGTGGGGTCCCTCAAGCATTCTACAGGGGGGGGTCACTGCAATCGTGACCTTGAAAGAAGCTCTGCTGGTCAGAGTTTGGCCTTTATGTTTAATGACAGTACAGAGCAGCACCTACACGGTAGCTGTAAGCACAACTCTGTGTTTTCTTTCTCAGGAGTTCTGGTGTATGAAAACTGGCTCATATTGCTTCCTCCTTGGTCCCTCTCAGAAGATTGCACACAGTGCCCAGCCAGCCTGCCCACACCCAAGGTATATTTGAGATCTACTGCCAGTGAGCTTGTGAGTATTTCATTGGCATTCCCCAGGAACCACTACACCTCTGAGTCGCTGCTGTGGGCTCTCTCATGTCTGGAGGTGAGGCAGGGAACGCTCTTGCTAAAGTTGCTCGTTTGCTTTCGCTGGCAGTGCAGCTCCTTCATTGTTTTGCACAGTTGTTAGCATTCATTAGACTGTTGTGTAATTTCAAAAGTGGGAGATGGCTAAGGCCAAATCAGCTTTTAAAGGAAGTCTCTTCTTTTTACTGCTGTGGGTATTTGGATGGCTCTGGAACTAACAAAAATCCCATTGTTTTCTCCCACTGTAGTAAAGCTGGCTGGCATGCTAGCCAATTAACGTGTCTGAAAATGTATTACAGAGTAAACGTTATTGCCACTGCAGCTCTGCCAGAGCCTCCTTGCCCTGCGCTACCATCCCTGTGGCTGGCCAAATGGCTACGTAGGTGAGAAGAGGAAAGTGAATTTTAAAAGAAGCTAATTAAATGCCACCTTTGTCACCTGGATATCTCACATCAAAACCCTTTGGAAAACTAGTGTTGTGTATTAGATGTGCTTCACAGGTAAGCACAATGTAGACTGCAGCAAGAAAAACGTTCTACAGCCCACATGTCACAAAATACTCCAATGTGCTTTTATTAGATTCATCTGGCTTCTGGAAAATAAAGATAAACAAGAATCAAAGCTCTAAGTTTTATCAACATGCTTGCACTTCAATGGACTTTTGAACCAGAGCAACGAGGTGGCTGGTTATAGGGAGACCAAAACCAAAAGAAAATAATGATTTGTGATTTCTGTAATATCTGCCACTTCTCGGTTCTGCTGATTGGGGTGTTTCCCAAGACTTCTGTGAAAGCTATAAATGTAGGCACGTGAGCTGCCTCTCCCAGACAGCAGCACCGGACTGAAGGAAGTGCTGTTGCCTCTCCCCATCCGAGGAGCTGACATCCAGGTGAGACTCACGCTTTTTGCATGAAAACTTCCAGTGGCTTCCTGGGCAGCTGCTGTGAAATGCAATTGAAGAGAAGGAGGTTTAAGGGTTGGGATGAAAGCTGCAACATGTATGTGAGGGTCTGATGTCTGTGTTCGCAGGAACTTACCCCGTCCTTCAGGTGATCAGAAGACATCTGCAGGATAAACACACCTTCCACAGCGAGAGGGTGAAGAGAGCCATTGCTGCAAAATTTCAGGAGGTGACAGTGAGAGTATTTCACCAGTTAATCTTGGGCATAGGATCTTTATGTTGTGTCAGCACAATTAACTGGCTTATTCTTCTTTCTTTTTCTGGAGGCAGAAGGTCATTATACTAGTGCTCAATCAACCAACAAATTAAAGTTCAGGTAGCCACAGCCTCCATAAATTATTTAATTATAGCTGTGAAAAAGTGCTTGAATATTTTTAATCACATAGTGCAATTTTTTAAAATGTCAATTATGTTGCTGAGGTCTTGCAATTTGAGTCTGACTTTTAATCTTTCTTGGGCAGATCTGATCTTCTCCCATCCCTTCCCAGAATCAACTAGAGTAACTGCTTCTTTCCCTCAGGTATACTTGCCCAGACACCTAAAACTTTGCTTCGATGACTGTTCTGTAATTTAGAAAGGGAGCTGCTCTATTAACTGGCCGCTTGTTTCTGTTCCTGTAGCTGTTGCTAATAAATACTGTGGTTCTTTGTCTGATTCCCAACGACTGTGTGTCATTAGATATGTAGCAGTGCTGCAAAAAGACGTTTTCTGCCTGAAATTTAGTCTGACTCAAAGAGCTGATGCTTTGAACTTGATGGCTTCTCAGCTTATGTCAGGAACAAGAATCTCTTGATTTCAATAGAAGTTCATAGAAAAAGAGAAATAAGGATTTCAGTGAGTCTAAAAGTTCAGTTCTGGCCTTAACAGTATAGAGTTTTTTTTCCTATTTACAGTACAAAATGCACTTTCATTTAAATGTTAATTGAATGTCTCACTACTTCTTTACTTGTAGCACTACGTGGATCACAAAATCTAGTCCAAACAGTGAATGCCAGTTTCCAAAATAATTCTTAAATGTAGTGTCAATTATCAACTGAAAGATTTATCACCAGTTATATGTTTTACTTTTTTATTATTCAGGATATACCAGTAAGATGTTAAGCTAAATGCTCAGATGTCCCTCACACATCTACATAAACCAAGATACACAACTAAATAAAAGTGGAGCGTTTAGATGTACATATCTCATGATACCTTTTTCTTCAAATACAAATTTCCATGTCATGTCCTCATTCTTTTCCAGCTGCTGCTCTATTTATCCTCCGCTAAAAATGTTTTACTTTCATTTTTTCCTTTTTTATCTCCTCCTCTCCAATTTTTTGTGTCTGGTACAAAAGGCTTCTTACAGGCATTGATTCTTTTCCTTCTCTGCAGGCTGTTATACAGCAAGAAACCCAAACTACTGCAGTCCTACTGAGATGGGAAAAATCATCATTTATGAGCATGCCAACTTCCAGGGTTACTCCAAAGAATTCACTGGTGACATTTCCAGTCTAAAAGGTGTGGATTGGAATGACTGTATCTCCTCAGTGAAAGTATTTGGCCAGCCTTGGGTGGCTTATGAGCATGAGAACTACAGAGGACAGTTACTGGTGTTTGAGGAGGGAGAATATGGCTTTGTTGGTGAAGAGATGAATGATAAGATCACTTCTCTGCAGGTGATCACTGAAAATCTGCACAATCCTCAGATCACTCTCTATGAACATGCCCATTATCAAGGGAGGGCCAGGGTGATAACAGAACCAACCAATCTGGCTAGAGGATATGACAATGACATCATATCTTCTCACAAAGTCCAGAGAGGTGTCTGGCTGTTGTGTGAACACAGTGATGGAAGTGGTTTTCGTTACATTGCACGAGAGCATGAACACCTTCCAGCTTACAGTGCGATCAACTTCAATGACAAGCTTTCATTTCTGCGTCCCCTTCTTCCTGGGAAAAGCTGTTAGGCTGCAAATCCTGCAACACTGAGGGAAGATGCAGCCCCAGCAAGAAATATGTGAGACCTAGATCTCTGTCTATGCTTGTATTGATTTTTTCTACTCTTGTGTTTTTTCCTCAGAAACACTGGGGAGAACTCTCTTTCATGCTGCTCTGCAGATCTTGCCTTTCTCTGTCCTCCCTCCCCATAATCCCCACGAGCGCAAGAACTATCATATTGGGTCAGATGAAAGAGTCTCAAAGCTAAGAGTGTGTAACCCACTGCACCTGCAGTGGGCATTGGGATGTCCTGCACTATATAACGTAAACGCATTGCATGTTGCTTCTGTTACTAGATGCATCAACCAAATGTGATATAGAACCAGCAGCGCTTACTTTGTAATTTGTTGTAGAATGCTCTGCCTTTACCATGGCCTCTGCCATTTTCTGTACTCCATCTTGTGTTATTGCCATTAAAGAAGCTAGTGAAAGCAACAGTGGGTGTCTTTTATGTGTTCTTTATGGTTTAATATAGATAAATATTGCTCTTTCATGAGATATCTCTATGCATTCAAAGAGTGGTCTGCGCAGTCCCTTGTAAACATTTTTCATGCATCTCCCCTGAAAGGTTTTATCTCCTTCCGTTCTCCCTTGTCAGGAACACTGGGTTCAGGCTTGACTCAAACGTGCTTAAAAGTCTTTCTAAGCATGCCAAGTGTTGCTGTGGTCCTGGCCAAACTCTCACCTGGAGACTTTACCTAATTGTCACAAGACTGGTTGTATCTCAAGGCATTGGTCATACTAATGATACAGTCTCATACTGCCCTAAATTATGTAATCAACCAGAGAGTTTTGATGAACTTGAATTGATTGGTTGGTTGATCACAAGAGGAAAACCTCTCTGATATTTTTAAACCTTTGTTATCTCAGTAGGAGATGAGGTATCATTTTGAAATCAGTGTGTTTCAATCAGAATGGAAAAAACCCCTTCCTCTAGAGTTACCTCCATTGTAATTCCACATCGTAATGGTGTTTTGCTGTTGTAACAGCCCCAGGCGTCACCACGTGGTATGTCCTACCACAGACCAGACTCAAGTGCTAGCTCAGGCACCTCAGGGACCTCCAACACACCCAGTAGTGCCAGGGGATATCAGCACTACAGGAATGTGAGGAATCCTAGTGGGCCCTTCCTTGTCCTTTATCAAGTTCATGGGCATCACAGGCCAAAACCTAGATCCTATGTAGGGCGCAGAGGGAAATGGAGGATGAGGATGGAAGCTGCAAGAAGTGGCAAAGGTTGCAGCTTGGGTTGCTGGAGCTTCTGTAGTTCAGAGTTCTGCAAGTCACAGAGCAGCCTGGAGAATGACCCACCGTTCAGCGTTCCTGCAGGATTGCGATGCTGTATTTACTCTTTACCTCCAAAGCAGCGCATCAAAAGCTACATGGCAGAGCCAATTTCAAATGAATTGCACTTGGGATATGAGACATGCCAGGCCTCTCACAGTTATGGGATATCTGGCTGTTTCAAGAACTGTTTTGCCATGTACAAGTTTACCTGGAGAGCGCCAGTTGCAGCTCTGCGTTGCTGCTCTCTAACGGCACCTGCACTCTTCCAGCCGCGTCACGCAACTCCACATTGCAACCTTCCTCTAGCTCTGTGCTGTGCTCATGTTGTTCCCATTTTGGAACAAACACCGCAGGCTATGCCGACATGTCAGCCGCTTGTGCTGCTCTGCGGGGCTTGTGTGGTCAGATGCAACGGCGACAGCTCAGGCTCCATGTGTTTTGGGACACTTCTTACTGCTTTGCAGCCAATTTCAGGTTTCCTTGCTCTTTTTATTTTAAAGTGGGTTTCAAAATTCAGTTCAAAGAACACAGAGCATTCTTCCTCCTCTAGACCAAAAGAACTTGGAACCACTGAGTACTCTCCCCATCAAGCCAGCTGTGCCCAAATAGAGAAGTCAGCATATTGGGAGGGGGAAGGCAAGCACCGGCATGTTCTAAAGTGGGCTGTAGCAGTTGTGTCAGTGGGTATGTCATAACCCTGCTTAAAATCTTTAGATGCTTTTAGAGAGTACAATAATACCAGTTAGGAGACTGTCACCTGTAGCCTGTATATTATAATGGAAGAAACTACAAGGCCATAACTCCAGGCAGATGATTGACACCCTTTGTTCCACTGTGTCAGGGCTGTGATGCACCTCCTTTGGATCAGCTGTGCAGATGAGCGACTCTAAAAACCTGTGGCAGCAGCTCTATCACCCAGGCTGCCCACAATCAGAGGTGTGGAACAAAACAAGAAGACAGGATCTTCTGCTTCACATCTTAATCTCTTTTCTTGGATGAATGATTTAACAGTCACTTGGGGAAACCCAAGCTTCTTTTTCAGATACAAAATTCTCAAACTTGCTGTTTGTGCACTTGCAAACTTTTAGTGTTGCTTTCTGTCCAGCTTGTTTCATCCAGTTCTGGTACTCCCAATGATTGACATTACAGCAGCTTTTACTCTATGTATCCATCACTGAAAACCCGCTGTAGGAAGCAGGGCTTTAGCAACTTCTTTTTTTTTCCATAGGCATCTTCAAACACATCTCTTTACACAGCAACACAGCTACCCCACCTTCAATTCAGTTTGCTGATCCTTCCTGTAATTTCTTCTTGGTTTTCTTTGTCAGGACATTCCTCCCTTTTGTGCTGCTGTGGTTTCTTGGCAGTGCCTTATTTGACTTTGGTTTCATCATAGCAATACTATTGCAAAGCTTAAATGAGATTCTCCAACCTTGTCAATCAAATCTCAAAAATCGCAAAGCATGAAGCTGACAAAAGCAGTAATGAGTGACCTTTCTTCAGTGATCTGTAGAGATCACAATGAAAATAGTAGCATTATTCCTCTAAGGAATTCCCCTTTTTGGAGCAAACTTGTCTTTGTTTTTTGTACAGTCCCAAAGCCCTCGTCCTGTTTACACAGTCCCACAGATTCCTTGGTTGCAGTTGTCCTAGCTAAACACTGTCAGCTCTAGAGCTCAGCACAGACTCATCCTGAACCCCCCAAACTCCTGGCATGTGTATGATGTCTGTGTCGCATGGGCAAAGGCACTCAGACAGCTAAAGCTGCTTAAGTGGTGGCTGCTGGGAGCTGTCCTTCCAGAGCAGCGGGATCGGTGGGGAATGAAGCTGTTTACCAATCTAGAGCTGCTGTGTCAGTTCCCATTGCAGTGATACTCAGGCCCAAGGAGAATGCAGCACAGTGTGTCCTTATCAGCATCAGGACATGGAATGAACTGTTGTTTATGTGCCCTACCAGACCTCATACATCAGACAGAGTAATAAATGAGGCAGCAAACCCAAGTCAAAAACCTTTGAAAAGGCTGGGAACAAACTCCCTTTTGGTATCAGTGAAGCCACAGCCTACCAGTCAGGCTCTTCCCCACAGGGAATCACAACAAACAGATATAGCAGAGGAAAATCTCCTGCATGTTTAAGAGATGAGCACTGACAGCAAGGCAGGTGTCTACTTGTCGTTTTATGCTCCCTCTCCTCCTGTAGTGACTCAGGAACTGACAGCAGGAAATGCTAACAGCATTAGGGACCAACAAGTGTACAGAGCAAAAAAGGAGGCTGATGAACTTCAGCAGGGAACCCTGCATACAGCACATCTGCTCATGGAAATGCCCATGATGCATAAGATGGATTCACAGACTTGCAGCCATCCACAGCACCATCTTTCAGGAGGTGCAAGTGACAGGAAGACACTGGAAATTCACTGTTTCCTGGGAACAAGTGCTGAATGTTGAAGTACCACAGTGGGATCTGTTTCCTTAGGAGATCAAGATGACAGTGGAGGACAGAGGCAAGGGTATCTTGGCTAAGTTAGCATGTAATGCATACAAATACAGAAAGAGGTAACAAGCAGGAAGTAGTTTGATATCTTTAATTATTAACACACCCGCCTGCTGAAACACCCTAACTGAAAAAGTCATGGTTAAGTGCAATTCTATGGTAAAAGATAAGCAATCTTGATAGATCTGTTCTCCCTTGAGGGAACACCTTCTTTTACAACATTAGTGCTATGCTACTGACACGTTAACTCTCTTGCTGCCATGTACATGTGAATACATGACAGGCCTTATCATGATCAGTGGAAACCTGTAATGAATGGCATCCCTGAAGGATCCATACTGGAAGCAATACTATTAAATATCTTCAGTGACACAGACAGGTAGGGATCGAGTGCACCCTCATCAAATTTGCAGATGACCCCAAGCTGGGTAGTGCAGCTGATACACTTGAGGGAAGGGACCACCCAGAGGGACCTCGGCAAGCTTCAGGTGTGGGTCCATATGAACCTCATCAAGTTCAACAAGGCCAAGTGTAAGGTCCTGCACCTGTCAGGCCAATCCCCAGGATCAATACAGGCTGAGGAATGAATGGATTGAGAGCAGCCTTGAGGAGCAGAACTTTGGGATATTGGTGGATGAAAAACTGGATATGAGCTGGCAGTGTGCCCTTGCAGTCCAGAAAGCCAGCTGCACTCTGGGCTGCATAAAGTGTAGTCAGCAGGTCTAGGGAAGTGATTCTGCTTGTCCACTCTGCTCTCGTAAGACCCAACCTGGAGTAGTGCATCCAGCTCCTGAGTCCCCAGTACAAGAAATGGACCTGTTAGAGCAGGTCCAGATGAGATCACAAAATGGTCACAGAGCTGGAACATCTCTCCTGTGAAGAAAGGCTGAGACAGTTGGTGTTGTTCAGCCTGGAGAAGAGAGGCTCCAGGGAGACCTTATTGTGGCCTTTCGATATATAAAGGGGGCTTACAAGAAGGATGGAGTGAGACTTTTTACTAGGGCCTTTTAAACTAAAAGAGGGTAGATTCAGATACAGAATAATTTTTCAAGATAAGGGTGGTGAGACACTGGAGCAGGATGTCCTAGAAGTTTTCAAGGCTGGATTGGATGGGTCTTTGAGCAACCTGGTTTATTGAAAGATGTCTCTGTCCATGGCAGTGCAGTTGGACTAGATGATCTTTAAAGGTCCCTTCCAGCCCAAACCATTCTGTGATTCTATGATGTGTAAATTTAGCAATACAGTGAACTTTGGTCTGGTTTCAGGTCAGGTTATCTTAGTTTCGTATTGCTCTTTTCACATTTACAGTAGTTCTGTTTTAGCAAGCTAGCAATACACTTAGAAATTCTGTATATCAGCAAGAAGAGTCTACAGTTACAAGTACCAGCAAAATGAACATCTGACATTTTATGCTATCCATGGGTGACTGAGGAGGAAATCTACCATATACTAAGGTGTAGGGCTGTGTAGACCCAAGACCCTTTACCCTCTGATAAAGCATTGTTACAGCTAAGGCTAGACGGCTTATGGTTGTGGTATTAAAGGATACAAGAATAATGCTTCTATAGCTGCTTATTATGCATAGAGTGGATAGCACCTGAGGCAGGAATAGAAGATTATGGAATGGCTTCATATGTACAATAGAAAGAAATGAAAATGCAAGAACATCCTTGTTGATTTAATTTCCTAGTTTCTGACACTATGACTTGAAGTTTCTTGTAATACAGCATTTTAGGGTGTAACATATAAGCATTCAGTTAATCTTTTTGCTTTTGATGGGAAAAGAAATTGTACTTAATTAGTCTTTTGGGCTTATTTCTCCTTTTAGTAGGAGAAGATACAAATGACCAAATGAGTTATGTACTATTAACCTGGCAAAACTCAGTTGAAGGGATTTATTTTTCTTCATGGATATCAGAAACTGGCTATTTTTAACTTCAGAAAGCTTTAATTTACCTGCAAAAAGTCTGTAACTACTCTCACTGCGTCTAAGCAAGTGTTGAAAACATTTAGAGGAGGGAGGGGCAGAGGGAGGGTGATAGGGATTTCTGTCACTTGCATTTATTCTGTATAATTATCCACTGTATTTATACCAATTGGGTAAAGACAGGAGACAATCACATATATTCAAATAAAGAAACTCTGCAAATACCTGTTTATTGGTTTGCTATGCATAGCTTCAGCTGTTTCCTGTAATCTACATGGGCTCTTTTACATGTTTTGTTTCCTTCTCATGCCACTTGTAAATGTAACCCTTCTGCCAAGACCAGCAAGGTCCAGGTAAAATTTTGAAGGCGTTACTGTGAGCACAAGACCTTACCCAGAAACCTGGAAAAAGTCAACAAAGCTTTCTTGTAGTCAGGTAGCTTATTTCCTGTGCTTACAGGCATGAAATGTTTGACTTAGCGAGCTGTATTATTATCAATGGAAGAAGAGAGAAGTCAAAAATGGTAGATAATAAGGTAACACACAATACTTAATTCCCAAACACCTGGGACTGCCTTACAGTCTCTGCCCCTGAGGAGGCAGCTGCTAGGCCTTCTGGTTGCACCTCCTCTCTTGCATTACCATGTCATGCATCTGAGAACGGTTCTGTCTTCCTGTGGCTTCGGTGCCCAGCTGAAGGAGTGTTATCTGTGGTGAGGCTCGCTGCCTCTATCTTCCCGCAGCCACTGTTCTCTTTTTCTCACGCACTGACACAGTGGTGGTCACTTACCCAACACTTCCTGCTACCTCGGTCCCTTGAAGAAAACATCTTCATAGTTCTACAGTAACAAACTTTCCTCTTTAACATGGGTTTCTCTCCCCTAGCTTTATAACAAGCACTTGCAAAATCTCTAGTTTTAGGTACTAATGTCTGTATATCAAAGCTTGTAAACTAAGATGGATCATGACTACTTCTCCCAATCCCATTTAGACATAATTATTCGTTCAGTCTTCAGTCAAGCATTTTAGCTTATAAGAAATTTGCTCCCAGACATCACTGGGCTCCCTTTTCAACACAAACGCTTTTCCAACTCCTGTAAAAACCCCCTGGCCATTGTTCCTCTTAATTTATTTCCTGATTGAGCTACCAAATGCCAGTCCAGCGCACCTCCTCTTCTCTTAGGAATTCTTGTTTTCACATTATTTTTGCTTTCTAAAGAGGATGTATATGTCTGAAGAACACTGCAGAAAAAAATATTGAGGAGTTTTTAAAAACAGGAATATGTCTTTAAGGAATAGTTGACCAAGCTAAGTCTATTTAGCCTGAAGGAGTTAATAAAAAAATTAATGTGAAAGTGTCAGGTCAAAAAATCTAGCAAAGGATTCTTGAAGGATTTCTCAGTAATAGGAGGAGAAAGGAAAGGTGGAGATGGACTTTGACCCTTAAATGGAGCCTTGTGGATTACATTTGATAAGATAACAAGTGAGAGCCTGTGGAACAACTGGGAGGGAAGACTGACAATGGGGAAATGGACTTTATAAAGTTGAAAACAGTAATCCCCAAGTTACTGTACTTGAAATGGTGGTGAAACGTTTTTATTAAAATTGAACAAATGATCAAATTTGCCACAGAGTGACTAAGGCTTTTTAATCTTTATTAGAATTACTGACAGAAAGATTTAGGCTAGAAGGGACCTCTCTAGTCCAAGTCTTTGTTCACAGCAGAGCTATCTCCAAACATGATCAGGTTACTGAGGGCCTTCTGCAGACCATTTCTGAACAACTCTAAGGGTGGATATTCCCTAGCTTCTCTGGCCTCCCTGAACAACCCTTGAGGTGAGAATTTTTTCCTTATTTTCAGTCTGAGTCTCCCTGTTGCCAGTTGTCCTTTTGCTGTGCACTTCTGAGAACAATCAGCCTTGATTTCTCCAGGCTGAACAGAACCAGGTTCCCTCAGCCTCTCCGGTACATGGCATGTTCCAGTGCCATGCAGTGGCCTGTATGGGGGTCTCGCCACTTTGTTCAGATTTCTTTTCTAATGGGGCATCTGAAATAGATGCAGTATTCCAGATATGGCCTTACAGTGGAGAGAAGATGGGAATACACGCTTCTCTTACTCTGCTGTCTACTCCTGTCCTTGTGCTGTGCAGTATGCAGCTGGCCTTCTCCAATACACAATTGCATGATTAGAGTATGTTCAACTTCTTTTCCACCACCAGGTTGCAGTGAGAAAGACACAACTCAGAGACAACTAGAATTATTTAATTTCTCCATAATCTTGGGATAGGGTAAAACCTTTACAGCAATAATGAGTGCAACAGCTGATCTTCAAAATGAGTCTAAAAAAGGAGTAAGTTGGATGGAAAAGAGCTGAAACAAGAGAATCCTCTGCTCAGAGACTACATAAAAGTTGGAGTTAGGTGGTCAGGATGCTTTTATGTTTCCTCACAGCACACTCTGAAGAACTTACATGTGTGCCTCAACTCTGCTAGTATGAGAGGGCAAGTGGTTGAAATCATTATGAAACCAAGGATGGCTGAGCAACCTCAATGTTCAAAGTACATGAGATAACATCACTGAAATACTAGACTCCTCTTGCAATTTCACCTCCTAACAGAACCAATCTGCCATCTTGGTTATGTTTTTCTTTGGTTAGCAGCAGACTGCTCTCCTGACTGGTGACCCTATGGTGAAATTTCACTTAGAAGTTGCCATCATTGATGATAAGGAAAGGGACAAACAAAGGAAAGAAACAGTGTATGCCTGTTAGATCTCAAATATTTTAAACAATTAATTGTTCCATGCAGTCAAGTATTAATAAAGCTACTGTATGAAAATAAAAATGTGGTAACATTTCAGGCGAGGCAGAAAAGTTTGTTATGAGCCGATGCAACTACTATTTTCTCTGATCTTTTCACAACACTCAGAGTACATTTCCTTTCCCTGATCGACAATTTTTCAGGAATTCCAAAAGTAGGGCTTGACCAGGAATTAAATTGTAGATAGTAACTCTGTTGTGTCCCAGACATATTTCTTACCCTAAATGGGTCAAAAATTCAGAAGACATTTTGTGGGGGTGGGGGGTGACACTTGGATGTTTTTCCTGTGAAGCTATGAAGAAAGAGGGAGGGGGAGAGATATTTCTGTAACATAGTAGCTAATAAATCTGCTGTAAGCATGCACATCTATAAGGTGAGATAAACAGCCAAAGCCCTGGTTTTCCCAAGGCAGGTTCAAGTACATGAGTGTTCAGCTTCTCGCATTGAAGTGTAGACAATCATGCATTTGACATCAAGTATGTGCTTCCCCAAGGGAGGGTTTTCCTGTACAGTGTGGTATACAATCAGTTCCTGTTGTAGCCTCCTCTCTTAAATCCCAGGAATATGCTCACATTTAATGTCAAACTAAGGAGGTCATTTGGAGCAACTGGCATATTCTACATTTACCTCTGACCTATTCCATGTAACCAGCTGCCTTTTAGCTGTTCCTCCAGAATCTCTGGATTGAAAAATCTCATTGAGAAGATTAAAAGAAAATGCCATTGGAATGTCTTTTAGCTTTTCTAGTTGTAACTGCAGATGGTGCTCCCCCTCTAAGGAAAAATTTCTACAAAGAACAATCCAGGGAGCTTCCACCCAGGCCATCAGTGCCCCACAAAACTGCCTTAGCTTCTGTGTAACACTGATAGTTCACTTAACTGAAGAAATCCTTAGGTTTAGCAAGCATCTGTTATATACACTTTAGGTGCCCCACGGTCCAGTCCATTAGCCAGGTCACTATGGCTGCAACTTGCAGTCAGCATTTTACAAAGTATTGGGCTTCATTTACATACTTCCCTCAAAGTCTTTGCTTTCTAAAGCTGTGGTTCCCAACCAGGTTTTAGCTGACCACTTCCAGAAGCAGGCTTACATATTCCTGTGCTGGGATCCTTGTGCTGTAATGTCAGTCCACTTCATGTGCAAGCTACTTTGCTTTGCAATAATTTTGGATCAGAAAATAGCATTAACCTTTAAATGCATCTCATGCAAGTCTTCTACGCCTCCAGACAGTTCAGACTTCAGATGTTTACAGAAGAGGGGCACTATTGGTATTGTTCCTGCAAGATACCTATTGCATACCAGCATAGCCCCTATACCTCATCCTTAATGAAATTAACATTGTTAGGGACCAATGATAGGGCAGCTCTCTATAGTCCACATGTGATCTGCAGTCTCTTCAAGGAGGGGTCAAAATCATTCCCTGTTTGCTCAAACAATGTGTGATACAGTCCTCTATGGTTCATCTTACAAAAATATGTTAAACAAAAGAATTGTTTGAACTGGACTATCTTTTGCACACCCTGAGGACCATTCAGATTAACTTACCTAGGGCATCAAAACTTTGAGAGACCTCAGCTGTAAAAAAGGTGAAACCGTATGACAGATGCTGACAAAACACTTCATGAGCTTTCTCTGTTCATTCCTGTACAGACTGTTGCACGTCTTCCTCCCTGAGGAAATGGTAGAATGACAGATACAGTACAGATGTAGCTATCTGTTGATAACTAAATCCATTGAATTTCCAAATTCAGAACTAAAGCCTAGTTACAAAAAAAAAAAAAAAAATTTCTGGAAAAACTGAGGAAAACCTAGCATTTCCTAAGCAAAATGATTGGAAAAATCTTGAAAGATATGAAACATTATTTTTAGAAGATAATCTTGAATTAGCAGAGGAGCTAGTATCTGTAAAAATGGCTGCTATAAAACAGCTTTTGTAAAATAACCATTTAATAAAAAAGCATGAATGCTATCTAATCTGTTCCTCTCAGTAACTTTGACTACTATATAAAACTGCAGGCATGTAGTCTTACATGCCTTAAAGACAACAGAAAAAGTACAAAAATACAAAAGTACACAAATTTAACAGAATAATTAATTTTTTTTATATTAAGAAATTAGGACACTCTGAGGATTTATCACACATGGAGTGTGTATGAAGGTTCTTTAGGCATGTGCTGGTTTAAGCCTTGCGGGATCTGAGAGCACGTTGCCGTTGCCCCTCCCCCACCTGCACCGGTCGGGCTGGAAGTGAGACACAGACCCCGGCTAAAATAACAAGAAATTTAATACAACAGAGTGATAGAACAATCTGAATAACAACAGTATCAATGGTAACAACAATAAACAGCAATAACAGTGAACAAGACAAACGATATACAGAGAAATACCGCAAAATGGTCAAGGAGCAAACCCGCCACGTGTATGGCAAAAACCAAAACCAGAAGAAGAAGTAAAAAGGCTCCGCCCCTGGACCTGACGTCAGCACGGTATGAATAACCTGGCTGGAGATCCCTTCCCCCTCTCTCTCTGCTGGGGAAAACTTCACTCTATCCTAGCTGAACCAGGACATAATCCACCCCTTTATTCTATACCATCTGTGTCATTTCCAGCTGCCATTTAGCAGTTAACAATAACAAAGTAATAATTTACACAGGCGCAGCATAATTTACAGCATGTTCTCACCCAGAATCAAGTCCCCCTGTGGTACGCATCGGACCTCTCCATTGTCCTGCATCACCCACCAGGTGCACCCAGGTCCTTGGGCAAAAGCAATCCCGTGGATGGGTTTGCCTTTGCCTTTGCCTGGCGCAGGACTAAACCAGACCATTTTTCCCAATATGTTCCTCATGCGCACCACAGGGACTTTATCCCCATCTACAGCACATGGAGGTCTCGACTGAGCCGGGCCAGCTCGACTGGCAGATCCTCTTGTGTTGACTAGCCAGGTGGCCTTTGCTAGATGCATGTCCCAGACTTTGAAGGTGCCACCTCCCAGTGCTTTCAATGTGGTTTTTAACAGTCCATTGTAGCGC
>NW_020799091.1:127593087-127602001 GCF_003259725.1 Athene cunicularia
TCCAGCTGGTTACATAAAGTGTGACACCCCTTCCTTGTCTCCCCTGCCTGTCCTTTCTAAGGAGCCTGTATCCTTCTATTCCAACACTCCAGTCATAGGAACCATCCCACCACATCTCTGTGATGTCAATGAGATCATAGCCATGCAGGCATGCGCATGTTTCTAGCTCATCTTGTTTATTCCCCATGCTACATGCATTTGCGTAGAGGCATTTAAGTTGGGCCCCTGGTGAAGTTGACTGTCTGGATGGAATTCCTTCATGCTGCTCTTCAGATGCTCTCCTGATGACCTGTGATCCCTCTCCAGCCTCTAAACACCTATTTCTGCCACTGGCATCAAGCTTGTAGGAGTGGGATGGAGTGAGGTTCCCCTTCCCTGGCAACTTTAGCGTAAAACCCTCTTCACTAGCTTGGCAAGCCTATGGCTGAAGATGCTCTTCCCTTCTCTGACAGATAGACCCCATCAGCCCCCAGTAGACCAGGTTTCTTAAAGTGAACCCCATGGTCTAAGTGGCCAGACCCCTGTCTGTGGCACCAGTCCCGTAACCAATTGTTGATTTGCCAGATTTGACTGGTCCTTTCAGACCCCTTCCTTTGGGCTGGAAGGATTGATGAAAAAACTACCTGCACTTCAGATTCCCTTACCACCACTCTCAGGGCTCTTTAGTCCTTCTTGTCACTCCTCAGACTGCTCCTGGCTGTATACTGGTGCCCATGTGAAACAACAGCAGCAGATAATAGTGGACTGTATGAGGCTCAGCAGTCTCTTGGTGACAACCCTGACACAAGCTCCAGTAAGCAACACATGTCTCTAGAGTGCATCAGGTCGGCAGATGGGTGTCTCTGTGCCTCTCAGAAGAGTCACCTACCCATATCACCCATCACCTTTTCCTAGTTGTGCTGGCTGGTATACGGGAAGACCAGGCTGCCTTACCCAGCTACAGCATCTCTCCTGACATGACGGGTCTTTCCTCTTCAGTCTGCAGAGCACTGAAATAGTTCCACAAGGACACCTCAGGCTTCAGGGGAAGTGTCTTCCTCCTGCAGGTCCTTGCCATCGCAAGCTTCCATTCTTCTGCATTATTGACCCCCCTGCCTTCCGTGTGTGCAGGTAGGGAAGTTTTTGGCACTGTGTCCATGGGCTGTGCATCCACTGCAGACTGCACTTGGAACCAGCTATCTAACTCCTCCTCAACTTCCCTGATGCTACACAGCCTTCTCACCACCTCCTGCAGCTCAGCTGCCTGCTGCAGGAGGTCCCCCACCAGGCACACCTTTTGCACACCCTGGGAGAAATGTTCAGGCACTTCCCGCAGTTCAAGGCTGCACCACGACCTCTCCCTTCAGCAGCTCCATCTGGGGTGAGGCATCGGCCATCTCTGGGGTAGATGGTGCAGACACCCCAGCTGAAGCTGCAGCCTTTGCTCTCAGATGAGTACCCACCATCCTGCCCTGGGTGTCAAGTAAGGATGAATGCCCTTGGCCTGTGCAGATGGTCACAGAACAGTGCCCCGTTGCTGGCTTATGTGAACTTCAAGTCTCTCCACTCAATCAGTGACCAAAAATAATGTTTGAGCAACATGAAGTAACTAGCCAGTGGTAAAAGAGAATGAAAAGGATAAAGAGATTGTGGTTCTTCTTTGCATGCAAAAGCATGCCAATATTGATCTTCTGAGGGTATCATACTGTTGTAGAAAACAAAGATTTTGGCTTTAGCAGTTCCACTGATGTTCTGCTGCAGGTATGTTCACAAGCAGAAGCTATTTTGTTATTCAGAAACTTTATGTAGTCTTATCTGGTTACAGAAATTAAGGCAATTTTAAGGTAGATTGCTTGAATTGGTTTTAGTGATTGATTAAATGTAAGATTCACTCTAACAAAAATGTAACAGTGGCAATATGAAAAAAAATGTTAATATCATTTGAGAAAGTGCATTTGTGACTCCAGTGAGGCTGGTTATGATCAGGATGTAGCTGGACCAGAGGCTGGAATTTGCAGCATCTTGACAGAGACTGGATCCCCATTCTGTAGTCAACAGGAGTCAAGAGGTGCTGCCTCCCAGAGAGGCAAGACACTGAAACAATTGTGCATAGCCTTTAGGAGAAGCAGTGTTTCCTTATTCCTGTAATGTTCAGAGCTTTCTGGAAACCAGGAAATGAAACTGGCTGAGGTGGTAACAGCAGGATGGCTGGCCTCAATTTGACTTGGTGACAAAAAGCATCACCCTGTTCTCATTCAGTTTCGGTTGTCTGGCTTGATGAACACTGGCTGAGATGTTGAACCATAAACCAAATAAAAAAGGGTAAGCAGTCTGGCAGCTGACTTCTCCTCATGGTTTGTTAAAGGTGGGGCATTTCTTTCACCTCATTGTACTTACTCATACTCTAACCAAGTCAAAAGCACTGTCTTGCATCTCTGTTAAGAAAGTGGTTGCATACATTAGTTAATACTATCATAAACATGCAAGCATTTCCTATTCAGAAAAAAAAAAAAAAAAAGAAGTTACTTAAAGAACTGGTTTAGAACTAGGGAGAGAAAGGACAAACCTAAAAAGGGAAGTCATGAAAGAGATGATGAAAAGATTTAAACTGCAAACAGCAGGTGAAAATTAAAAAGGCAGACAAATTGAAAATTAAGCTGCAGACCCTGGAAAAGATTAACTTGAAATCCTGTAGTTCAGATAAGAAAGAAGGTAGTAAGGAAGGCTGACATTCTGAAGACAGATCTAAGTTTTCTTATCTGGTTGAGAACTTGCCTCATGGTTATTCTGGGATTTCCCCTTTCCTGGGCATCTGGTTGTTTCTGTGAAGTAATCAGTACAGATGTCCTCAGCCCTTCACAGCACTTATGGGCATCACACTTTACTAATTCTGAAACACTTGAGATGACTGTTAGTTGCCCTTTTCATCTTTTCCTCTTGCTCTGTGACAGCCCATAATATTAGGTCTCACATTGTGACTGCTTAACCTTATCCACAACATCAGTCAAGTTCTCAACAAGATAATCCCATGAGCCTAAAATGACAGGCCTTGATGACACAAAATGGCATGGCCTCATATTGCTGTAGGGCAAAAGAAGGAGCGTGACATAGTCGCATATCAGTAACTAAAAACATACAAGAGTGAAAAAATGCCAGTGGAATAACAAGGACCTTAGAAATATTGGGATGGGGAAGAGAAAGGTGGAGCTGGAGCACTGTGAGACCAAGAAGTGAGAAAGTCCACCCCAGTCATGGGAAAGGAGTACATACATGACGCCAGGTGATGTTAATGGGGGCTGCAATCCCCTTCACCTTTACCCTGGAAGCTCTTCCCAGTTGTTCAAAATGAGCTGCTGCTGACCAGAGGACATATCTGGAGAGTGCAACTCTTAATGTTATTGGAAGTTAGTTTCAGAGTCATTTGGACAACTTTGTGGATGTCTCTGAGGATCTAATTAAAAGTTTGTCTTTTAACTGTCCATTTATAACCTGCAGCCAGAGGGGCTCATCTGGAGAGGAACGTAGTAGCTGCATCTCTCACAGTCCTTGAAGGAGCTCAGCAGTGCTCAGCCCCTCTTGGGGCTGGAATCACAACACTGTGGGGCCTTGCTGAGAACCACTGATGTTGACATCTGAAAATCATGCATTTATTGCCTCCTTTTGTTCCCTGTAAATGAGGCATTGTCCCACCTGAGTTCTTCCTTAGAGTGGCAGTGGCTGAGACACTCCACCTGGGGACATCGTTTGGTTTTGTTTAGTTTGATCTGATGCAACTGCAGCTCCTGGGAGGAATGGTAGAAAAGCTCATTCTTGTATGAAGTTTTCCACAGGAGACACCATCCCAAGCTGATCCTGTACACACACCATCTCCAATGTACCCAGGCTGCCACTCATTTCCTCCTCCTCCCGTTTCATGTTTGGACATCTAGGTTAACATTTTGCAGCTATGTCACTTAGGAACCCAAGGCTCATTTTCAGGGTAGCAAGGCAAGTAACTAATAGACAAACATGTTTTCCAAAAAAAAAAAAAAGCTTAATGCAGAAAGTAAACTCTGGCAATCAGCATCCCAGACTGAATGAACAAGCTCCACATGAGCTGGAGCTCAGTTAGACAGAGGAACTGTGGTAGACAGTCACTGTATGTGTGGTCAGAGAAAGCAAGTGGGCTGTAGAATCCCTTCTAGCACTGAACTCTTGAGGTTGTTTCAAACTATGTTTCAAGCAAGTTAGTAGGAGGTGAAAGACAAGAGCAATCTGTCACTAATGGTGGACAGAATATATGTTTTAGAAACCATATATAGCTGATCGTTGGACTGGATAGCAAGGGAGCAGATGCTCAATTGAAGAGTCATCCAGCTCTTGCCTTCAGCATTCTTTAGCGCCATTTCTGCTTGCTGTCTCACACAATGATGTACACATTATCTACTTCTATTATTCTGTTTCTTATGTTCACATCTCTTATATACTTATCTAGCACAAGAGCAAAAACTAAAACAACTCAGTGAGAATTCAGTAAAATATCCTTAATACAAAGCCAAGCATTGCAGCACCACTGCAGAATACAGGGTGAGAGGCAGTAAAATGATACTAATGCAGGTGTCCGTGAACACAGACTTACAGGAAATAGTTTCAGGATAAGTGGATGCAAGAGAGACAGACTTTTGATAGCTTTTCTGCATGAGATCCTGTTAGAGATACAGGAAAAAAATACCAGCCTGCAGGAATCCTTGTCTGAAGACGTGTCATATATTTAATTTCTTCACTGTGCTCTGTGGGTGACCAAAGCCCTTATCTGAAAGGAGACATCACATGACTCAATGAAATAATAAGCTGTATGGAGGAACAGTTGGAAGAAGGGGACAACAGCTCTATTACTCTTCTGCTGAGCAAACAACATATACCAGTCAGCTTCACTGCCTGTTTCTATCCAGTTTTGTTATTGGGACTCTCCTACCACAAATAATTGGCAGATGAGGGAACACTGAACTTTCACTGTAAAGAGAGAACAAAAAGATTAGGCCCTGACACCTTCTGGGAGTCTCAGTGAAGATGTGGCTGTAACAAAAGACTTGTCTTTGGAACCTTGTGTGTCACCTTGCATTAGAGCACTGACAAACAGCCTTCAGCTGTCAGAGTGCTGAACCCTGCCCTGGGCAGGGGACCTGTGGGCACACGGACTTTTAGCAAGAGACCATGCTCATGTTTATGTGATTGCTGACCAGTACAGCAGAGCTAGGCCTTGGATGGGTGACCAAAAGCCTGATATCTCTGGTGCCCTTAGTGTTTTTGAAGCCATATTTTCATGGATCTATTTGGTGCAAAGACCAAATTTAGAAACAGACTGCTTGTTAGAGCACATGCTAGCCAAGAAGTATATCTATGCCTATTCCTTTATATTCAAACCCTGACAAGAGCTTTCTCCATATTCAGTTTTACCAACTTTCTTTTAGCAAAATCTAATTTTCCCTAATTGGGGAAATAGGCTGAAAATCTTGTGACAGCCTGAGCAATAAACCAAGATAAGTACTCAGATGTTCTTTCAGGCTGATGAATGGGAAATGTAATGACACTGCATCAAGTGGATGTGATATGAAAACACTCTCCAGGTCTACAGAAGCTCTCCACTGACTCACAGAAGCAAGAAACTAGGCAGGAAGATCCAGCCTCCTGCTCAGAGCTGAAGTATCACTAATGTCACATCACATCTTCATGGCCTTGTCTAACTGAGCTTTGAAAGCCTCCAAGGTTGGAGACTACTTCAACACTCTGGATACCAGTTCCAGTGCTGTTCTTCTTTTTGGTGAAAGTTTTTCCTAACGTCCAACCAGAACATCCTAATCTGTGATTCACAGCTATTGACCATTACTGTTGATTTAATGGAGCTGTCATGAACCAATGTTGTTTGGGACTCAAAGGTGGAGGGAAGAGAGAGATGGGACAGGACAGGAAAAAGGAAGGAGGAAGGAAAAGGAAAAGGAAAAAGGAAGGAAGGACAGGAAAAAGGAAGGAAGGACAGGAAGAAGGAAAAGTAAGATCGATACATCAAGACCATGTTGGAAAACAGCCTGTTAGAACAACATAAAGAAGGATTAGCCTTTGTTACTCATTTTTGCATGAAGTCACCAGGTGAAAGAGCTGAAGGAGCAGTGAGGCAGTGAAGCCTAGACCTTCTTTGCAGAAACCACCATGTAAATGCAATACCTTCCTTTGAACTGATGTGCTCATTAGCCAGCAGTCTTTCTGTGATAATCAACTGCATTTGAACTGGTACTTGAAATTAAAAGCATGAAATCTACTGTCTGCTGTGGTCTGGGCTTGGCAGGCAGAGCCTGTTGGCTATTGCATTGCTAATGGCTTGAGATGAGCTCACTGTAGGTAGCAATGTAATGAAACTCAGTTCAGCCTCCAGTATATCCTCACTTCCATTTTGATTCCCATAAAGAGGGATGGAGTACCTACTACCACCGAGTCTGTGCATGACAACCTTGGGCACACTGATAGCAAAGCTCTGTTTATAGTTTTTCTTTTGTGTTTGCTTTCTTTTTCCCCATAAGCTCACGAATAATCATATCTCTCTCATTCACTGCTTTCGGTTCACAGTGGTTAAGTCTTCAGAATAACAGAGCAGACAGTTCAAAGGAGCTGTGGATACAAAGTTTTGTCAATGAGATAAATGAAAGTTGTGAATCTATTTTTTTCTGTCATCAGAAGTGCACTAATGTAGAGACTGTTTCTCTCTGCTGAGGATCTGTACAAATTAAAATCATCCTACAACAGCTCTTACAGTCTCAAGAGGTAAGTAGTCAGCTGGGAAAGGATCCTAATTTACACAGTAACAGATACAGCCATACTCACCCACATCACACACTTGAATGCAACCTTAGTTATGATAAGGGTGGCCCACACATGGCTTTGAATTATATGAAATTACAGAAATCTGTTAAACCCCATCTGGAAATATCAGAGATGAAACTCTTCAAAGTTTACATGTTATTAAAAACTGATTTTATTTGTTCAGGGCTTTGATGGATAGAGCAACCTTTTGCTGCCTGAAATTTAGAATAGTGATAATGCTGCATAAGTTAGTTCACAGACACCTAATGGACTCAGACAGAATCTTGATATGTGGCTCTCAACAATTCTGCTGGACACTCAAATGAGAAAATCCACTTCACTGGAATTAAGTAATGCATATAATTGTATCTAACAATTAAACATTTTTTTTTCCCAAGGTGCTCCAAACCAAGACTTTAACTTTTACCCAAGATGGAGTAACAATATCCATACTTTCTCAAATCACTACTTTCCCTGTCTGATTTTGGAAGCTTGATGGCTGTTCCCAGAAACACCATTGTTTTCCCAGTGAACAGCCTTCCTACGAATTTTTCATTTCAGAATGTGTTGTTCATATTAGACTTAACAATACCCTTTTTTTTTTTTGTCAGAAGCTGAGGACTGCAGAGCAATGGAATAGCTGCATGGTGGGTAGAATATAAAATGCAAATTATGGCTCTACTTGTCAATTAGCTATGCATGCCTTGGAAAAAGGGCACAAGGCCATCCTGAAAGCAAATAGTGAAGTCACTTGCAATAGAGATTTGTAAATGTTTCACAATATCAGGCTCTAGTCAAAACAAGAGTGATAAAACTGGACACACACCAAGCCTGAACATTGCTACTTGTTTCATGGGATATTTCCTTAAAGGAAAAAGCATGAATTTTGAAAATTCTGTTGCAGAGGAAGGTGAATAGTCAGAACAGTATGCTGACACCCAGGCAGATAAATGGACCAACATCTTTTTTCCACTATATTGAGGAAGAAAACCACAAAGTCTGAAAATTCAGATGATAAGACAATAGAAATCTTTCCCTGCAAGTCAACAGAGTCTGTAATGTTTGATATTTTGACAGCTTTAGGCAGGCATTCACATCTCTACCTAGAAACAACCTCCTCTATTAGGCTGAATTTTTCTGAGATTCATCTCAGACCAGGAGTGGCCTCAAAAGAGTATATTACTTAAAACTGTAAAAACGATTTTTTCTCTCCAAACACAGAATGACAATAATAGAACTAGTAAGTAACTCAGCCATCACTGTAGAAAATATGTGCTATGTTCTTGATGTCACAAATTTGCAGTGTTGCAGATATGTGGTGGTTTAAGCCCTGCTGGGACCGGAGACCATGTTGCCGTTGCCCCTCCCCCACCCTCAGCCGATCAGGCTGGAAGTGAGGCACAAACCCCGGGTTGAAATAAGAAATTTAATACAACAGTGTGATAAGCAATCTGAACAACAACAGTAGCAATGATAACAACAGTAAAGAGTAATAACTGTAAACAAGACAAAAGATATACAGAGAAATACTGCAATGGTTACAGACAGCTTGCTCACGTGATCCCTACCACCAAAATCACAAAGGAAAGAGTTCCCATGCTCCTGCACCCAGACCTGATGTCACTATGGTATGAATAACCCGCCTGGAGATCCCTTCCCCCTCTCTGCTGGGGAAAATTAATCCTATCCCAGCTAAACCATGACATAATCCACCCCTTTATTCTATACCATCTGCGTCATGTCCAGCTGACCATTTGCATCATGTCCAGCTGCCATTTAGCAGTTAACAAAGTGATAATTTACACAGGCACAGCATAATTCACGGCATGTTCTCACCCAGAATCAAGTCCCCCTGTGGTACGCATCGGACCTCTCCATTGTCCTGCATCACCCACCAGGTACACCCAGGTCCTTGGGCAAAAGCAATCCCGTGGATGGGTTTGCCTTTACCTTTGCCTGGCGCAGGACTAAACCAGACCATTTTTTCCAACATATTCCTCATGCGCACCACAGGGACTTTATCCCCATCTACAGCACGTGGAGGTCTCGACTGAGCTGGGCCAGCTCGACTGGCAGATCCTCTTGTGTTGACGAGCCAGGT
>NW_020799091.1:127602051-127620665 GCF_003259725.1 Athene cunicularia
GGGAGATTTCCCTCATATTGCCGGAGCTTGCCAACCACTCCATCCACTGTTAGAGTGTGGGTGTCTGTCCACCAGGACACTATTGCCAGCGCTTTCGAGTGTGCTTCTGGTGCGCTCTTCAGGAACTTTCACCACATCAGGTGTGTGCAAGGGGCCTGATCTGGGTCCATGGGTGACTGTTCATCATTCAGATCACCATAGATCATCTCAAACACAGCCAGTTCCCTGAGGTTTTGGATGCCTTTCTCGATGCTGTTCCATTTGCCTAGCTGACATAGGATATCATCCTTGTAGGGGTGCCTCTCCCTCACACTGAGCAGGAGTCGCTTCCAAAGGCTGAGGGTTTGAGTCTGCTTCCCTATTTCCCTATCAATGCCAGCATCCTTGCCCAAAGATCCCAGCTGCTTGGCCTCTCTCCCCTCCATCTCAAAAGCACTGGCTCCATTGTCCCGGCATCAGAGCAGCCAGGTGCAAATCTGCTCACCTCCCAGGCGGCTGAAATCTCTCTGCATATCTCACAGCTCAGTCGGGGACAGAGATCGGACGATCACCTCTGGTCCCTCCTCCTGTTCCCCTGATGGGCTTGGCTCATCCTCATCCCTCACTCTGCGAACTGACTTTCTGGTATATTTTGTTTTCTGTATCGGGGCGACTGACACTGGCACTGGCTGGCTCTCTGGCTCAGCTGCTGTGCTGGTGGAGGTGACTGAGACTGGCTCTGCCTGTGCCCCCGGTTCAGATATTGTTTGTGTGGCCTTTTCTTCCCTTTGAGGGCAGTGGGTTGTGTTATAAGAGTACATGCTATGCATGGGCAAGTCCCCAGCACAGTACAGTGATTTGTGTCTCCTGGGTTTTGCCAGTTTGGTAACACACCCTTTCTAAGCACTCCATCAGCTTCTCAGGGCTCTGCATTTGCTCAGGAGTGAAGTTCCAAAGCATTGGGGGTGCCCACCGACTCAGGCCTTTGCCCATCTTTTCCCACACCCCTTGCCACTCACTATTATCTGACCTCGGGGCAGGTTTCCGGGCACTGCTATTGTTAGAGAAATACCATATGGCCAAAACCGAAATCAGGCAGACATTCAGAAGGCATAGTGCCACAATCACACTGGCTTGCAGCTCCAGGGAGGGCTGAACTGCCCCAAAGCCAAGAGGATCTCTTCCCCTGGCTCACCCACAGAGGGGGTGAGACCCCTAACAAAAGCCCAAACGGCAAACAGGTACCGGCCCGCTCCCACGCACAGCGATACAAAGGCAGCATACGCGTTCAATAGCCCGTACAACAACACAAGACCCTTTATATATTTTACACCCATAAGAAACGCCACCACATGGATCATAAACTGGATATAAGGAGTAATCCAGCCCCACCACGCAAACATGTGGGCCAGCATTGCAAATATTGTCTTATCAAACAAATACAAACAAAAAAAAAAATTACACCCAACAGATTGCTCTATCACACTCTGGTCAGTGTCTGCCCCTTTTCATTCTTATACCGAGCCCCACGTTGGGCGCCAATTAATAATGTGCAGGTTTAAGCCTTGCGGGATCGGAGAGCACGTTGCCGTTGCCCCTCCCCCACCTGCAGCCAGTCGGGCTGGAAGTGAGGCACAGACCCCGGCTAAAATAACAAGAAATTTAATACAACAGAATGATAGAACAATCTGAACAACACCACTAGCAATGATAACAACAATAAACAGCAATAACAGTGAACAAGACAAAAGATATACAGAGAAATACCGCAAAATGGTCAAGGAGCAAACCTGCCGCATGTATGGCAAAACCCAAAACCAGAAGCGAAAGTAAAAAGGCTCCGCCCCTGGACCTGATGTCAGCATGGTATGAATAACCCGGCTGGAGATCCCTTTCCCCTCTCTCTCTGCTGGGGAAAAGCTTGACTCTATCCTAGCTGAACCAGGACAAGGGAGCAGGTAGTGCCCACAAAATTCCATATGGTCTAATTCAAATAGAATTTCTGCAGCGTGGTTAGACTGCTATTGAGAGTAAAGTGAGCTCATTTGAAGATTGTTTTGACATCGCTACAATGGCGCTGTGCAAAACCCTGAATTGAGGGGAAAGAATTAAAAAGAGAGGAGGAATTATTTTTAACCTCTACCTTTTACATTTGTCTCATCCTCCTAGGGACTATTTGTGGATTCGAGACATAACTAGTATAAGTTAATTTATTATTTCTGCATGTTTGCAGGAGGAGATGCAGAGTAATCATTGCTCTAAAAGTATCTGAGCTCTGCTAAGATCTGATGAAAGTTTTTGTTATGGTTTGCTGTGACCTTTATAATTCCCATCCACTTCTGAATCTGTGTGGCTCAGAATGAAGGAAGATGTATCTCTTTCATCCAGAAATTATCTGTACAGTACAGATGAAGATCAATGAAGATGAAGTCTTATCAAGAACTGGATGGAACTTCTTTAGAGTCCTAATACATGAACAGTTTTGGGAAAAATTATATTATAGGCAGCTGATAAAATAGGATAAACTTTACAGACAACAAAAATGGTAATCTATGTTACGTATTGTTCCGTCTAAATCTTGCTGTGGTAAATGACAAAACTATAAATGAGAGTAAAGTTGTGTAAATTCTCCCACTTGCCTATCACCTATTTGTAAGTCTCATTTGTAGAAGGAGTACTGGGTTATTTTGGTCCCTAATGGGAAAGTAACCTTGAAACAGCAAAAATAGGATGAGGCTGTGAAAGCAGTTGTAAAGAAAACATGTGTCAAGAGGTCATCCTTACATTTTGACAATGTTGTTGAGTCATGAATGAAAACTTTCTGTATTATGAGCTGTTAAGCACATTTCTACGTGTTTCAGGAAAAAAAAAAAAAAAAGGTAATAAATCTAGTTCCAGGTGATCAAATGTACCTTTAAAATCCATTGCATAAGCTTTTTGTTTCTCTCAACTTTATATTTCTACATGACAACCTACAGAGACAGTAAAGGGTTTTATGAAAGCGTTCTAGTTTATTTGTCAAAACCCAGGAACTATAATTCACAATGTAATCCACTGTAATTCAAGATGAAATATCTGACTGTCTGAAGATCATTACAAATTTGGAATAACTGAATCCAGTCACCTCTACCTTGCTCATGTCATTTACCAATGGAATACCTTCCACGTGGAAGGACTTGCAGTTGAGTTGAGAGCAAAATTAAAGCTCTAAGGAAAGGCCAAAAGTTATTTTGGGAAGGGGATGAGACAGATGTATATCAAACATTAGTCTACATTTCTCATTTACTATTCCAGTCGCACGCCTGTGGGGACCTGTGGAGCCAACTAGTAGTAGCTGTTGGTGGACAACACCACGCATTTGCTTCAGATTACCTCTTTTGTCCTAACTACAGGCTCCCTTCTTGCTCAACTGTATTATAATACATATACTAAAGACATTTCAGGTTATGGTACATAATGAGAGGTGTGTTTTAGCTACCTGTTGGCTCCATCTTAGCTGGAGAACCCATTCTGCAGGGAATAGGCATGTGAGACCACTACAGTTCCCATGAGCATTCCAGCAGGACTGAATGTTTTTCAAGCTCTGGCCATCCCATTCTGTGTTTTCAACAAAAACATGTAATTTGCTTCTGAAGGTAGATAATTTTGTGAGCGCTTAATTTAATCCCAGTATAGGTGTTCTGCACATTTTTTCCCCATTTTTGCTATCACTTGAACTTGACAGCAACACCTACCTGCAAATCAAGAGAATAGCTGCTTGTGCTGGTGTCTGTGGTGTTAACACCTCGGAGAATGAGATCAGAGGTGTTGTTGGGAGATAATGGACATGTGAGCAATCCTACACATGTGCACGCCTCGGCAAGGACATAGAACAAAGAACTCAGCAACTAACTCCAGGAGATGGGTTGGGCGGAGAAAGACATTTGAGTGTGGTGCTTATTATCCAATCGCGAGAAGGCTTGAAGCGCGTGGACAAAGCTAACTGTCCAATCATAAGGATTGCACCACGTACCGTTTGCATGCACAGGAGAAACCTATAAAAGGGCTTGCTTACCTTCAATAAATGGGCATTGCTTGATCATACTGGTCATGTGCGTGTCCATATCTCCCGCATCTGGCACCCGAACAGGGACCCTCAAGACTGGCACAAGTCTTCGCTGAGGACTCAATGGAGGTGCAATCGAGGGTGGAAAGCCAGTCGAAATTGATCCAGACCCTGCCCCGGGGTCTGAAGGTGAGAAGCAGCGCTCTGTAATTTGGGTTGAAGATCCGCGAAAAGAAGTGGCGGCCGGGGAGGAATGGGGTCTGTTCTCGGCAGGGACGAGCAAGCAGTGAAAGTCCTCCAAGATATCCTCTCCATGAGAGGGATAAAATACGATAAGTCCACCCTGAAAGGCTTGGTGAAATGGAGCTGGGAAAGAGGACTTATCTCCAGTGCAGGTCTCGTATTTGAGATATCTACCTGGGAATCCATAGGAAAACAGCTTTGGGACGCGATCAGTGAGGGGGGAAGGTCGGCAGAAGAAGTGAGCGACTGTCCCGTGCTCTGGAAGCTGATTCACGAGACAGTAGAGGAGCTGAGCGATGACCGCATGGCTGGGGACCACGCGACTGGCGACCGCATGGCTGGTACTTCCGCCTTTGCAGTGGTAGAAGCAGCTTCTGGCTCTGATATGCCGCCTCCAGTGCCTGTGCCACTGGCAGATCCCATCGCGTTGTCAGCCGAAAAACCCGTTTGCTTCACTGGTCGCGCTGGCGGGGCCGCGGCGGGCAGCAGGGGTTAGGCCGGGAGCTGCGCGGGCGGGAGCGGGCGATGCCAGAAGTGCGCCTGGCGCCGCGCGAGAGGGGAGCGAGGGGAGAGTGGGGGCGTCACCGGGGCCAGAGGGGTCAGGGTGCGGGCGGGAACGTGAGCAGAACCGACGTACCGCCACCTGCGCCTTCCTCGCGGGGAGAGAACCCCCGCCTCACCAGTCGGCGTTTCAAACAAAGAAACTTCACTCTTGCAACTTCTAGACAAGCTTGAAAAACTGGCTGCAACACGGGAGGAGAAGATGGAGCACAGATCATACACCTTTTCATCTGGCAAGCAACTGCAACCGTCTGCTCCTGACCCGCTACCTGACTATTCGGTTCCAGTACCTGCTTCTAATCCATTCTTGCTATCATCACAGGCGGAGGCTGCGCTTCCTTTGTCTCACCCTACATCTTCACATCTTTTTTCTTCACAGGTGCAGAGTGCCTCTGTGGCCACACGCCAATGGAAAGAGATTATTAGAGATGCTATAGTGGAGGGGTCTTTTATTCCTGAAAGTGTACAAACGTTTCCTGTTTCTATTAATAGTGTTAGTGGTACTAATGAATGGGATCCTTTAGACTGGAAATTGCTTGAAAAGGCTAGAGCTTCACTAATGCAAAATGGTCTTCATCATCAACTAACAAAACAAATTATTAATTATATTTTTTCATCATCACTGTTAATTCCAAAAGATATTGATCAAATAGCAGCAGTTATATTAACTCCATCTCAAAAAATGTTGTTTGAAAGTGCATGGGCTAAATTAGCTAATAATGACCAAGCTCAGCCGCAACCACAAGGTGATCCACTTTATCTCGTTCAAGCACAAATGTTGTTAGGTACAGGACCCTTTGCAACAGTAGATCTACAGGTCAGTTTCTTTAATGAAGTGTTGCGACTATCGCAGTCAATAGCTTGTCAAGCCCTAATGTCTGTGCCTGATACAGAAGGGAAACTGTTGCAACAACTAGTTCACACTCTTGATCAGAGAAGCCTTGTCTACTTTTTTACTCACATCAGAAGTCACCAGTCCAAAGAAGGATTGGGGTATGGAAATGAACTAGCTGATCAATTGGTTGCTCCAGCCTGGTCTGGGCCCTCTCCAAATTTGTTTGCACAAGCTAGAGAATCTCACAATTTTTTGCATCAGTCAGAAAAAATGTTGCATAAACAATTTAAAATTCCTCTTGCAGATGCGAAGGGCATTGTTGCCTCTTGCCCATCCTGTCAAAGAATAGGGTTTGGCCTCGGAACAGGGGTTAACCCACGGGGCCTATCACCTTTGCAATTATGGCAAATGGATGTTACTCATATAGCAGAATTTGGTAGGTTAAAATATGTACACGTTGTTATTGATACCTTCTCCATGGCTATTTGGGCTACAGCCCAAGCTGGAGAGACAGCTAAACATGTTGAAAAACACTTATATAGTTCTTTTGCTGTACTTGGAGTGCCAAGAAAGATCAAAACAGACAATGGTCCAGCATATATTTCTGGACGCTTCCAATGCTTCTATATCTTATGGGGCATTAAACACTGCACAGGAATTCCACACTCTACCACTGGACAAGCAATCATTGAACGAGCTCATCAAACTCTGAAGCAAATGCTTCAAAAACAAAAAGGGGGAATGTCAGGTATGATGCCAGCTGAATGATTAAATAAAGTTTTATGTTTTGAATTTTTTGAGGCTTATAGGAGAACGTCAGGAACCACCAATGATGATTCACAGTTTAGCAATAAAGGGTGATGCTGAAAAATCTACGGGCACACAGCAACCGTTAGTTATGTTTAAAAACTTAAATACTGGGCAATGGGAAGGACCTGTTAAAGTACAATTAACAGGCAGAGGTTATATGTGTTTGCTTACAGATCATGGCTTACAGTGGGTTCCATCTCGCTGGGTGAGGCCTTGGAAAGAAGGTCAAGCTCACAATCCTAAGCCTTGCAGTGGTTCTGACAGTGATTAATGCTCATACATTCTGAATGTGTTTATTGAAATCCCTTCTAAACCAGTAGGGGCCCAAGTTACACAGGAAAGTTAACTATGCTCACAGGATAGTTGAAGAAGTTGTTACAAGGGGGAATTGTTGGAATTGTTGGAATTGTTATGTTTGTTGTTATTTTGCCATGCTTAGTTTGTTGCATTAACAATCGTTGCAAAAAAGCCCGCAAGGAATGTGGATTGCTCAAAAACAAAAAGAGGGATATGTTGGGAGATAATGGACATGTGAACAATCCTACACATGTGCACGCCTCGGCAAGGACATAGAACAAAGAACTCAGCAACTAACTCCAGGAGATGGGTTGGGCGGAGAAAGACATTTGAGTGTGGTGCTTATTATCCAATCGCGAGAAGGCTTGAAGCGCGTGGACAAAGCTAACTGTCCAATCATAAGGATTGCACCATGTACCGTTCGTGTGCACAGGAGAGACCTATAAAAGGGCTTGCTTACCTTCAATAAATGGGCATTGCTTGATCATACTGGTCATGTGCGTGTCCATAGCTCCCACAAGGTGTCTCCAAAAAAAAGCTGGGGCAGAGAAGGGGTTTCTAGGAGAAATCAGTGCATGGATTTGTGTATTTCTCCCTGTGTGGAAGGATGCAATTGCTAGGATATTGTTTGGTCAGGTTGCTGGACACAGAGGCAGGATGTTCTCATGGTCTTCTGTACTGTTATATCTGTGCCCCTCTACACTGGGTATACAGATAATTATTAATTTATTTCTGCCTATATACTCTTAAACTACAACTTTTAGATTGAGTATTGTGTCCCAGGCTGTGGTGTCTTCTGTACCCACACTGTGAGCCTTCTCAGGCCCCCTGAGCACCACTGGCATGTTCACACTGCCAACAGAAGAGGCCAGAAATGCCAAATGTGCCATCCATTGGTTCTTCTAGTAACTTCAGCAGAAACAACCTTATGCACCTTGTAAAAATACGGCCCACGTGTTTTCTTGTAGAAATACCACAATTCAGTCAGCCTTTCAGCCTGCTTAGTTTTCTATCCACTGTGCAGGGAGAGGCTGAGGGAAGGGAGCCAGCCAAAGACCATGCTCATCCTTTACCCATTTCTGAGCCAATGGGTCAGTTCTGCTTTGACCTTCACACCTAATACCAACATTTCTGAGGCCCCATTACCACAGTTCACAACAGGAAGTGCACCCTGCTGTGAACAGTTTGAATAATATATAACAGATAATAGGTAACATTTCTCATATATCATGATTTATTGTATATACTATACAATATGAAATGTATATACTATACCATATGCAATGTACAATATGTAATATATCATGTATATATCATATAATATCATATAACATCATATCTTATCATCCTGGTCCTCTGTAATCTTTCTTCCTTTAAGAAAGTGATGCCTGGGAAACCTGAGTTCTTTTAAGATAGAAGGAACATTTGGTGTGAGAGTTGCTCCTCTCAAGACCAGCTCCTCTGTCTTGTTACCCCTCTATATTATCAATATTTGTCCAAACCTGTTGTGGAAAACTGTAGTTTCATTCGAACTTCCGTCCTGGTTCAGCTAGGATAGGGTCAAGTTTTCCCCAGCAAAGAGAGAGGGGGAAGGGATCTCCAGCCGGGTTATTCATACCATGCTGATGTCAGGTCCAGGGGTGGAGCCCTTTTACTTTCACTTTTGGTTTTGGGGATTGCGACTCATATGGTGGGCTTGTTCCCTGACCATTTTGCGGTATTTCTCTGTATATCCTTTGTCTTGTTCACTGTTATTGCTGTTTATTGTTGTTATCGTTGCCACTGCTGCTATTCAGATTGTTTTATCACACTGTTGTATTAAATTTCTCCTTATTTCAGGCCGGGGTCTGTGTTTAACTTCCACCCCGACCAGCTGCGGGTGGGGGAAGTGCAACAGCAACGTGCTCTCCGATCCCGGCAGGACTTAAACCTGCACAACTTCACAACACTCTCTTGTAGATAACAGGATCATTCAAATTGTCAAATCTGCCCTTGTTGCCAAAAATGTGTTGGAGATACTATTGCTTCAATTATCATGCATCATGTATTCACCTGTTCAGATAGGAACTAGTATTGTCTGAAGAATCAGCTCCAGAAAACAAAATCTTAAAAAAACCTGTGTTTCAAAGAGGCTTTTTGAAAATATAATTTGTTCAGTAAATGAATTTAAAAAAAAAGGCACAAATATTTAAAAATTAATTTTTCAGCTTAACAAGAAGAAAAGAATCTAAATACTGGAATTAAATTTTAAGGTCCTAGGGAACAGTAACAGGTGATTTCAGTGCTGTGTTCTGTCCACGCTTTAGTCATCAGATGGGGAGTGTGTGAAGACCTCATTATGCCTGCAAGTGAAACCTTGGCATTAAAACCAACTCAATGGCAAGGGACCACTGCTTTTGATTAACACTATCTTTTAGTATCCAGTTATTAGCATCCTGCATTTATATTGCAACATTACATACATTACAAAATAAGGTAAGCAGGTACGCCTACTTGTCATCTGGTCTCCTGGCAGACAAGATCTGACCTTGAGCCTAATTTTTACAATTGGTAGTGAGCTAAAACAGCCTGATCTTGTTCTGTGGTTGGTTCTACCTGTGAAAAGTTATTTCTTTTTACCACCTTTCTGAGGACAGGTTATCTGCAGGGTGCTTTACAGGCCAGACATGTCAAAAAGTTGCCCTGCTAAGATACCAACAGAGACACTCTTATAACTCACCCAAGGGAGCCCTGCAGGCTAGTGAGCACACACAATTTGGGAATCTGGCCTCAGTGGTGCTGATGAGTTTGCTTCTACGTAGCAGTGCAACATGGCGTAAAAAAACTGCTCTGGAGTCTAAATTGATGCAATGTGCCAGTGTAAAGTTGCACCTGAGTTAATTAGCCTTGTTATAAATCAGGCCCCTCCTGGCACAGCAACTGTACGGTATTAACACGTACACACAACTCTGGGACCCACACTCATATCTTTAGCAGAGTGCCATGCCTTGTGGACACAGCAGCTCATGATGGCCCCTTGTCAGATGAATGTAACTGGGGACAGAGACTGGCCTTTGAGTGGGCAGGTGAACAGGGTCACTGGGGTATCAACTTCTGGTCAGACTGAGATAACAGACTGCACCTAAATCTTGTGCTAGACATCCTAACCTCTTTTGGATGTAGACTGAAGTGGCATGGGATCTTACCTGTACAATGCTGTCACTTTTCAACAGTTGGATTTTTCAAATGCTAGTCTTAGTAAATCTTATTTTTCATTATCTCTAGTGTTAAAATCTTTGGAAGTTTAGCACATATGCTGCATAAGAAAGAGCACCTTTATCCTAGAAGAAGAAGGTGTTGAGAGAAGACATCTGAAAAATTTTCCTTCTGATCTTCATGGCTGAGATGTCCTTCCTCTGGTGGATTATTATTAATTTTCTTGTGAATTTGAGGAGCTCCCTACATGTTCCTAATAACTATGGATGAATGACAGATTTGAAGAGTATGAAGTGGTGTTCTTACACCAGGCTAGTATATTGCCACCTGGATCTTCATGCTCATTACTCCATAGACCAGCAGGATCTCCCCTGCTGCTAAAATAGTTCAGATATTTTAATTAAGATTCTTTAGTATAAAAACGATAGGTCACCCATGGACCAGAACAACAGAGCACTGACACTGTTCCTGGCAGATTCTCCCCCCTCTCTTGGCATACAGGATGATTACCCTTTTTCAGCTCCATGGTTATCACATTTTCGTTGCTTATCCTCATGCCTCTCAGATGGAGACTTGCAGCCCCCACATATTTATGACTGAAAGACAGCCTGGAGGGGGTGATGTTAAACAAGTTCACCTGTGACACCACTCAACAACAGAGCTGCCATCCAAAGGGATCTAGGCAGGCTGGTGGAATGGGATGACAGGATCCTTATGAAATTTGACATGAACAAATAGAGTCCTGCAACTGGGAAGGAAGTACCCCTTGCAATGACACGTGCCGACAACTGACTCTCTGGAGAGCATCTCTGCTGAAAAAGACCTGGTGGCCTTCGTAGGCAGCTAGATAAACATGAACCAACAGTCTGCCCTGGCAGCAAAGGTGACCAACAGTATCCTGGGCTCTAGTAACCGGAGCCTAGTTAGTAGATTGAGGGACAGTATTATCCCTCTCTCTCAGTGTTTCTTAGACAGTATCTAGAACACTGCATCCAGTTTTGGGTCACAAAACCATGTTGATAAACTGGAGTGAGTTCAATAGAGGGCTATGGAGAAGGCCAGGGGACTGTAGCACTTGCCCTGAGAGGAGAAGCTGGGGAACTGGGCTTGTTCAGCTTGGAGAAAAGGATTTTGTGGGACCTAATAGCACCTTTCCAATACCTACAAGGAGGTTTTCGAGAAGATAGACTCAGTCTCTTCAGAGTGGTGCATGGTAGGAGGATAAGAAAGTGACAGGCATAAACTGAAACAAGGGAGTTTCCAACTGCTATGAAGAGAACCTTTTCATTATGAGGTCAGTAAAAGCTTAGATCACGTTACCCAGAGATGTTGGGTAGTCTCCATACTCAGGGAGTTTTCAAGACCTGACTGGATAAAGCCCTGAGCAACCATATCTGACCTCATATTTGTCCCTGTTTTGAGGAGCAGATTGGAACTGATGCTATTCAGAAGTGACAGCCAACCTGAATTATACTATGATCCCATCATCTGTCTGGCTAACAGGATCATTCAGACTTATTACTTAAGAGCCAAGACTGGCAAATCATAATATTTCCTGTTCCATATTATCACTCCGAAATCTTGCTATAAAGAATGATCTGATGATCTGTGTCCCTTGTTCATCCCTTCTCTTCAGCCATGTCAGTCTGCTGCTATCCTGATCTGCATTTATGTACACTGACATTAACTCAAGTGGGTCTAATGAGCCTTGTTGCTTTGTTCCAGCACTCAGCAATTGATTTGGCTCTTCAATTTCTCTCTCCTCAATTTGGTGTTTTCAGCTTTTTGTCATGTTTTTGGTTTGGTTTGGTTTGGCTTTTGTGAAAGGAACTTTTCAGGTTGCTGTTTTACTGTTTTTGACAGAGCAGAGGTAGAATATCCTACAACAACTGCAAGAAAAAGAGAACTCAGATAGAATCTGCTCATGTGTAGGATTTCAACATGCAAGGTGCTCTTCTATGAAAGCCTGTGATAGTTCCTGTAAGCAATCAATAAACAATAATGAAAAGTTACCACAGAACAAGGACATAAGGTACAATGAAAGGACAATGAAGTTGCACAAGCTATTTTTTCTGGGGGGAAATACCAGTTCCAGAGTTTCTTTTTGGTTAACTCACTTTTCAAGTTTAGTGTATAAGTATAGTTAAGGGATGTCTGGTGAACTTCAGCCCCAGCCACTCCTGCTCAGCTGCTGGAGCCCAGCCAGGGTCTCCCTGTTGAAGACTGTTGGACATGGCTGCTTCTTCTCAGATTGTGGGTGCAGCCAGTAGTGAGGTTGGACATGTAACCCGGACACACACACACATGTCCACGCAAAGGACACTGACATGGCCAACTGGTGCTGCCTTCAACAGCCCCTCATATAACACTACAAGGACTCACATGAATCAGGTGTAGACAGTCAAGTTCTCTTCCTCCTCGCCAGATGGTCAAGATTGAAGTCCACTGGTGAAAACATATACCCCCAACTCTCTAGATCCACAAGCATACTCACAGGTCCCCCAAATATCACTGTGAGCCCTCAGCCTGTCCAATACCCTGCCTGGATTTTGGATCTCTGACCAAGAGATATGGGTCTCCTATTCACTGGCTAGTCTAGCTTGATACTTGCTAGCCAACCAATGCACACACTCACATGCTAGTCTTTGTAGTCATCCTCTCACTCATGGATGCATTGAATATCAGCAAGACCTCTCTGCTTGTCTAATATCCCTGCCTGGATCCTGGGCCTCCTACTTTCTGCCTAGTCCAGCTTGAAGCTTGCTAGCCAATTAAACCATTATGACTCATTTTGAACTAAAAAGTTCTTGGTTTGATAAAGTAATGAAGCAGACATTCTGATATTCCACACTCTTCCCATATTTTAAAATTTGGAAGTGTTACCAGCCTACAGACACAAAGAGCAAGATGGGTCTTAGCAGGACACTTAGAGACACTTGTAGAGCTGGTGACTGAAAGAGAAGAGGCAACAGGTCTCAACAGAACAATTCAATTAGATTTAGACCTGTGCAGGATCCATGACTCTTAAATACAGCCTAGCAGACCCCATGTCCTGTAGCAGCTATAGGTCAGCACCATGTCACTGCCGGTTATAGCTGAGATTTTAATGCAAGTCTGGCCATGGCTTCCCTGTCAAAGCACCATGCACTGCTCTGTCCCACACAGTATTCAAAGTTTGATGATGACAGTCTTAGACAGGTCTCTCTAACTTTTCCATACCTTATATTTCTGACAGTGGTTGGGCTACTGCAAACAGTTTTCTCTGGGTGGACACTAGTAGTATCTCACATCCTTTCAACAAAAAAGGCAAGCAGACATTAAAACAAAACAAAACACTATAATTCTTGTTGCTTTTGTGCTAATGCATATTTTCAAGAAAATGTGGAAACATAAACCAGAAAGATTTTAAACAGCTGATAAAACAACGGAGACTGGAAGCTGACTCTGGGAATGATAAAAGATACATATTTATGAGGAAAAACAATGTTTGAATAGATAATTTTGCAATTCACTCTATGATGGATTCAATTCAATAATTCATGAGATGATCCTTCTGGTGCTTGGTATTTGGTCAGGTACACCAAAGCAGAATGAGTGAAGCCAAAGCCCCTGGAAAGATGCTGGCCAGGAGGAGCATGGGCTGAGTCCTGAGCACCCATACAACAGATGAAACTCAGCAGAGTTTATGGGACACTGTTTTCTGCAAAGAATAGTTCCAGTATGACTCAAACAGTGTGATCAAGTAATGACACTTGTCACACCTCAGTAAAATGTTTTCCCTTTGTGTTCATTGTCGGTTGCTCATCATGTCCAATGGTTTTCTGGAGAAGCACCATTGAAGATAGCATTCACAGAAGAGTGTAGTTGTTTCACAGTCACAGATTACAGCGATCATGTACAGACAGTTCTCAAGAGCACACTTAATGTATGGTCTCTTGTGTGACCACAGAATAAATACTTTGCTTCAGGACCTCTGTGTCAGTATCAATTTTAATTCTATGATGATAAGATCTTCCAAAAAGTTCCCTTCTAACAGCTTTTTTTGTTGAGAGCAAAGTCTGGCATTTGGGAGAACCAATAACTTGATGCAGAAGATGATTTGTACCCATGTGTTGTGGTTTAAACCCAGGTGGCAGCCAAGCACCACAACAGCCACTCACTCACACTCCCTCACCCTGGGGATGGGGAAGAGAATTGGAGGGGTAAGGGCAAAGAGATTCACAGATTGAGATAAAAACAGTTCAATAATTGAAATACAATAAAATTAAAATGATGATGGTAATAACAATAATAAAAAATACAAATGAGCGATGCACAATGCAATTGCTTACCACTCACTGACTGATGTCCAGCCTGTTTCTGGCCAGCGATCCCAGAGAAGTGAAAATCCCAAAATCCCAATCCTGGAAGTGAGAGTGAGCTTCCTGGTCATCTATATACCCTCATTTATACACTGAGCATGACCTTGTATGACATGGAATATTTCACTGGCCAGTTTGTGTCCAGTGCTCTGGCCGTGTGCTCCCTCGGAGCTTCTGGTGTACTTGCACACTAGCAGGACACAGAAAGTTGAAAAGTCTTTCGTTTCTTAGCAACAACTAAAAAGATCAGTGTATTATCAATATTCTTCTCATAACAAATCCCATACTGAATCCAAAACACAGCATTACTCTAGCTACTATCAAGAAAAATTAGCTTTATCCCAGCTGAAACCAGGACACCTTGTAGAGAAGAAAGTAAAGGAGGATGGGGAAATGAGGAGAAACAAGATCTGTGGTTCAGGAATTTAAAAATATACTGGGGAAGGATAATCTCTGCTTTCAAGCTCCATTGGACAGAAATGGAAATAGTTGATACAGGAAAAATATTAAAAATAAATACTATATGAAGAATTTAATTCAGAATGAATGGGGAAATGTTTGGAATCATGTTTAGTGCAATAATATTTCTGCTTGTCAATTGTGTGAAACACCATCTCTAACCAAATTCAATTATTTATTTTTCAAAACAGACATCATAAACCATGATTTGTAATATTTGCTACTTACTGCAAATTAAAATGTTTGCAAGGATGCAAGTTTGTTTTCCTACGCTTCTGCTTTAAAATTTTGACTTCTAATCTGTTTTTACACCATACTAATAAGTCTCTGTTTGCACCCTGTTTCTGGCTTCTACACTGTCACCTTCCTGATTTAAAGACAAAAATATTGGTGCTTTTGATTATCATCTAAAAAACTACCATCTACATCTATTCCTATATATATATATATATATATATAATTACCTATGTCGATATAGACACATTTGTTTATACACGTAGTATTTTCATTTTACTCTGGAAATATCTCATTATGAGAGGAAGAGCTTTAAGAAAAACAAACTACAGGTAGTAGACAGTACGTTCACCGTTACTCAACACTGAGAAGTGCTTATCTCGCGAATTTGCACAGTCCCTGCTGTATGTTAGCTGAATCAAAAACCACTTTTCATCGCTTGCCAAAATAAATTTTACTTTCAACAGACAATCCATGCTGTGGTAGGTCAGTCTTTCCCAACCCTTGAAATCCCAGGTTTTTCTGAGAAAAGCGGGAAAGCAGCGCTCCTTGCACAGCCCCCGCTGGCTCAACACTCAACACGGCCGGGCGCCCCGGGACTGCGGGCACCGGGCGGGACCCCCGTCCCCTCGAGAGGGACCCCCATCTCTCCGGGAGGGACTCCCACCCCCCGGGACTTCTCCGGGCCCTGGGAGAGGGTCCGTGTGCCCGGGGGGTGGCTCCTCTCCTCTTGCACCACTCCCTGTACTTTCTCTTGGCATTACCTGGGACTGCTGGCCAGGTTTTGTTGCTACTGAGCAACAAAGATTTTTAAAAAAAAAACAAACCCACAACCAAAAAAACCCAACAAAAAACCCAGACCCCACCCCTAGTTCTCGCCGTGCCTGGAGCCCTTGGAAACCTTGCTGAGCTCAAGCCTGGAAATCGTGGGGAGCTCAGCGGGGTCTGAACCAGGTTGGAAGGATCCTTCAGGGTTGCTTGATCTCTGCTGCCATCCTCTGGAGAGAGCCAGGATGGAGCTGCAACCCGCGGGCCCTCAACGGCGGCGGGGTGGGGAGGTGTGTCTCTGCTTAGTGACGAAGCTTGGCTTTCATTTCGTGTGTGTGTGGAACTTTGCTATGATGGCCCTGATTGGAAAGAGGTGGGCATTGAAGCTGGGACCAGTATGCCCTGGTGAACTGGTTGCCATCTTCTGGCTTTGGCCTTGGTGCCAGCAGCTTGCCAGCGGCAAGAGGGTTTTAGAGAAAGGGGAAAGGCTTAATACAGGAAACTCCTTTTTACTGCTCTCTCATAGTTCTTGTTAGAGAAGTTAAAATGTAAACCAAACATTTCAGGAATATCCTTATTCGCATAACTGACATAATTAATCCATAGCTGGGCTATTAATTGCTACTGTATAGTATCAGAGGATTGTGGTGACTATAGACTGAATAAGGGCTTCATAAAAATCTAAGTAATAGCAGCCACTACCTATATGTTTGGTTTTGGTTGGCTGTTTTTTTCACTGCACTTCTGGGCAGCCAAAACAGAATGGCGAGGAGAGGGGATGGTTGTCTCTATCAGTACTTTTAATTCATCCATCACTGCAGTATTTGAAGAAAATTCTGCTATGCTTGCCCGGGATTTCTGCAGAACTCTGTATTGTACTGTCATGACAATTAAAAAGATGTCAAGGCTTGATGTTAAGCAAAGATGACATGGTCTGAGCTTCAACACACCAACTGGATAAAGCTATTACCTGATGGTGAATGAATATGATAGGAATATAAAAGATTGGTAATGGAAACAGCTCTCAGTCAATCTGGATAGGAAAGCACATTAAGATCACCCTCTGTGTGAGAAGCTGGAGCTGTCAGCACAACTAAGAATTCATTTGTTATTTATCAGTTAATGGATTTCCATGTCATCACATCAGTGGAGCATTCATTGTTCAGAAATTCTGCTTCAAGTGGGGCTATTCCCAACACCATGTCAGGTCACTGTGACTTTATCTAGTCAAGTGTTGAAAATATTGATAAAGTCCACTGTCTTGTACCCAGTCCAGTGCTGCACCAACTCCTAGTGAAACAGTTTTTCTTAATGTCAAATCCAAACCGTCCAAATCACAGCTCATGTCAAGGCAAATATTATTATGAGTAGATGAAGACTTATTGCAAACACCAGAAGGGTATGACTGTTGAGTGACACACAGTGACATGGTTAGTGCAGTCAGTGGAAGCCCATGTTGTCCACACAACAACAATGCATTATTTTGGTTAAGGACTTACCTACACTACTAAAGACTAGGTAGATGTAGCTTTTTCTCTTCCCCAAGGAGAGGTAGCAAAGTGATAAGAGGAGTGTATCAAAAATACCTTCTTCAGCAACTCAGGGAGACAGAAGTCCTTCCCTGTGTGAGGTACAACTATGTTAATCAGGGCTGGATGGAGTTTTTTCGTGTTCCTAACTGATGTAACTATGCCCCCAAAACAAGAGGATTGGATCAGGAAAGCCAAGGCATAGATGGAGCTGAATTTGGCAAGTGCGGGAGAGCTGAGCACGCACACGACCAATGTGATCAAGCAATGCCCATTGATTACAACTAAGAAAGCCCTTTTATAATGTTCTGCACACATGAATAACACGCAGTACAAGTCCTCAAGATTGGACAGTTAACTTAGCCCGCGCTTTAAACCTTCTTATGATTGGATAAAGAGTGCCACATCAGCCTTGCCAGGCTTCCTGCCTTGTGTAACTTCCTCTTCCATCCCAACCCCTTCCGGTGGTGGTTTGTCTTGTCGAGTTTCTCCCCCCTCATTCAGGGTCACATCCTTATCGCATTCTTGCTCAGCTGAGGCTCTTATCACTCTTGTTCTCACGCAGGATTGCTCACATGGCCATTCTCTCGCAGAAAGCCCTCTAGAATCCCAACAGGCAAGAATTATAAAAGGCTTCTCTGGGTATATTGGCCAGAAAAGGAAGATTTGCCCCGATAATTAAGACAGAAGGACTTGTGACAACTGACATGGAGAAATCTGAAGAACTCAATTTTTTTTTGCCTTAGTTGTCTCTTCCCACATCTCTCAAGCCCCTGAAACTCAAGACAGGGGCTGGGGGAATGAAGTCTCTCCCATCATAGGAGAAGATCAGAGTAAAGACCACCTAAGGAAACTGAACATACACAAGTTCAGGACCTGATGAGATACATCCCAGGGTGTTGAGGGAATTGGCTCATGTAGCTGCCAAGCCACTCTCCATTATATTTGAAAAGTCATGGCAGCCAGGGGAAATCACTAGTGACTGGAAAAAGATAAACATCACTCCCACTTTTAAAAGGGTGAAAAGGACCCTGGAAACCATCCACCAGTCATCCAGCTCATGTGGAGCTTGTTCATTCAGTCTGGGATGCTGATTGCCAGAGTTTACTTTCTGCATTAAGCTTTTTTTTTTTTGGAAAACATGTTTGTCTATTAGTTACTTGCCTTGCTACCCTGAAAATGAGCCTTGGGTTCCTAAGTGACATAGCTGCAAAATGTTAACCTAGATGTCCAAACATGAAACGGGAGGAGGAGGAAATGAGTGGCAGCCTGGGTACATTGGAGATGGTGTGTGTACA
>NW_020799091.1:127627361-127666817 GCF_003259725.1 Athene cunicularia
ACCTCCACGTGCTGTAGATGGGGATAAAGTCCCTGTGGTGCGCATGAGGAATATGTTGGGAAAAATGGTCTGGTTTAGTTCTGCGCCAGGCAAAGGTAAAGGCAAACCCATCCACGGGATTGCTTTTGCCCAAGGACCTGGGTGTACCTGATGTGTGATGCAGGACAATGGAGAGGTCCGATGCGTACCACAGGGGGACTTGATTCTGGGTGAGAACATGCCGTAAATTTTGCTGCGCCTGTGTAAATTATTACTTTGTTATTGTTAACTGCTAAATGGCAGCTGGACATGACGCAGATGGTATAGAATAAAGGGGTGGATTATGTCCTGGTTCAGCTAGGATAGGGTTAGGTTTTCCCAGCAGAGAGAGAGGGGGAAGGGATCTTCAGCCGGGTTATTCATACCGTGCTGGCGTCAGGTCGAGGGGTGTAACCTTTTTACTTGCTCTTTGGTGGGCTTGGTGGCGGGAACCTGTTTCTGTGACCATTTGCGGTATTTCTCTGTATATCATTTGTCTTGTTCACTGTTATTGCTGGTTTTTGTTGTTATCATTGCTACTGTTGTTGTTCAGATTGTTCTATCACTCTGATGTATTAAATTTCTTGTTATCTTAGCCCAGGTCTGTGCCTCACTTCCAGCCCGACTGGCTGAGGATGGGGGAGGGGCAATGGCAACATGCTCTCCGGTCCCGGCAGGACTTAAACCATTACAGAAGGACAACACAGCAGCACATAAGCAGTCCAGGAGGTTCCTGGAAAGTGTTGATGATAACTTCTTTCTCCAAGTGACAGAGGATCCAACAAGGAGAGGTGCTGTCCTGGACCTTGTTCTTACCAACAAGGAGGAGCTGGAGGGGACTGTGAAGCTCAAGGGCAGCCTTGGCTGCGGTGACCATGAAGTGGTACAGTTCAAGATCCTTAGGACAGTGAGGAGGGAGCACAGCAAGCTCACTACCCTGGACTTCAGGAGAGCAGCCTTTAGTCTCTACAGGGAGCTGCTTGGCAGAGTAACATGGGATAAGGTCTTAGAGGGAAGGGGGGCCCAAGGAAGCTTGTTAATATACAAGGATCACCTACTGAGCTTGAGATCAGGAGCATCCTGACAAAGAGGAAGTCAGGTCAAACAATCAGGAGGCCTCCACGGATGAACAAGGAGCTCCTGGACAACCTCAAACATAAAATGAAGCCTACAGAGGGTGGAAGCAAGGACAGGTAGCCTGGGCGGAATACAGAGAAACTGTCTGGGTAGTCTGAGATCATCTTAACAAGGCCAAAATCCTGATAGAATTAAATCTGGCCAGGGACATGAGGGGTAATTCAAAAAGCTTTTACAGATCTGTTGGTGTTAAAAGGAAGACCAGGGAAAATGTGGGCCCTCTGTGGAAGGAAAGGGGAGACTTGGTTACCTGGGATATGGAGAAGGCTGAGGTACTCTGAATTTTTTGCCTCAGTCTTCACCAGCAAGGGCTCCAGCTACACTGTCCAAGAAGCAGAGGTAAAGGTGGGGACTGGGAGAATGAAGAACTGCTCACAGTAGGAGAAGATCAAGTTTGAAAAAACTGTCTAAGGAACCTGAAGTTGCACAATTCCCTGGGACCTGAAGACATGTATCTGCAGGCACTGGGGGAACTGGTGGATGAAGTGGCTAAGCCACTGTTCATCCTATTTGAGACGCTGTGGCACCCTAATGAAATTTCTATTGGTTGGAAAAGGGGAAATATGACCCCCATTTTTAATAAGGGAAATAAAGAAGACCCAGGGAACCACAGGCCAGTCAATCTCATCTATGTGCCTGGGAAAATCCTGGATCCTCCTGGATCATGGCACATTGAAAAAGAAGAGGTGATTGGTGACAGCCAACACAGCTTCACTAACAGGAAATCATGCCTGACAAATTTGGAGGCCTTCTATGATGGGGTTACAGCGCTGGTGAATAAGAAAAGAGCAACTGATGTCATCTACCTGAACTTGTGCAAAGCATCTGACAATGTCCCACACAACATCCTTGTCTCTAAATTGGAGAGACATGGATTTGACGGATGGACCATTCGGTGGATAAGGGATTGGATGGATGGTTGCACTCAAAGAGTTGTGGTCGATGATTCCATGTCCAAGTGGAGAGCAGTGACAAGTGGCATTCTTCAGGGGTTGGTTTTGGGACTGGTGCAGTTTAACATCTCTGTTGGTGACATGGACAGTGGGATCAAGGCACCCTCAGCAGTTTGCTGACAACACTGAGCTGTGTAATGCGACCGACATGCTGGAGAGAAGGGATGGGCCATCCAGAGGGACCTGGACAGGCTGGAGAGGTGGGACCATGCTGACCTCATGGAGTTCAACAAGGCCAAGTGCAAGGTCCTGAACATGGGTCAGGGCAATCCCAAACACAAACACAGGCTGGGTGAGGAGTGGGGCGAAAGAAGCCCTTCAGAGAAGGACTTGGGGTATTAGTGGATGGAAAACTGACCATGAGGCAGCAATGTGCACTCGCAGCCCAGAAAGCCAACCGTGTCCTGGGCTGCATCCAGAGCAGTGTGGCCAGCAGGGCGAGGGAGAGGATTCTGCCCCTCTACTACACTCTAATGAGACCCCCCCCTGCAGTGTGTGTCCAGCTCTGGGGGCACCAACATCAGAAGGATACAGACTTGCTCGAGCAGGTCCAGAGGAGGCATGAAGATGACCTGGAGCACCTCCCCTGCGAGAACAAGCTGAGAGAGTTGGGGGTGTTCAGCTAGAGAAGAGAAGGCTCCAAGAGGACCTTAGAGCAGCCTTCCAGTACTTAAAGGGGCTACAGGAAAGGGGGGAGGGACCCTTGATCAAGGGGTATAGAGACAGGATGAGGGGTAATGGTTTTAAACTGAAAGAGGGAAGATTTAGATTAGACCTAAGAAAGAAATTCTTCCCTGTGAGGGTGGTGAGGCACTGGCACAGGTTCCCCAGAGATGCTGTGGCTGCCCCCTCCCTGGCAGTGTTCAGAGCCAGGTTGGACAGGGCTTTGGGCAGCCTGGTCTAGTGGAAGGTGTCCTTGCCCATGGTAGAAGGGTTGGAACTGGATGATCTTTAAGATCTCTTCCAACCCAAACCATTCCAAGATGAAAAGTTTTGCAACTCTCCGTCATGTCAAAGCCACAGGGCGGTCTGGGCTGAGAGCACGATTTCCTCAGCTGTTGCTAGGACTGGTCATCCCTGTGCTTCAGCCTTCCCAGTACATGTCTTAGCTGTTCCATTTTTGTCCAGATTGTTCCAGATTATACTGAGTTTCACAGTAATGCTTCCTGGGCAACATTACTGTTTCTTTTGCCTTCTTTGGAGTAGGCTGGAAATTTATGGGTGTGGATAGGCAGGCCCAGTGCTGGTCCTTTTTCTGAAGATCAAGGGGAACATCCTCTGAAGTATGTTGCAATTGCTGATAGAAACTGATATGATGTGATTCATTAACTGCAGCTGAATTCCAAGAAACTCTTTATACATATTCAGGCTAAGGCAGGCCGGTCTCAAAGCCTTGCAGGCGTGTACCGAAAAAAAATCACACATTTAGAGTGCGGGGGAGGAGAGCAGAGCTGAACTCTGCAGCAGGGAAGAAGGCACACCTCTCTGACATGCTGCAGACTCAAGACATGCAAAAATTAATGTTAACGTGCAGCTTTTATTAATCTATTATGAATTTGGCTGTAAGCTGATGCAATGAAAATGCTGGGAACCTGAAAGGTGTGGCCTAGAGGAGGAAGTATGGAGTCACTTTGACATGCATATTCTCATCCTTTCCTGCTCTCTGTTTGTCTTGTTGCTGTGTGTTCTGGCACTGGGATGCATACCTCACTCCAGCTAACACTCCCCTCTTCGGTGAGCCATGTTTTGGAGTTAATGTGTAGGTGTGTGTTGAAACGTTGTGGGGAGGGGTAAGTTGCATGTTAATAAATGACAGTTTATCTACACACACACACAAACTGAAACAATAATTTGCCTTATTTATTTCAGTATAAGGCTGGGCACTATGGTTAAAAAAAATAGTGCATATTACTGCTGACTGTGTGGTATTGGTTAGTGTGTATGTGCTGACTCACCTAGGTTCACCTCCAGTCCAGCAGCAGAAAAGGACTATCTGAAGATGAGAAAGTTGGAACAGACTTGTCAAAATAGTTCCTTGTAATTATTTTTGCATTCTTACTGAGGTAGCATATTTTATCCTTTGGTTTGGATTAGAGAAAAGGATAAATATAAATTAAAGAAAGAAATGGCACCTAAGCCCCTGAGTTTTACAACACAAAGACAAACATATGTCAGTTAATCAGCTGGTGTTCGGAATTTCTCGCAGAATTTGCTAGAGGAAGCAATCTTACTCTGCAAAGCATTTGACTAAAATAGACTCTTCACTGTAAAGATTTACTTCCACTTATATTCTGCCCAATTTGCTAGGTGGAATTATAAAATAAACAGCTCCTCAATTTTAGTCCTGTTACAGCTGCAGAGACAACATGCCACAGAAAGAGGCATCAGGGTTGTTGTTTTATTCATTTTTATACAACAGTATTTAGAAATTCCAGCCAGATTCAAAATTCAGTTTTGTAAATGCTTTAAGGACATTCTGTGCCCTGACTTGTTTGCAGCATCTTAAACAACAACAACAAAAAAGTGTACGGAAAAAACCTGAAATAAAAAAAAAAGTTAAAAGCTGGAAGTGAATTGAGAGACTAAAGATAATAGACTCTACTGTCATAGCTTTAATTCCAAGAAGTTACATGACAGGTCTAAAAAAGAGTAAACCCACTTAAATACAACTTTGGTATTTAAATTCTGCCTAATTTCAAAACTGTGTGACAATGCAGAATCCCAGTTAGGGGTCCTGGGGCAGCCAAAACTCCGCATGTATTTCAGCTTGTGGCAGTAAAGCTCCTCAGGTTCACACAGTTCTGGTCCTGGCCATACTAGACATCTGACCAAGGCTGAACAGAATCATAGACTCAAAGAATGATTTAGATGGGAGGGGACCTGTGGAGGTGCCTAGTCCAACATCCTGCTCCCAGCACAGCTCCAGAGCTAGATCAGGATGCTCATGGCCTTGTCCAGGCAACAGGTGAACATCTCCAAGGAGGAAGACCTCCCAGCCTCTCAGGACACCTGTTCCAGTGCTGAACCACCCTTGTGAGAAGAAGTGTTAGGTTATTTTTGTGGTCAATCATAATTTTCTTTGATGTAAATGTTCTGGCTGTTTCACTGTGCCCCTGTGAGAGGACTCTGGCTCTGCTGTCTCTGTAGCCCCCCAGTAGCTACCTAAAGTCATGTTAGATCCCCCTTTGGCCTTCTCTTCACAAGTTGAACAAACTTAACTCCCTCAGCCTCTCCTTGGACATCATGTGCTGTGCTCCTCTTGAGCTTGTTGTCATATCTCATATGGGGGACTGCAACAGTGGACACAGTGTTCTAGATGTGGCTTCATGTATGACAGATAAAGGGGAATAATCACTTCCCTTCACTTTATGGCCACATTCTTGCTATTGCAGCCCAGTATGTGGTTGGTCTTTGTTGCTTATTCCTTGTTCATGTTCATCTTACTGTCCTCTGGAAGCTCAAGTTCTTTTCTACAGAGCTGCTCCCGATACAATTAGTCCCCACACTGTATGATACATCGGGTAGTTTTGTCCCAAAATGACTATGCCATATAGATAAAAGATTACAGAAGAATATTTTGAAAGGTAGAATTCCTCTAAACCATGACCTGGGAAAAATCTTAAGGTACCATATTTACATGTTAATGCCAAGTTCCATGTTAGCAGTCAAAAATCTTTGCCTCTCTTTTCTACTTACAGATCTCCTTAATGATTTCAGTGTAAGTAAGGCCAGAAATGAATGTAACAATGGTAATAAAAATAAATTCTGCCCAAATATTTTTAGTCCTATCCCCTGCTGAACAGCAATTTCATCTGAGTCAGCAAGAAATAATGGATTATCTGATCTGGTGAAATCCCCACATATGGGTTTTAAGTTTTTATATCTGTTTTGTTTTGCCTTTAAGTGAGAGTTTGGTTTAAACTTACTTAAAGACCCACAGATATATTTTGAAGTAAGAAGAGCACCAGTGCATTCTGTTAATTAAATCATTGCCATTTCAGGTACAAACCAGCCCAACTGCTTCAGAGAAAGGAGCAAGAACCCTCTAGGAGGGTGTTACAACACTGCCTTCCTCTGAAGGTGTAATTACATCCTGTTGCTTGATTTACAGAAAAAGTGCAAACCCACTTTTCTTGGGAGGAATGGAACTGCCTGACATTCATGCAGGGAGAGCAGAGGCAGTGGGGAAGAGGAAAGACCTCTGTGTCATACTGTATATAAGGAACTGGGTCCTGTGGAAGAGAAGAGAGGATGATTATGAAATGCTGAAAGAAAACATTTGCTCTAGGGACACTCAGAACAGAGGGATCCCAGACTGGGCAAGAAACAGAATCTCAGCCCAGACTGAACTGCGGACATCGTCAAGAGGAAGAAGTCTCTATTTCCTTGCCTTCTAACCCGGAGATGGTATGTTGACACTGAAGTGATCAGCTCCAAACGAAAGGAAGGGAAACCCCTGTTTCTTCCCCATTCTAGCTTTGTTGTGTTTAGCAGAATCCCCTTAAAGTCTCAGTACTTGGAGTGAGGGGAGCCCCAGCTGGTCCCCAGTGATTGAGTCTGCAGTCTTAAGACCCATTACCCCTGCTTTCTGTGAAGATCTACTACTTAGATACAGTGTCAGGAAAGCTTTATAGCCAGACTGTTTAGAATAGATGTCAGGGAGGCCCTGCAGCAGCAAAAGGTGGATGTAGGAGTTAGCCATGGCTTTATAACCACTGGGAACTGTGTCTAGCAGTAGTCCTTGCTGAGTTACTTGATTTTAAAGGCTTACTGTTCCCTCTACGTTCTCTAAAGAGCCCCTTCTTGGTCTTCACTGACTGTCCACTTTTTTTGTCTTGGAGCTTATGTTAAGGTTTCTCCCTAACTTACTCATTTTACTGACCTATGCTCTGAAACACAGAGATCTAATGCCTAGTTTTGCACCTGAGGTAATATAATTGTGGATATTTTCATTATTCACCTGAGTCTGCAGATGTTTTGAATCCTGCTGAGATACTGGATCACAAGGAAACCTTGAGGCAGCAAGTTTCAGTGATTGCAGAGGCAAAAATAAAGGTAAAGGTGTGTAGGCTTATCAGATTCACCTCAACTTTATTGATTTTTTCTTTCTGGAGCTTTTTTGAGATATCTTCTTTCCAGGAAGATCCCTGTCTCCGCTAATAATTTTTTCCATCAACTTCCCATTCCTTCTATTTGCTCTTGATGGCATTGGAATATTTAATGTAATTTTCCAGCTTCTTTCATGCTTAAATATTGCTGGTTTTTTTTTTTTTTTTATGTGAGCAGAAGTCTTTAAGGAATCTTTTTTTTTTTTTTTTTTTTTTTTTTTTTTTTTTTTTTTTTTTTTTTTTTTTTTTTTCTGGTTTACAGTAAAGTGTAGAAAGAGTTGGAATTACTCCCTGTAGTAAATATTGCATTACATGATGAACACATAAGCCATGAGCACTATTCATCTATGAAGAGTATATGTAATTTATTACTGTACATCTCTTGACATCCTTACCATTTCTAGATCTTTATAACTTAAACAGCTTTACATCACTCTACATTCCTAGGAAATCTCCATTCTTCCTGTGACAAGAAAGATGTCATTCCCTCCAAGTCCAAGATAATAGCTTTGTATTTTCTTTAAAAAATTGTTATGCATAGTACATTGCCATGGACATAATTGATTTTGAGTTTGGAAGTTTGTTTACTTTAACTCTGATGCCATAGGGCTGAGCCAGGCATAAAGATGTCAGCAGCCAAAATGTCATCTCTGATTTTGGAATTCTTGTTTCTAATCACTGACCCCTTTCATTTGAAACCCTATTTCCATTTGAATTTTGAGTCAGAACCATTGTGGGGAAGGGAGAAACTAGTCAGTGAACACCTCAAATTCCCATTAATTGGAGTCAGATTGTAGATCGGAAGCTCCAGCTCACTGTCTGGTTGCCCTTACACATCTCTATCACAGATGTAGAGAACTGCAATATTGGTGTGAATAGAGAATGAATGGGTCTGCCTGGGAGTGGAAGCACCAGAAGGAGCAGTAGAAGAATGTCTGCAAGACCTAGGTGTTGATGATCATCAGGGCCCAACACGTCCATCTGCAGCTTCTTAGGACACTCAGATCAGGAGGGAAGAGTCCAATGATGACTCTCAAAAGCAGGGCAGGACAGAGAGACTAATCAGTTTCAACTCCTAAAGGGTACCTAATGCATGTTCAAAACGTCCAAACAGTCATCAACCTAAGAACAACTCAGAAGAAGCGATGAAGACCCAACAGCTGAAATTCCTTGTCATCAATGTCATGGCAAAGAATCCTAGGCAGATCATTTGGGCACAAGAACCTTGGTGGTTGTGAGAATATGAGTCTGAGAGTGTGTCGAATGTAACTGAGTGAGATCAGTTTTGTTTTTAAATGAAAGTACCTTCCTGACCCCAAAATGAGCTTTACTCCACTGGTTCTTACAGTACTGCAACATTGTTTCCTATACAGAATTGATTGCCAGGCATCAGGTCAAAGTCAACTGTCTCCCTTCTGTTTCTCTCCCTGTAGATGCCATGTGAAGGCTGCATGGAGAGGGACAATAAGAGCACTGGTGCAACCATGGAGTTCCTCCTTCTAGGCTTCTCCGAGCTTCTTGGCTTCTCTGAGCTTCTCCGTCTGCGGGTCCTCCTCTTCCTTATCTTTCTCATTATCCATTTGATCACATTGGCAGGGAATATGATGATCTTCATGGCAGTAGTTACGGAGCCTTCCCATCCTCCCATGCTTTTCTTCCTCTGTCAGCTCTGTCATCGAGCTCTGCTATACCTTAGTCATTGTCCCTAAAACACTCCTCAGCCTGATAATGGTGGATGGCAGAACCATCTCTTTCATAGGCTGTGCTGCACAGATCCACCTTTTCATGGCACTTGGTGGGACTGAATGCTTCCTCCTGGTAGCTATGTCGTATGACTGCTATGTTGCCATCTGTCAGCCACTTCACTACATAGCTGTGATGAGTGAGGAGTTCTGCCTCAGGCTGGCTGTGGCGTACTGTCTGGGAGGCTTTGCTGTTGCCCTGCGGTTGACAGTGGCTGTTTTCTGCTTACCTTACTGCCAGTTGCGTCATATCAACCATTTCTTCTGTGATGTCCCCGCTGTGCTACACCTGGCCTGTACACAGAGTTACACCCCTGAGCTGCCTTTGTTGGCTGCCTGTGTGCTCCTCCTGCTGCTCCCCTTCCTCCTAATCCTGACCTCATATGTTTGCATTGCTGCTGCTTTGTTACATGTCACCTCCTCCGTGGGAAGGTGCAAGGCCTTTTCCACCTGCATTTCACACTTGGCCATCACCTTGCTACACTATGGATGTGCCACCTTCATATACATTCGTCCTAAGACCAGTTACTCACCAGCTCGAGACAAGATGGTATGTCTGGTCTACACCAACATCACTCCATTACTGCATTCCCTCATTTACAGCCTGAGGAACAAGGAAATCAGAGGGGTCCTCAGGAAATGTTGAGGAGGAAGAAAACAGCTCAGCTGAACTGGGGTACTACCAGAGCTGTGATATGTGTGTGTGGTAAATTTTAGTAGAACAAATGTCTGCTTGTTGGAAAACAGCCCCATAATCATGTTAGGACCAGATTCTCTGTAGACTTCACTATGGCAAATATGCAGGCAGAACTCAAAATGCATCAATTCACTTATGACAAAAAAATCTCTGCTAAAACAAACAAGCAAACAAAAAGTCTCTAACATAACACTTTACCTAAAGGGAAATGCTTTAATGACTTGTGAGGAAGAAGAGCTTTGATCAATTCGTGGTCTCACTTCTGTGATCACATACACATGCTTACATTCATGATCATCTCAGCATAACCAAAAGATCAACACAAAATTATTTAAAGCTGCTGTACTGGTTTCATTATTTTTCTAACAAGATGAAAGTAGAAACTGGGAAGTCAATAAAAAATTTTAGACTGGTAAGTTTATCTGCACAAAAAATCTGAAGAGGGTTATTAGAAAGTTAGAAGAAAGCCCATGCCTAGAAAGAAATGGAAATTAAGCTGTGGTCTTCTCCAAATTCAGCGGAAGGCTGCACTCCAGCATCCCATCACAAATGGAAAGATCATTAGTGTAAACTCATCTTACTTTGAATTATTCTAGATAATCAAAATGAAAGTGCCATCAATTTGTCAAGAGTATGACTTTTCTACACCTCTTTTTCAGGAAGCAGTCTTTCCTTTTATAGGGAGATACTTTAGGTTTGGATTGTACCTATGGCAACATAAAGGCTAAGATACTGGTATCATGTGACTTTTATCAGGAAAGACTGTATCATATAAATAGGGATGCCTGAGGAGTGCTGAAATCTATCATCTTAAGATGAATCAACTGCTACAGTTATTTGTAATTTCTTTAGCAAAACCAGTGAGAGTTACAGCACATGCTGGACTGCAGCAGACCTAAGAGTCTGAAAGGTGCAAAGCCGTGTTATTCTGTGTGTTTCCTACATGAAGGTGGAACAGGATGATTCAGACAAATTAGAGAAGATCAGTTTTGAACAGGGTGGAAAGAAGCAACTTCATTATTTTATTTAATGTTTCCATCCTCCATGGTTCCTTAAAGTTCCAAACAGACCCTAGGATTCAGAACCCACCTCTTACATATCAAATTGTTGAGAAAAAATTAAAAGGCTTGCTTCTGTTTCTCTGCCTAATGTAAAGGAATTTCAGCACCTCAGCTGTCCTCAGCTTTCTCCCTTGGCAGACTGAGAGAGAAGAATGAGATTTGCTTTCTCTGGGCTACAATAATTAAAAATTATGGTAGGTGGATTTGACTAAAATAAAAAATTGGCACTGTAACTAAGGAAGTTAACTTGGAGCCATCTGACAAAAGAGAAATGTGGAATTTAGAACTCACATTAAAAGCTGTCTTCAAGTTGACAGTCTAGCCAGTCTAAAACATTGACGCAGAATATTGGCTCTCATGTCAATGAATACCTAATTACTGCTGTGAGCAAAGGTTTAGCTGCATTATTTAAAATTATCAAAGTTGTAGTGAACATTTTAATCACCTGCCAGGTCTTCTAAAAATGAAGAGGTGAGGGTCTCAATGAAAGCACATTACTTACTAACAGAGAAACACTTTAGGAGTACACTAGAGAAGTACTTTGAATCAAATATTATTAAATAACTGTAATGAGCATAGGACAAAAGTGATGCATCAATTCCAAGTCCTGTCAAGACAAATCAGGCTTTGAAGTTAATCCTGCTGCAAGCAGTGGGCTGGATAGAGACCAATAGAGGTCCCTTCTGAAATTAGTAGGATTTTACAGCAGAGGTTTCTAATCTGCCTTCTAAGAGGTATTGATATGTTGGAGAATGGCTTGCAAAACAAGGTCATGGATCTGTGCAGGAGCTGATTACAGCCATCTGATGTAAACAAAGGAAAAAAAAAACCCAGGGTACAGTTATGCTAACAAGGAAGGAGATTCAGGGCACAGTTATGCTAACAAGGACTGTTATGATAACAAAGGGAGAAACTGAGGTACACAGCAGCCTTGATTATGATGGTAAACAACCTTTGGGAACAAAACAAGCCAGAAGAAGGAGGATGTTGTGACATACTTGAAATACCACAAGGGGCTGGGATATTAAAATGTAACCTTTTAGATGTATCCAATAGATTTATGATTAGTGTGCATAATTATAGTTAGTGCTTATATAAGGTGTGATTTCTTTCAATAAGGTTGAAGCTTGCTTTATCATTCACATTGAATCGATTGCTTGCTTCCTCTGTCCACCTCATTGATATTCTCACCTGGCAATAAAACTAAGGGACAGAAAGACATGAGGTTTTTAATACTGATCAAAACCTTGGTAGAGGCCCTTATGTGTTTCTGGCAGCTGCGGACATGGGATAGTACAGATATAACTGTCATCTGCTGCTAGCTGTGAGAAGATAGCAGGGCTGTGTCTTGAACTAGAGATGTTCCTCATGAACAGCTGCTGCTGAGAGGCACCTTGGCAGACCACACAGTAAGGACATGGATGATGCCTTTGGGAGGGATAACATGACTGAAACAACAGCCAGGCTAGACTCCTAGCTCTTCAGTTCTGAGATACATGTGAGAAGCACAACAAGCAGTGTAGGCTTTCTGCAAAGACACTATCTCCACCCAATGTCCTTGCAGAGTGAGGAGATATCCCAGAGCCCAAGACTATCCCCCATCCTATCTCCACCAGGATTCCCACATCCATTCACAGCACCCTCAGCCTCTCTCCTGTGCCCGTCTGTGTTGAGTGCTTTGCTGTATAGATCTATAGAGCAGACTCAGGGATGAGAATGGCAAGGCACACGCTTATGAGGTAAGAGCAGCAATAGTAGGTGAGAGATGTCAGAATCACTTTCTTTTTAAATGTTATCTTTCAATTTCCAGGAGCTGTCTGAGGTCTCTTTTCCACCTACCCCCATTCAACTTTACAAGTAGCTGTTTCAGTCCTGTTGACCCAGCAACATCCCTGATGTAGGGCATGAGCACGGAAAAAATGTAAGATAATTTATAACTCCTTTTCAGAACTTCACAGGGAACAGCAGGATCCAGAGAAGCTGTGCTGTTAGACAAGTGCGTATTACACCTCCAACCAAAGATGGATAGAGCAAGGCTCTTTCCATGGGCATCATAACTGTTTGAGTGGGTAGGGTCTCAAGACCCCCCAGTGTATGAATACAGTTGGCATCCACGTTCCACAAAGGGTCCTGTCCTTTCTTGGAAGAAGAATGCCTTCATTCCCAAATTTGCAGAGGCCTGACACGTTATGAAGTTTTCCAGTGAAACCAGCTAAGACATCTCTAAGAATCCCTTCATGGTTTACATAGCCACAAAGCCAGAGTATTCATCCTTGTAATTACTTTTGTAAAGGCTGCCCTGAGCTAGGCACTGGATCTTAATCAGTGGTTGAGCACTAGAGACCAACCTGTAAGAGCTCAACCTGTAAGGCCTGTAAGATCACATCAGTGCTGTTCATATGCTCAGAAATGAAGAGAGTTTGGAGGATGATGGCAGAGATGTCGAATAACATTCAGGGTACTTGAGGTCCAGTATCTTGAATGGTACATACCATTCAAAGAGGTACCTTCACTCAAGGAGATACTTCAAGGTCGTATCTTGAGTGATACCTACCAGTGACAATGAAATCTCCTTTTCAGTGTAGAGAAACCAATGAAAGCTGCTTTTTTTTTTTTTCCTTCCCACACTGTCATGTTTTTTCTATCAATCCACATAAGACATTTCCTAAAAATTGTTCCTATGAATAATCAATTTCCTAAAAGAATTAAATGCACTTGCATAAAAAATATTTCCTTATTTTTCTAGGAGTCTAAATACAAGGTTACTATGGGGATGCTTTTCTGTTATGGGTTAGGGAAGTGGAAATTCTCCTGAAAGTACAATTTTAAGAGCATCGAAGCTGTTTCACTGTATTCACCTACTCTTAACAAGTCATGTTATCACAGTCTATTCGTTTTGGCTTACATGGAAAGTGAGTTCACCAGCCTCCTTTCTTTTGGATTCTTTAAAATCTTAGAAAACCTGCAGAAAGTCCTATATTTACCCAAATAGCTTCTTTTGTCCTTTGATCTGAAGCAGAACAAAATCATCAAGGGGAAATTAATACAGCTATTTACAACAATGGAGTTGTAGCCAGTGAAAATGGATGTGGGGATAGGATAAAACTTAGAAAGCAGACTTTAATAACATGAGGGTGAAAAACTGTCAAAGATGGTGATTTGCTTTATTGAGAAAAGGCCCCTGTTTTCCTTATATTTATCATTCAACATGCCAAGGGCAATAGCCATATTGGCTTTACAATGATAAAAAATATAATGTTATAGAGGTTTCTCTTGGAGATATTTATGGATAGAAGATTTACAGAAGAAGAGAGATGAGTCCTTTCTGAGACTTTTGTGCCATTATATGAAATTACTTACCCATAAAAAAAATCTGATAGGATCCTATATGTTATGAAAAATAAAGTTCACACTGCTATAAACAGACTAATGAAGAAACATGCTTAAATATTCTGCACATTCCCCCAGAATCAAAAATTTCTAGAGTCTACAAGCTTTTTATTTTCCAGCTGGGTTGTTCCCACTGGTATGCCATCTCTGTTAGGTGGAAAATACATACGGGAAGCTGCCCTCTTGTTTTTACTGAAGCCCAAGTAAGGAGCTGTCTATATTCCTGCTGTCAAGAAGGCATGATTGTTCATCTATTGGTGATGAACAGAATCAGAAAAATTAAGGTGGGGCTACTAGAGGTCTTTAGTCCAAATACCTACTCACTGCAGGGTTAACACCAAAGCTGTGTCAGGTTGCTCAGGGCCTTCTTCAGGCAAATCCTGTGCATCTCCAAGGATGTTTCTTTCTGGATATGTGAGGAGGAGTGGTGGAGTGTCTCCTGATTCTACTGGGAATGAAAACCCAGATCTACACCCTCTCCCTATCAGCTTCATTTATTCTCTCACATATGTTATTCGTCTCAGGAGACAAAGATCACCAGCTTAACTACTTGTGCAGTGAAGTCCTCAGTCCCTAAACTAGGGGTCAGCACTTTGTGAATAAGAGGAGACACTTGTGCTCCTTTGTAGGCATTTAAATTATCTGTTTAAAATAAAGTCTGAGTTTCTGAATGAAAAAAGTCCATGTACAGAACTAATTTAACAGCTTAAACCACTAGATGGTGGGAGTCGGTTTTCTGCAGGAAGACTGTCTGAAGTTAGTTGTTTGCAATACTCTGAGATAATTTCTGGTGGAGTAGAGCCAGGAAATTTTCCAGGATAAAAAAGAAAACTAGAATATTAAACTGTTGTGAAGGTGAGAGTAAGATTGAGACCATAAATGCTCTACAGGAAATGAAACATTGAAACAGAGCTCCTCTATGCTTGACAGAGCTGCCATAGGTCTTGCTTAGATTTGCAGAGATAGTGAATAAAAGGAGTGACTCAGAGGCCACAGAAGAAGGGCAAGTTCCTCCTTTAGACTGAAGTGGGGCTTGTTGCCTTGGGGCTTGTGATTCGGGCCCCTGGGAACTCTACACATCTATGTTACTATAACACCTTACTGAAAGGCAGTTCAAGATGCACAGATTCAAGGTATCAATACCAAAGGGATGCTTCGATAGATTGAGAAGTAATAACTAGTGAGTAATTCCAGAGATTGTTTCTAGACTCAGTTTCATTCAGTTTCATTCATCATCTAGAAGGACATTTAACAGTGGTGAAACTTCTAAAATGTGAAAAGCAGCAAACACAGTAAACAATTTATAAGGAACATATTAAGAGTTCTGTCTGAACTGCAGTTCAAAAGAAGTACAGCCCAACACAGCCTTGGGAGAGCCCTTTGACTGTCCCAACAGTACATCAAGACCTGGTGCATACCATTCCTCCTCACTTCTCTCACCACAAGCACACATATCTGTAGGAGGAATGCTCAGGTGTGTTGTGTAGTGATATTTTCCAGCTAGATACCTAATCTCGGCAATACATGAAACAGGATACTGGGAAATGGAAGGAAAAAATATGCCCTGTAATTCAGAAATACTCAGAGAGATTAGAAACACAGGGTGAGATTCAACTCAAAGACGTGCTGAGAGTGAGTTTAAAAGATGCAGTTACCATCTTACCATCAAAACACACGCCAGAGATGGGAAGCTCACTGAGAAGCCATGACAGTGAAAAGGTTGTGTAGGTATAAAACATAGATTATGATTGTAAAGAAAAAGATTTTTTGAAATTGTTATTTAAGATATTTTTTTTTTTTACTAGACAGTCAGGGTTTTGTCCAACGGTTTACAGAGACAAAATCCAATCTTGTGATGCACAAGCAAAAGTATCCTGTCAACGAAATAGCAGAATTGTATGAATAATTCACACATAGTACTCCACTGTACTGGGTACAACATCTGTGTAGATACCCTCTTTTTCTGTTTGGATCTGCATTTTGGTGCAGAGGACACCTGGCCAAGCAATGCAGTAGGGCTTTTACGGGTATCACTAAAGTTCCAGGCATTTGGGGTTTTCTACATTTCTTGCTTTCACTTGTTTATAGATTTTATGCAGATCTTCATCTTGCCATAACATTAGCTTGGATTTTGTTTGACTACGATTGTACACATTCTGACTGGGAGCTACAGTAGGTGAACTCCATTCTACAAAATAACAAAGCAGAACATAAAATTTCTGATCACCGTCATCTGGAATATCTTAATTTCTGATGTTCATCAGCCTACACTAACAAAGGGGAGAAAAAGAAAGTAAATATTTTGTAGGCCATTTTCTCCAGTAAACCCTAGTAAGTCTGTTCCTGCCTGTTCCAAATAGCTTAAATCAAATGTCCTGAGTATCTGCCCACTAATGAAATAGAGACAGAGCATCCCCAGGTTCTTCACTCCAGAGCTTTGGTACTTCTGAGATACAAACTCGGTGAGTTCTGGGGAACCAAATGTAAGGCTGCAGCACTGATTTTCTTTGCCTCAGGAATGATGTGAGCTCCTGAGCTGCCCTAGAGCCTTACCCTCCAGTTGCAAATGGTTCTTTCCCATGTCATGTCTATGAAGGCCTTGCCTATGTTTTCTCATCACAAAGAAGAAGTTTAGCTCTGGGTCCATCTGTCCCACTGCTACATCATAGACTGAAGAAGGCACAGTATTGTACAAATGAAGACTAAAGTGGATACATTCCACTAGTGCAAACTCAAGGTATGGAATGGAGACCTTATACTGGTGCTGCAGTAGGAGTCATTCAAACGTGTGGGCATAAAAATTTGAGACTTAGCACCACAGACTGAGAAAGAGCACTTTAGATAGCATTAAACTGGAATATATTTAAGATGCAGCTATTCTGAGTGATGTTAATATGAATTATTTGTACTGATATTTTACTTCATGGGACATGTACAAGGGAAAGCTCAGTATTTTAACCATTTATTCTTAGATTTCTCTTGCCTGTGTTCAAACTCCTCAGGATAGATTTTGGTTTTCCAGGATGTATGGTTAAGTACCACAGAACTCACTGAAAGATTTAGATGCAAGGGACCTCAGGAGGTCTGTAGTCCCAACCCCTGCTCACAGCAGGGCTGACTCCAGAGGTAGTTAAGTTGCTCACTGCTGTGTCCTGGTGAGTCTGGAACATCTCCAAGGGTGCAGATCCCCTCAACTTCTCTAGGCAACCTGACAAAGTCCTTTCTTTAGCCTTCCTTGGGAAGAAGGAGGAAGAGAGCAGGAGGAATGCAGCCTTACAGCAAGTGGAGGAATAATGCCATCTGTATTTTAGGGAGGGGGGTGTAATATCTGTGTATGGGTAGGAGTAACATCCTTGATGAATGGCAGAAGAGATACAACTGAAGCAAGTTCTTTTATATTTATGTCCCTCAAGGAGACTAAAAGTTTCATGAGTTCTTCCTACACAGAGAGACAGTTCCTCTCCCATGATTTTTTAATTGAAAAGCAGGCACATTCCATCGATGCTGAGGAGCTTACTGAAAGAAAACCAGCAATTCTGCTGTTATAAAGTGGCATGGCTATTGCTCTGTGACATGCTGTCACAGCCTGGGGAACAGAATGGGCTGCTGCCGCTGTGTACAGATGGATTTGCTAAATATCTACTGCAAGGACGGCTCAGCCACATTATCACAGGAAGAAGAGAACCGAACAGCCGAACAGCCTCTTAACACTGTTTCTGGGCTGTTTTAATCTCTAAAAGTTACAAGTGCACCCTTGGGGGAGGAGGGTTTGGGGTTCAGGGCGGCAACCGGGTGGCAATGAGGAGCGGGTACGGTGGCAAGGGCTGCCCGGGAGGTGGCAATGAGGAGCGGGGACGGTGGCGAGGGCTGCCCAGGAGGTGGCAACCGGGAGCCTCTTCCAGGACTGGAGCAAAGGTGGAGGGAGGCTCCCAGGAAAAAGGTGTCTGCCTTTAAGGTGGGTTTATTTGCCTGCCAGATGGGAAGTCTGTGACCAGCCCCTTTAAAACAGGTAAAGGCAGTAAGGCTTCTCCACCCACTCGCCTTCCTTGATCTTTCATCATAAGTGTGGGCCAGGCAGGGAGGTTGTGCAATGTGTGCAACTCCAGACGGGAGGCAGCGGGAGAGGTTCATGCACTGCGAGCCCGAGCCGAGGCGCGGAGGCCTGAGCCCAGGCGCAGAGGCCTGAGCCGCGGCCTGAGCCGGGAGCGCGGGCAGGGACTGGGAGCCAGCCCCGCTCTCCGGCCAGCATGGAGCTGAGGACCTGGGGCAGCAGCAGGATGGAGCTCTCACTCGGGCTCCTTCTCTTTTGGGCTCTCCTTCCTCCCGAGGTCTCTGGGAAAGAAGGTAAGCGTGACCTGCTGGTCCCTCTGCGTGGAGGGTTGGGCTCGGGCGGGCAGGCCGAGGGGGACCTCTTCAAGGGGCTGGGAACTGGCCCAGGCCAACACACGTGGGGCCCCGGAGGGAGCTGGAGAGGGACTGGGGTGTCTGGGGAGGGCAGGCGGGTGTGGGGGGATGAAGGCCAGGAGCAAACCCCATCCAGCTCTTGGTGGCTCAGTGAACTGAGTCCAGGTATGTTCTCCCCCTCCCTCTCCCAGTTGAAGCACAAATGCCTCAACATATCCAGTGATCCAAGAGAATTCTGCCTCTGTTTCCCTTAAACGCAAGCCTTGCAGATAACAAGTTTAAAAACAAACTCAGAAAGTTTCTCCCCCTCCCCTGCCCACATGCCTGCAGTTTTGTCACAAGTTCTCTTGGGGGTTAACCCTTGTGATCAAGAGGACAGTCGATTGTTTGGAGGTTTGGAAGGTGAGACAGTCTCCTTCACCTGCCACAGTGTTGGAAGGTAGAGCTGGGCTTTATAGTTTCTTCCACTTCTTCTCTTAGACTTCCTTGCTTGCCTTCTCTGTTCCACCTAGTCCCTTTTATTAGATGTAGTGTTCGTTTTTTCTTCCATCTTGGCAGTTGCACAGTAGTTATGAGACATCTGGGGAATGGGAACTTTTAATAGAGAGGTGAGGAAGAGTGTTCCTTCCTCCTGCAGTTAATTCCTGCCAGAGACTTCTAGTCTCTGTTTTGCACAGTGAGAGGTGTTGGGGCTTTTCCATCCTAAGGACAGCCCTGTCCTTTACTGCTCCAGGCTTTCGATCAAGAGGACTTAGTCAACTGGCAGTTCAGCCATGGGCTCTTCTCAGACTCTGCGAGTTCTGAGTGCTCTTTCAGCATGTTCTTGACAGGCAATGTGCAATTAGACATGCAGCTAGCAGACCTTGTGGAGAAGGCCTGTCTAGGTGAGAAGTAATATAAGGTAGTGCCACACAGGCTCTGGTTTCCATAAGTGTGTGTGTGACCAGTAATTGGCAGAAACACTCAGGGACTTCTCTGCCAGCTTCTCCCCTATCTGAACCATCTCATTTGAGCTGTGTCTTGATCTGACTCTTTCTTAACATGTCTGTCTGGGAACAGCTCATTTCTTATCTGAAGTCTTTCTTTTTTTTTGGGATGACCTCCTCCCCTGTGGCTTAGAGCCATGTGAGATTCCTAGCAGTGAGGCTGTGGACCAAAGAGCTAGTAGCCCTCAAGTACTTGTATTCCCTGTGCTCTTGTAGCCTTGCTGACTCATTCTTCCTTTCACTGGAGAATCCCTGTTGTGGGTTTCACTTTGAGAGGTACTTCTTGAAAATGGACTTTGCCCCTCCAGTGGGCAGTCAGCAGCTGAAGGAGCCACAGCTGACAGTTCAGTGGCATGGCACACAGGCTTTGGAAGGTTCCCATCCTGGCCACTTCTGAGTTCTTTTTCCATTGCTCTGCTAGAACTTGCCATTCAGCCCTTCTCACTTCCACATCACTGCTTCAGGCCTGAAGTGTGTGGGATAGATATTATCTGGGCGATGGTTCTGGAAGGACAGGCTACCTCACCCTGGGAGTTTTTGGAGCTAACAACACAACAGTATCTCAGAGAAATTGAGAACAGAAGGGAAGTGAGTGAGGAGCCTTGTCTGAAGAGGGAGTCTGTAGCTAGGAAGGTTTTGCCATATGATCACGCTCTGAATGTTGCGAACTTGCAAAACCTGGATTCCTGCTTTTCCCTTCTCCCAATCATGAAAGGGTGTTTCAGAGGTGAGAACACAGTGCAATTCCTCTTATCTCTGATTCTGGGCTCTCGGCCTGCTTCCTCATTCCACAGGACTCTTGCTGATCTGCACTTTACACTCTATTACTTATAGTTGGCAGACTATTTTGTAAAGCAGTCAGATGAGGGGGAGGAAATCTGGTTATTTAAATGTTATTTAAATATTTTCCCCCTCCTATCTTTCACCCTCAAATTCTTTTCTGAGATGTTTAGAGATGATCACTCTAAATACACCTACAGGAATCTAAAAGGGAATCCAAGGAATTTTTCCTGTTTCCTGTGTTCCCAAGCTGGGGCTGTGAGAGGTGCACTGAAACCAGTAGTAGTCTGGCAGCACTGGCAGACCCAAAGGCAGGCACGAAGCTGCACATCCAGCAGTACAGTTTATTCAAACTCCTCTTTATTCTCCCTGTTTGTCTCAGTGATACATTTTTAACTTCTCTTCAGATCAAGATGTGATGACAAAATTCTTTCCGGGCTAAAACCGAACATACTGATGAATTTCTCCGTTGTCACGTGGCTCCAGGAGCCAAGGCTTAACAGACATGCAAGGGCAGTTGTGCAAGAGGTGGCAGTGCTGTGCCCGGGATCCGTTATTCTCTTGCTGTCATGGCTAAAACAATGGGGGGGGGTGGTGGGGGTGGGATTTCTAGGCCCCTATCAGATCGTGGGCAGCCTGGGTCAGAGCTAGAGGGTTCAGCTGTTTGAGCAACTGATGTATGGCTTTTGGGAACTGTGACAATGGAAAGTCCCTTTGCAAATTCACACTGCGCTGTACTTTCTTCCTGTGTTTCAAGCACTACATAGTATCTCTAGGCGACACTGATTGATCTTTTGAGTTGATAATTTATTTGATTGCCTGCCTCTTAATCCATTTTGTCTGCTGCCATCCTGTTCCAAGGAAAGATGTGTTCAGCTGCTAATGCTGGGTTCCCCTTTCATCAGCCTCCCGTTCTCATTTTGGTGCGGAAAAATTTGTCTGGGTTGCATTTTTTAGATGTATGTGGGTATTACTTGAGAGGAGGGTGAAAGGGGAGGGGGCCTCATATATGAGGAAAACCTTCTAACTCCTGACTAGCTGTACTTTCTTGTATCTTCCTATCCTTACTCTAGTCATGCTTTTTGAAGGTAAAAGCTCACAAAGTATGTGGGGTTGAGATAGGAAGTGCAGGCTTTGTCTTCTGTGACAAAATGAGAGGATGAAGCCATTCCATGCGCCATATGAATTGAGTCACTGTTATTTTTTTTCTCCCTTCTGGTTTTCAGTGGATCTACTTGACACAAGCACTGCACAGGGTGAACTGGGCTGGCTTCCAGACCCTCCAGAAGTAGGGGTGAGTACACACGTTGAAGGAAGGGGAGCCACTGGGAGTACTAAATGATGGAAAAGCATAATCCAAGTTGAAATTTCACCCTGCTTCCCAAAATCGGGTTTCTGCAGCTCCACTCTCTCCTGGACATTGTATGCTTTGCAAGGCTCTCTCCCTTGCAGCCCCTTCACCTCTTCAGTCTCATCCACTAGCCAGCCAGCTGTTCGGGGACTGATGCCTCATTGACTTCCAGTAGCTCTCAGTGATTAAACATGTCCTTGAAATATATTGTTTCCATGAGGTAATAAAATCTAAAGGAGAAAAAGGAAAAAATCAAATCATCACCCAGTTTTTCATTATAATATGTTGCAGATACATCTATGTCTCATTGTCAGGGCAAACAGCCATGGCAGAAGTGTTTCTGTCTCCAAGTCTCTCAGGAATTTAGAATCTTTGTCTAAGATTGTTCTGTATTTTTTCCTCTTGAGTACTAAACTGGATGATTCAGTTACACATTTTTTAGCTCAGCAGCTGACTGAAGAAATAACTGTTAACTCATGGGTCAGCAGTCTTTCTTACTGGGCGGGCTACAAGGTTCTAGGACTTTACACCCAGCCTAAATGCTGTGTTTGTCCCACACACCTGATAATGAGATGTTTCCCTTTGTTTCGTGACTGTAAAATTAAATTGATGGAAGCGGTTCAAAATCTACTCCTGAAAACACTGCAAAATTGGACCCAAAAAGACATCTCAGCTACTTTTGTACTACTACAGCTATTTTGTATGAAGTACAGTGGAGTTGTAGCATAACAACCTACGCTAGCGAGGATAGTTTCCTTTGTAATAACAGGACTGTGGGAGTGGTGGAAGGAAGGCACAAAGAAAAGGGAATTCAGGGACTACATTGCAGTAGTTAGCAGGACGTATGTTAATACATAGTTCCAGTTCCTCATCCATGCTCTTGTCTTTCTAGCAAGCACCAAGCTCTCCTATGGAGAATAAGTCTTCACCCTTGCTGCTTATAGAGTAGACCTGGGTTTAGCCTGTTCCTAAATCATTTTCATAACCTTCCTCTGTAATGTGCTGTGGCTGGTTTGAATTCACCCCAGCCTCCTCCTCCTCCTGGTAGTCTTGCTGGATGAACTAGAGCCAAAGAGTGAGGTTCTGCTGTACTGGCATAACTGCATTTGTTTCATTAGTACAGCTGTTTTGGTTATTATTATTATTACACCCTACTCAAAAGAGGTGCCCTAGCGAGACATACATGTAGATCATGTTTTGCCCATTGTTCCCTTCATTGTCTCTATCAACCGTGTGGTAATTTTAATCCAATACTAGGCTCCAGGCATGTTCAGGATGAAATCTGCCTCTTGGAGAGTTTGGAAAAAAACACTGAAAAGTGCGTTCTGAAAATAATCTGACAGAAAGAAGATAAAACCTTTGTTACAGAACATCTGATCTTTGCACAGTAGGTTCGCAGCACTGCTAGGGGTTGGAATACCATTCTGCTCATGCTACATCTGCTTTTAAAAATATGTATATTTAAAATATAGTTGTTGTAACTGGGAACTGTAGAAGATGCTGGAAAACATGGCCTGAGAGCCAATCTAAACTAATAGATCAGGATACTGGTGACTGTTAAACTAACAAAGGATGAAGAATATATTAATTGACTTCTGATGAGCAACTCTTTTTCAGGAATTTGTCTAGTTATGTCATTTCCCAGTAACTGTTAGGTGGAAGACTGGCAAATTGCCATGAGCAAAAAAAAGAACAATGAGCGATACTCTTGGAATCAGAACTTTGAACAACTTTTTCTGAAACCATTTTTCCAAAATGAAGAAGTAAATATATTCAAATGAGAAATTAGATTAATTCAGAACAATTTTTGACACAAAAGAGCTAAGATAAATACTGAATCATCTGATTAGCTTGATTAGTAACAGGCTGGAAACATCTGAGCCGTATTGCATAGAGCTGAAGGGTATTTTTCATGTAGGTGCTACTTGCACTTAACTTCAGATGCCAGAGATCTCCCAAATGAGAGCTGGATTTGTGTCAATATGCTTATCATAGAATCATAGAATGGTTTGGGTTGGAAGGGGCCTTAAAGATCATTTAGTTCCAACCCTTTGCCATGGGCAGGGACATCTTCCACTAGACCAGGTTGCTCAAAGCCCTGTCCTACCTGGCCTTGAACACTGCCAGGGAGGGGGGAGCCACAGCCTCCCTGGGGAACCTGTGCCAGTGCCTCACCACCCTCACAGGGAATAATTTCTTTCTTATGTCTAATCTAAATCTTACCTCTTTCAGTTTAAAACCATTACCACTCATCCTATCCCTACACCCCCTGATCAAGAGTCCCTCCCCATCTTTCCTGTAGCCCCTTTAAGTACTGGGAGACCGCTCCAAATTGCCGCCAGAGCCTTCTTTTCTCCAGGCTGAACACCCCCAACTCTCTCAGCCTGTCCTCAAAAGGGAGGGGCTACAGCCCCCTGATCATCTTTGTGGCCTCCTCTGGTCCTGCTCGAGCAGGTCTGTGTCTTTCTGATGTTGGTGCCCCCAGAGCTGGACACAGCACTGCAGGGGGGGTCTCATGAGAGTGTAGCAGAGGGGCAGAAACCCCTCCCTCGCCCTGCTGGCCACACTGCTCTGGATGCAGCCCAGGACACGGTTGGCTTTCTGGGCTGCGAGTGCACATTTCTGGCTCATGTTTTCCATCCACTAATACCCCCAAGTCCTTCTCCTCAGGGCTGCTCTCAGCCCACTCCTCACCCAGCCTGTGTTTGTGCTTGGAATTGCCCTGACCCATGTTCAGGACCTTGCACTTGGCCTTGTTGAACTCCATGAGGTTTGCACAGTCCCACCTCTCCAGCCTGTCCAGGTCCCTCTGGATGGCCCATCCCTTCCCTCCACTGTGTCAGTCGCACCACACAGCTTGCTGTTTTCAGCAAACTGCTGAGCGTGCCTCGATCCCACTGTCCGTGTCTCCAGCAAAGATGTTAACACTGACCCCGATGCCAACCCCTGAGGAATGCCACTTGTCACTGCTCTCCACTTGGACATGGAGCCACTGACAACTCTTTGAATGCAACCATCCAGCTAATTCTTTATCCACTCTCCAATTTAGCAACAAGGATGTTGTGTGGGACATTGTCAGATGCTTTGCACAAGTCCAGGTAGATGATGTCACACAGAGGAGGAATTTGCTGTGAGGAATTTTATCTGGACAAGGTCTCCAAGGCACAGCCTGGAAGAGGTTGGATAATTCTGTGAAGGCAGAATTACACCTTTGTTTTGTTGTCACTTTTAGCCAGTGACAATGGATTAGGTGGCTTGCTGTGTGTGATTATTTCATGGTCAGACTTGGTCTGTATCCAGTTGTCCTGGTTCAGCTAGGATAGGATTAAGTTTCTCCCAAGCAGGGGGAAGGGCTCTCTAGCCAGGTTATTCATACCATGCTGACATCAGGTCCGGTGTGGCAGCGTGGGAAGCTTTCCTTTGTGGCTTTGGTCACGGGAAGCACGCACGGCAGGCTGGCTGTGTCCATTGTGGTATTTCTCTGTATATCTTTTGTCTTGTTTACTGTTATTACTGTTTATTGTTGTTATCATTGCTGCTGTTGTTGTTGAGATTGTTTATTACAGTTGTATTAAATTTCTCCTTATTTTAACCCAGGTTTTGTGCCCTACTTGTGTCCGAGGGTGGGGGAAGGACAATGGCAACATGGTATCTGGTCTTGGCAGGGCCTAAACCAGCACACTGGTATAGACAGTGCTTCTGTTAACACATGCTCAGTTTAAGAACACCAAGCTGAGTATCAGTCAGTTTTGGACAGCATGGGCTATTTTACTGGGAGTAAAATCTTGCCTAAGCTTAAAGGTAGTCTTTAAGTGAAAGTGTCTGTATTTTAAATAAAGTGTCTGTAGAGGTTTGCTAAAATGTTTGTGCTAGCTTGCTTTTTAGTAGCTGTTTAGAAAGGGTTTCACTCATTTTAGGCTACTATCAGAAACTAGGCCCTTAAAATGGCAGACTGTAGTTCCTGTAATCACTTTCTTATCTACCTTACCAACCCCACAACTCATCATCTAACAAATTTCTTGATAAATTTTTTGTCTTTGAAGTTTTGAGACAGCAATACCAGTTGGGCATGGGGAGAAGTATTACAGTACTAGTGGTAGATTCCCATCTTTTAACATATATTGGAGAGCTAATGATGATCACTTTGAAGGTGTCAGAAGTCCAGAATTTACTTGCTCTGACATTTCTTTTAAGGCTCCCCGTGCTGCACAGCCTGGCTACTTGAACTGATTTCAAAAATCACCAAAACTGTCCAAAAAAGGTCTTCTCAAATCCTATCATGAACATAGGGCAATGCTACTGGGCATACTAGCATTGCTTCTTGGCAGCTTGTAAAAGAAACGTGTAAAAAGTTATTTATCTCTGTCTTGCTTTCAAGTACAATTGCATCAGCTTTGAACAGATGGTGATGAGGAATCCTCTTGCATTTTACTTTTAATAGACAAGGCCCCGAGCCACCCAACCTTGCTTTGAAGTTAGCCTCACTGTGAGCAAAGGATTGGAGTAGAGACCCAAAGTTTCCCTTCCTACCTACATTTTTCTTTGTTTACATGATAAGTTTTGCATTGTTTGATCATTAACATTCTAAGCTTGAATTTTTAGCCCAGGCATAAAAGGTCCTTCCAGCTTTACTTGATTCAGTGTTTTGAACTCTGTAATATTTAATTCTATGGATCTGCTGTATCAGATTATGTAATCCTATGATACAATGTATTGGGCAATTCCAATATTTGTCTTTAGTTGCTATGATTATTTCACCCCCAGCTTGTGGGCCTGTCTTGAAATTTTCCTTTTGTCCACTGTTTCCAATTTCCTTTTTGTGTATGTGAATAGTATGCACAATCCAGTCATACTTTAATAAATATGACTACTCAGGTTCCTAGCCATTTGTATTGTAGGATGCTGCATACTGGGCTGCTCAGTATGACTTTCTGCCTCTATGCTGTTGTAACTTAAACACACTTTATTCCTTTTTAGTTGGTATGTTTTCTTGGAAGGCATGCTTTCACCAGTTCTACAGCTGTCTTTGCTTGTAGAAGTGTCCTTTTTCACAGTAACTATGTTTTTAAATTGAATATATGTTATTCCAGAAATCAGTTGAATTCTGCTGTTGCCACTAATTGCCAAATTGTGTCATATTTATTACATATTAAAGGTTCAGCGAGGTTCAGTTCTCAGCTGGTAGCTGGTTTACAGAGCTTGTTCTTCCCAAATTATATTCCTGCATGGATCATGGTATTCTTAAAGCATCCAGATGATTTTCTTAGTCTCCTTTCTAGGCTGCCATTGTTTTCAATCTCCTATGTCTGGAGGAGTGGAGGATATATTTTTTTTCCTGCCCATACTCTTGCTTGCTTTCTTCCACACATAACTTCAGTGTTGCTATCAGTGTCAAACTTTCTACTAGGTCTCCCAGTGTGCATGGCACCTGATCTGCGCAACTTTTCCAAAGTCTTCCTTCACACAGGACTGAGGCTGTGCATTTAATCCCAGTGATTTAATGTATCCCAGAGGCTATTCATAAATAGTCACTAATTGCAACTATTGTGGCTCCAAAAACACTTGAAAAACTTTGGAAATTACACAATTCTTGTGCAGTTCTGCAGGAGGTCTGATTATGAACACAGCAGCTATGTGAATGCAATTTGAGTAAGACATTGCTCAGTTTTTTGATGCTGTTATTTTCCTCTTAAATCCTAGGCATAGTACAAATTCTACTGAAACAAAAAGTTGACTCAACAGTCAGAATTGAGTTTAACTGTTCAGCAGGTATTCTTTATTCGCAGTGCTGGGCACCACTGGGGATTGCTCCACCACAACTGCCACATTTACTAACAAAACACTGACTAATATACACAAAAAGCATACATATACATCAGATTTCTTAGAAAAGGCAGTCTTATGCTCATGGGTTCTCAGAATTCATTTACATAGTCTGAGCATGTGTAGTAAAAACAGAGTGAGGGTCTTGTCCCTTCCTTAGGGGTCTACATAGCCTTTCTCACACTGTCCATTAGTGAACTTTAGGTTTCTCATGTCTGTATATGGTCATAGAGTTACCTCATCCATCCTTCAGCTCCCGTTTGTTCCAAGGAGGTTTGTTTAGACCAGCTTCCTGTCACTTATCTTGACACTGGCATCTTCTTAGACACTTGGTTTTTTAGGTTCCTGATATTAGAGATGTACTCAGGGAGTTTTTAAGACTGTCCAAGGTCTGTCTTATCTTTACTAGGCAAGGAATTAAAGGTTTCAAAACATCTTACAGATGGGTATTGACTACAGAGGGTAGTTAGGAAAAAGTATAAATGAAATTACATACATTGCAGTGAAGTACGGAAAAATAAAAGCTAGTAAAATACAAGTGATGTCTAACGTTAAAACTAAATGTCCTACTTTTACAGGTCCCTGCACATTAGCAATTTCAAGTATACTTGTAGAAACTTCACAACACTGCTCAATAATTTCTTTTAGGTAATAGATTAGATCAAGTGCCTGTGACCTGTCAAGCAACTGACCACATGATAATATTTACATGCCTTCAGGTTCTAGCGAGATGAGGTTGTGTTCCACCAGACTAAGAGGTCCCAGATGTTAATAACGGGTGATGGCTGGTTTCTGTTTCCACCACTTCTACTCAGACAGATAGGCCTGTTCATGAAGGAAATAGTGTTGAGGGCCACACAGCCCCCCGCAAGTGATTCCAGCACAGCACTCCTATTAAACCTGGCCAGTCCACTTAATCAGACCCAATCCACTTAATCTTGGTATTTCGCTTGCGTAGTCTTACCCTAAATGAGTCTCGGCCAGTCTGCTTTTGTAGCATCCAATGGTGGTGTGAAAAATAACCATGTGCATCTATTCCAACTGTTGGCAATGCATGTCCTTTAAGATCTAACTCAAAGGGATGTCATTGCCTCTGAACCTGGAATAGAGTGACAGTATATACTTCAGGCTGCTCTCAGTTTAAGTATCAGGCACAGGGGATTAGCTCTTCCAAGTGAACTGGGTTTTATAGAAATATGGGACAAATGCTTAGTAAGTCAATGACTACTGAAAGTGGGAACAACTCTGTGTTCAGGGTCATATCCTGACATGCCCTGCTGCTGTTAATATGCAGGCTGGTGGAGATGATAGTATCTTTATGATAGTCTGTTAAGTGAAAATTAGTTATTTTGTGTGGATTTGGGAGAGAAGGAAAAAAAAAAAGCTATGCATATCCATATACTTTACTGAGAGGGGGGAGGAAAAAAAGTGAGATGAGAGGAAGTAAAGTGTGAATATCTGCACCATAGGCCTGACTGCATGAGCCACCAACCAGGTGCCTAGGATGAAGTAACTGAAGTCACAGACCCAAGTAGCAATCTCAGCTAGTGCACTCAATGTTGTGGCCTGAAGGGCAGAAAAGACCATGTTCTGAGCCAAACAAAGATGCTTTACAACCATGACATTCATCACCATGGCTGCTCAGACACTACAGTGCTGACAGCACTGTTGCCTAGCAGCTTCAGGAAGCTGATTCACACTTTTTATAGCTGTTGAATGAAAGTGGACAAGGTTCACTGAACTTCCTTATCTCAACACAAAAGTCAGCTGGAGCTTTGAAATGAATCTGCCTATAGCATGATCCTCCAAGAAGACTTAACAGACTATTTAAAATTTAACCCCGCCCAACTTTTATTATTATAACCAACAAAAATACTGGTGAGTTTGCAGGCAGTCAGATTAGAAAGAAAAGGTTTTATGTTGTTTGCTGCCTGCTGTGTCCTTGCTGAATGGACCTATGCTTTGAAATGTAATTCTTACCATCTCAGAGGCAGAGCTGCAGAAAAATATGCCCATTGTCTCTGATTTCTTCAAAAGTTATTTCCATTGCTTTTAAGACCTAGTTTCAGGCTTCTCTATGCTTGACCTGGAGCCTTCCAGCTCCTCACTGTGACTTTCATGCTGCCACCTCCTGCAGCTTGTCTTCTCCAGGAAGGTTTGATCATCTCAAAGGCAGGGCACAATTATTCTGTCCCTGTGTGGGATTCCACCTGATACATCTTTAAAAGGAACCTATGCCAACAGAGCAAGTATTGCCCATTGCCATCAGACTCATTTCCAATATTCTCTGTACATACTGGAAGTATACTTGACACAACATACAAGACCGTAACTCACACCCTTTGCCTTGAAGAGAAAAAATTCACTTCCATTTACAATGGATCCTATGGAATATACAATGCAGTGCAAAAATAACATGAGATCTACCATTTGCTTTATTGGTAATATGATTTTAACCATGATTTACGAACTCTTAAGATGCACCATCTGATTTTCTACTCCTGTCCTTTTTGTAGTTATCAATATTGTTAGCAGATGTTAGCAAAATAGGTATATCCAAAACAAGTGTTCCAAAACAGCTGGGCTAGAGTATTATCATCCCTTACCTAGCAGCATCTGTTGTGACCAGAACAGTTTTCATGCAAGACCTTAATGTGGCCAGAGAGTTCAGAGAGTGAGCAGGCAGCAGAACCTTGGTTTGATAAACTTATGTAATCAATGCACTGGAACTCTGTGGCTCACACTGGCACCTTATCTTCTTATAAGAATCTGAGTACTAGTTAAATTGAAAGGAGATGGGTGGGATGGAGACCTATGTGCTAGTGCCCTCAAGGACAAGTAATTACATAATGCAGTTGCTCCTCCCTGAAAATAATCAATGGATCATTGTGGGGAAAAAAATATATTATCCCACCCTGAAAGATACTGTAGACAAGTAAACATGGCTTCTGTGTTCAGTTGTGTCAAAGACTCTGATGTGACGAAATCAAACTCCCCTGACCATTGCCAAATGATCAAAGAAATAAAAGCAGCCTCTTTGCTGTTTTTAGATCTAAAGTTATAGGACTCATGAAGTTAAGTGTCTAGATGTCACCACACTTCTATCATCATTGTCGTCTAAATTGTCTTCCACACCAGCAAAAGAACTTGCAACAGTATTGAGAAACTTTCAGTGAAGGGTCACAGAAATTTCATTCTGGAGTACTGCCAAAACACCACTGTGGTGCTGCTTCTTTTGACTGGCTGGTCTAGCTTTACCTACTGACAAATTTTTGTCAGATGTATTTTAGCTGAAGAGAAGCTGTTTATCATCACAGCAGGTACCAGCAGGATGTCTCTATAGTCACAGTCTTTCCTCAGAGGCACTATACTAAGAATGTAGTACATCCAAACCTGTAATGTACAACTGCCTTCAACTCTGAATTTATGCCAGGAAGGTTTTTTTGGTCATGGTAGCATGAAAATGCTACTATACAAAAGTCAAAGAGACTCCACAGGCAAAAGTGCTGCCGGGGGAAGGAGACAGAAAATGTTTGGTGGTGTGTGTTCTGCTAGGTGGTTTCAGATTTGGCATACCACTGATGTATTGTTGCTGTAAAAGATTGCTGTTTTGGGGCCCTGCGATTTTTCTTCAGGAAGAGATTTCATGGATGAAAGTAGCACTCTGAATTCTGTTGCAAACTGTATGGGGAAGAGATGCCCTTGCTAAGCACCTGTACACTGTACCTGGCGTGTAGTAATTTGGCCAGTCCTTTCATCTTAGTGTAACTCTGACACAAAGTTAAACAAGTTACTGGTTTTCAGTATATTAACTCCTAACTTTTCCATGGAGACATGCATCTTAGTTTAGTAACTTTAAGCCTATTGGCAAGATGCTTGCCTTGTTGTTGCCCTCTGTAAGTCTCTTAAAAGTATCACTGTGCCTTTTCCCAGGAGTCTGCAGGCCACAGATTGGAAGCCACTGTGCTAATTTAACGTGACAGCAAATGAAATACAGGTCACAGCAGGCAGGCTCTTATCTGAGAGGAGACAGGGCAAGTCCCTCACAAGCTGGAGCTGGAGCTGGCATTACTGTTGTGAGCTACATGCTCTTTTGATGCCCGTCTGAGCCTAAGCATTTGCAATACTGTCAGTGTCTGCTGCCTCTCCCACTGGTAGCCTACCTCTTTATTATCAAGGATGACATTTATATTTGTCATCATCAAAAGTTTGTGCTTTTTTTTTTTTTCCACATAAAACCCAGTCTAAACCCAAGCGACCACTTTATGATGCCTGTAGGGCCGGAGGCGGTAGCTCCAAGAAGATAAACGAACTGTTTCTGTTTCCATCTTATACCTTATGGCAGATGGATGGAGGAATCACAGATTGCCCTAAATGGGCTCCTTGACACAGACCTAACCTAGAGAAGTCTCACCTATAGAAAAAGCAGAGTAAGCCTTCCTTAGGCTTCAGAGCTTCAAACTGTATAATCAATTCAGAGTTGATCCAGGCAGATACTAAAAATGTTATAATCAGACAAAGCCAATTTTTATAAAAATATATATTTTTATTTGGGTTCAATCAATTTAGGGTGGGAAGCAATAGGCAAAGCAGTGCTGGGTGCATGGAGAGCCGCAGCTCTGCCACAAGCACACCGAGTTCCAAAAAGCAGGGTTTTTTATACTCTTGTGCCATTGTCTTTAACCAATCTCCTCCTGTCAGATAGTTGTCCTGTTCTTTTCCACTGGGTCTTTTGGGTTGCTGGGGTTGCATGTCCTCCTCCTATTGGGTCTTTTGAAAGTCTTGAAGCCTTGGTCTCCTGGCGCGCTTTTCTCCTATTTGATCTTTTAAAAGCCTCATGATCCCATCCTTTTGGCGGGCTTTTCTTCAAACAGCAGTTATGTGTCAGCTCTAGGTGGGGTTTCTGAGACACGGTTACATTGTTCCAATCTGAATGGCCCACTTTACATTTAATTGTTTAACTTTTACAGATCATTCAAGTGTACCTACCCACCTTGCCCAACCTAGCAAATTAGTTACAATAGTTTATTACAGCACCCACCTTGCTTAATTTAGCAAATTAGTTACCATAGTTTATTACAAAAGGTACCTTATCTTACCTTTGGATTTTTACTCACATGGCAGACCAAACCCATACTGTTTACTACAAATATCTACTGGTGCCCCTCCAGATTGCCATTCAACTAATTCTGAACTGCCTTCTTAAAGATAGCTCGTTTCCACCACTGCTTTCTTTATATTGAATTCAACTAGCAGTGGGAGGAAGGTTGACTTCCTTTTTCCTAAACTTGCAGTGATTTGAGGTTATTGACATAGTACTTCTGCTTTGAGGTTGTAATTCACTTAACACCAATTGCTGAGCTGGAATTATTTTGCTCTGTATTATACCACCACACCAAGACTTGCAAGAACAAATCTCTGGAACTAAGTGCCTGTGTTAGTGTGTGAGTTCCTGATAAGTACAGAATGCTCTTTTGTTCTCAAATATGATGGCTAAATCCTTAGACTTTTTTAGAAAAATTTACTAATTGATGGCCCTCTTACCGGCTCAATGCCCTGATGCATTGGCTTTTGTTTTCTTAGCAACATTTTAAGAATTCTACAGAAATTGCCTTCTGGTGACATTTGTCTGTGGTACTGCCTTAGGATAAACTGCTAATGGAAACTTGTCTAACTCTGGGTCTTCGAATGCAATTATGCCTTTCCCATCAGCTTGGTGGAGACAGACACCCATGGAAAAACATTTCTAAAAGCCAGTCCTAACACTGTCGGTTTCTTGAAAAAGCTACTTTGCTCTTATTCTCCTTTCTAACTTTTTTTCTTCTATTCTTATATACTTCACGATGTGTTGTAAATTCAGTTCTGTAGCATTTTTCAGAAGATTTTCCATGAAATAGTGCAAGAGGTGATTGATTGCCTCTTCTGGTTGATCAATTGAGATTGGTCAGTCTGTTTCTCTCTCTTGCTATCTCAAGTCCTTTGATCTCTAGTAAATGAAATAAATGTAAATCATGTGTGGTGCAGGTATATGCCAGCTGGATCAGATTAAGAGGGTGGGGTAACACTGGATATCAATTACATAGAGAAAAAGGAAACAAGAAGGGACACATAGATACCATCCACAGAACTTCCTGGGAGGAGACTGCTAGCATGCATTTAAGTAAATTGCTGAAATCAGCCAGAGAGGAGGTTGTACTATCAGCAGGGCTTGAAGGAAGCACTCAGTTTTCAGAATGGGGCTGCATAGGAAGTATGCTCTTAAGTCATGGCATAAAAGCAGAGCCTCCTCCATGGGTCCATCTCTTGTATTCCGCTAGCAGAGTGCCCTGGTCTGGGGGATCAGAAGCTAGGAGAGAGGCTGCAGGGTTGTGCTGTGAATCCAGGAGGTGGTGATGCTGAAGTGAGTGAATCTCATGCTCAGCTTATGAGACTTGACAAGTCTAGAGTAATATAGAGACTGAGGTCTTGTTTAAATTGTGTCTTAATCTGGGGTGTGATTTAAAATCAATATGCTTAAACTTGTGCCAGTACCTATGTGGGCACTTGTTTCAATTTAATTTGATTAAACATTTAAATCATAATGAGAAAGGCAGTCTTAGCATGGGGGGGAAGAAGGATCTAAGTAATTTTTGCTGTGGACATATCCTTGCTTTCCAAGTTTTCAGTTCTCATGTGTGACTTACAAAATGCAAAGAATATTCACTTTTGAGTATCTGACCTGTGGTGAGAAACAAAACTAGAGCCACATAAAATTCAGGGAAAGTGTATATTAAAATACATATCAAACCCTACCGGTTTTGATACAACTAGTATCAGCAAGGTCATATAACAAGCTGGGCCCATGTCCTCCTCTCAGCCATTATTTGCTGGGGAAGAAGCAGAACCTAGTATGAAGTCAGAAAAATCAACTGAGTTTTAATAGTTAAATTAAGGTTTGATAAATATCACACTTGAAGCGTTAACTCCAAATTAATGAGTGCTTGCTCTAGCACAGTCCTTCTGCAATTGACCATCCCATTGTGTTGGGCCATCTTTTCTCTTATTCCAAAGTGCTGTGCATTATTTTCAGGGGCAGATAATAGTACTGATCTGGTGTGCCCTACTGTACATTTTGAATTTAAATGGTGGCAGAGAGAAGTGGTCAGTACGTGGGAGTAGTGGGCCTTTTTTTCCAATCTAATTTAAGGTAGTGTATGAAAGAAAGAAATTGGAACCAAGCTAGGATGAAGGGAATGTGCAGGGGTCCATGCATAGTGGTTCCCTTCAGTTTGGTATAAGTCATATCCTAATTACAGTGTCCTCTTTGCTCCTTCTGTAAGAGTTGAGGCAGATACAGGGCTCTAGACCCAGGTTTGCTCAGTGTAAGAGACTTTTAGCTAGCCAGGCTTTGAGCCCTGAATGCTATATGGAAATTGATCTTTTAGGCAAGATTTTGTCATATTTGAAGTGAAACTTGTTTCTCACATGTCTAACAACGTGTGTTTTCTTCTACCCTGGGAGCAGTGGAGCGAAGTGCAGCAGATGATCAATGGTACCCCCGTCTATATGTACCAGGACTGCAGTGTGCTTTCCGAGGGAGACACTGATCACTGGCTTCGCACCAACTGGATTTATCGTGGTGATGCAGCCTCCCGCATTTATGTGGAGCTAAAGTTTACTGTGAGGGACTGCAAGAGCTTCAGAGGTGAAGTGGTGACCTGCAAAGAGACCTTCAATCTCTATTACATGGAGTCTGAACAAGATGTTGGGATCCAGTTCCGCCGCCCACTGTTCATCAAGGTCTGCAGTTCTGGGGGTGAAGACTGAGTCATATCTTTCAGATTAAACTAGTCATATCTTTCAGCTTAAACTAGGTATGTCTTGCTGTCTGGGGGAGGCCAGGAGAACCAGCATCTGGGTAGGGACATGGATAGTAGGTGTCCTTAGAATAAAGTTTACCCCCAGTGCCCTCAGTGATCCTCTGAGCAGTCTTTGCCACAGGAGGCATAGGAGTTTTCATATGAGATCAGACCTCCATTCTGTGTAACCACTTATTTAACTGGACACCATGTAGGTAAGGATTCTGAAAGGTTGTAACAGTGCCATGTGGTTACACCAATTTTTAGAAATAGTAAAGCAGAGACCAAAGGAATTTGACTTGCCTTAGGTAATAAATCAAGATTAGTCCAAGTGAAGACCAGAATCCAGTTCAAGTCTCTGTGGTCCTGATTATTTACTCTGATTGTTATGAGATATAGGGTCTTATTTTCTAAAACTGGAGGTGATGACTTGCTATAATGACATCCCTCCTTGTGTGAAAGTATTTAGCACCACTATATTTTAACTGTTAACTTTCCCCCAGCATAGTGCCCTCTTGCCATGGAAACATTTGAATTGCAGAACAGGGAACCTCAGCGTTTTTGTAGAGGAAATTCTATAACCCTGTTCTGTCCTAAAAGAAGCCACAGACCTAAATTATTTGACTGCCCTTTTCTCTGCAGTTTAAATGGAATGTGATGAAAACAGAGAACAGTATAGGCCACCACGGGCAGAACAGGACTCTGGTAATTGACTCCCTTCCCTCCCCAGTGCTCCTCCACCTCCCCTGCAGTCTACTACTTGAATTTGTACAATACTTCCACAACTCCTAAACCTGCCTTATGATCCCACTGCTAGATGCAGCTTCTGTGCAGATCCTTTAATCTGTTATCCAAGTAGATGGAGTGGGTGGTGTCATGCAAGGGGGAGGGGCCTGTGGTGGAGAAGATTAGTTATCAGGCTCTCCCTCTGAGAAGAAGGGCCACCTACCTGCAGTTCAGCTTTTCCATTTCACACCATGTCACAGAGGCCTTTCCTGTATGCCCAAGTACTGAAAGCATCTCTCACTCACCCTCATCCTGTGTTTGCTGAGGGTAGTGTGAATGTAAGAGAGTGGGAGCATTTTTCACCAAAGTATCTACAGTGCTGAAATATGTTGAATGCTGCATGACAAGCACCTTACAGTAGATTACAGCCTAGAAGCAGGTGGCTGTAATTTACTGGTCAATTAAAAAACACAACTCTAAGCGGTGTTGTGATTTTACTGCATACAATTTGCAAGCAAAGAAAGATAGCACAGAAGAGAGATTTGCTCCTTTAGGGGCAGTTCCTAAAGACCTCTGAGATCAGAGACCCAGAACATAGGGTACTGTGTAAGACCAGTGAATGACTTCAGAGGAGTTGAAAGGAGATGATGGAAAGTATGTAGGCAAGCAAGGATGTGGACCCCATTGTTAACACCTCTTCCAAGTGCAAACAAAGCATGCACTTGCATTAGAAGGTATACAGTCTCTAAAAGGCCTTAGTGTAAAAGAAGTCTGAGAACCATGGGTATCTCAGCTGCTGCTGCTTGCTCAGATGTTAAAGCTGTTTTTTTTTCTCTTTTACTTAGCTCAACACTGTGGCAGCAGACCGAAGTTTCACAAGCAGAGACATTGAGTCGGGCGCCATGCAGCTGAACACAGAAGTATGCCCCATTGGGAAGCTGTCTCGCCGGGGCTTCTACTTGGCTTTCCAGAACTCCGGGGCTTGTGTAGCGATGGTGTCTGTCCGAGTGTATTACAAGACTTGCCCGGAGGCAGTGCGGGGCCTGGCCCGCTTTCCAGAGACGATAGCAAGTTCAGAGGGGCTGACAGAAGTGCCTGGGGTCTGTGTGGAGTATGCAGCTGAAGAAGTGGGCTCTCCCCCAAGGATGCATTGCAGCACTGACGGCGAGTGGCTGGTACCAGTGGGCCGATGCCTTTGTGCTGTGGGGTTTGAGGAAGCCGATGGGAGCTGTGTAGGTGAGTTTGCAGACAGACACTGGCTGTAGGCCATGGGAGAGGTTCCAGGGAACTAGAGATCAGAGCATCTGTAAGCATAAAGTAGGATCAGGGGAGTTAGTGTGGTCTACCTCTCTCTTGCTTGCCTCTGTGCCTGCTAGGTGTGTCTTATACCTTCCCTCCCCTCCTTAGCTTCTCTTTTCCAATTGTGATTTTTTTTCCTCATGTGTCAGGTGTAAGACCTGCACACACCTCTCCACTCCCTCTTGGGCTTCATCCAGGAGCCTTCAGCTCTGGAGCTAGTTTCTGCAATCTGTAACTGTGTGATTGACACTGACTCAACAACTGGTTCCCAACCCTTAAATGGCAGCCTTGTTCTCTCAGGCCAGACCAGACAGATGCATGGAAGAGTGTATTTGTCCCGTGAGTAGAAAGCTGAGAGCCGGAGGGGGCCAAGTTTCTCCTCTGTGTCCCCTTCTTCTCAGACTGGGATGGCTCTTCTGCCATGGGAAGCCATGTAAAGCACATTGCACAACACCATCGGTGTCTGGATTGTTGCTGAGAAAGAGCAATTAGCAAGCATGGGAGTCATTGGGGTACTGGAGCCAGAGTGAGCCAGGGTTGTTGGAGCAAGCAGTTCAGGCCTCTGCCACTGAGGGGACAAGATTCAGCTTCTTAGGGCAACTTTATCAGGGGAGAGGATATGTGTCGTGTTTTGGGGGATAGGTATTCCTTCAAAGAGAGAGGTAAAAGACAGCACAGCTCTGCTTTTGTTGTCAGAGCCACATGGTACAAGGCCAGAGCATATAGAAAAAGGAATCCATGCACTGCTGTCAGGGTCAGCAGATGCCCTGTCTCTCTGCTTTGTTCTGCCTTTGCTCTGCTACAAGGATCTGGTGCCTCTGTGAATCCTCACCACTTGCTGCTTCTTTCACCTGGGGAGCTGGTGAAGGTTGAAGCACAGGATCCTTGCCCTCCTCCAGCAATCCCCTCTCCTTGCACAGCCCAGCCAGTTTTTCCACTTAGGTGCTACAGAGCTCTCCCCGCCCTCCTGAGAGCACTCCCCTGGGAAGGGGCAGGGAAGCTGTCATGTCTGGACAAGCCCTGACTGCTATCACAGCATAGGTTCATTCTGCATCTGTGCTTTTATCCCACTCTGCCCAAGTACAGCTGCAGCCAAATGTGTCTTTTTTAGGATCAGTAGGGTCTGGGGAGGTCTCCCAGGAGAGGAAGGGAAGAGGGGAGAATGTAGCAGGGGTAGACATAAGTACTTCATGTCCAGAGCAGCATCTTACTGAAGGATCTGAGAAGGTGAATGTAGGTTGCCTATGGGGTATATCTTGGGATCCTCTCTCTCGATGGAAAAGACCGTTGTGCAAAGGTGTTGTGCAAAGGACTGGGAACAATCCAGGTCAGAATAAATACTGAGGTCACGGCTTCTACTTTGTCCTCAGAAGATGGAAGGACTTCTCCTTCAAATGTGTAAAGGGGGACAGGATGGAGGAAGACCTTCTGGCAGTGCCTTCTGGTTCTGAGTTTTGCCCTAACTAGAAACAGGAAAAAAGAAAAGCTGAACCCTTGCCTCACAGGAGAACCTGACCTCTGTAACGGGACAGGAGGCAACAGAAGGCCTGAGGTCGAGGTTCTTAACTAGTTCACTCAACCTCCTGGTGAATTCCAGCTGTATAAAGCTCTGCTGGGTACATAGTGGCTCTGCCATCCCCAGATCCCAGAAAAACTGTGCCTGCCCACAGCATTACATCTCAGCCTCTCACAGTGTAGCAGACTTTGCTGCCGATAAACCCAGAGCCCTGTGATTAACCCCCTCAAGCATGTCATGTATGGAGAACACGAAGGCTGGCTGGTGGCCCTAGCCTGTGTTTCTTGAAGGGCTCTGCAGCATGGCAGGTGAGCTGAGCTCCCGGTCAGCTCAGGTCTGGCGTCTGCAGGCTGCCCGGTGCTTGCTGGTGGTCTCCTGGTGAGCTCCTGTAGGAATAAGGAGTGAAGGGCGCGCCACAGCCATCCTCTGTGCTCCCCGGTGCCTGAGGAGCAGGGCCGAGCAGGCCCTTTCCCAGACCTGATTTCCCCATCGCGTCGCCTGGAGCCGGTGCCCAGAGGCCAGAGGGGCTGGGCGGGAGCTGAGGCTGCGGGCGGCCGCGCATCTTCGTCGGCCCAGGGAGCCCCAGGCCTGCAGAGGAGGGAGGGAGGGAGGATGGCAGCCAGCGCC
>NW_020799091.1:127666867-127700238 GCF_003259725.1 Athene cunicularia
GGGGCAGGTCCCTCTCGGGTGCAAGAGGCTCTCCCTGGCTGCGGAGCTGGCCTGGCTGGCCTGGGCCTGCGTGGCCTGCTGGCCCCAGGCTGGGTGGCCTCAAGCCTGCTGGCCGCGGGAGCTGCCCCCACGCTGCGCCCCGGCCCTCCTGTTAGAGCACATTTCACAGTGGCTAGTAGCCGTGGTTAGTAACGGTGCTAGCAGCCACAGGTACCGCACAAATGGGGGGAATCACCAGGTTTTGAAGCTTGGTCAAACAAGACCTTGAAGCGTGGTCAAAATTACCTTGATTAGTGATAAGAAATTAAAAAATGATAGATTCTGATCTCCAAACCCTAGAAAATAAGCAGAACGTCCTGGACCATAAAAGAGAATGTCTGGGACCATGTTGAGGATGAGTTATTTGACAACCCGGCAGAGTGACTCTTCAGTTAATGAACTTGGCAATGAAACCAACTTCTGAGTGTGCTGAAAGAAACTCCATTATCATACTGAGAAACACACCCACAGCTTGAAAAGACCCCGGACCAGGTTAAGACCCTTCCCCTGAGCATGTGTAGCACTAGAAGCGTTATGTGAGCTGTATTATAATTGTATGTTAATCACTAACCAACCAGTATCTCATAGGTGTGTTTGGAAAAGTACTAACCCCAGATTTTTGTGTATAAAAGGAACATGAATAAAACCTGCTGTTCAGGTTTGATTTGTGGAAAAGTCCACTGAGTGCCCAGGCCTGAATAAATACAGTATCTCTCCTGAGCATGTTAAGATTGGGTTATTGCATGATGGTCACAAATCTACTTTTTGGATAACAACCTCAGCATGCCCAGACTCAGGGCTGGGGCTGTGCTGGGCAGCTGGATGCTTCTGCCCTGCCTGCACCTCTGGCTCCCCTTTAGTTTACTGATCTAGACACAGCTTCATGTGGTATGATCCCGATGGCTGGCCGGTGCCTGCCCAGTTACCTCCTGGGTTTGTCAGTTTGCCCAGATGTCCCCCCTGCAGTTCCCTCCCTGCACATCCTCTCCCTACAAGGCACGCTGTTTCCTTGCGAGGCAGCTGTCCTCTTGACAGGCCTCAGCAGCATTTGTGGACTAGGGGCTGGAGCCTAAGAGTTTAGGGGTTGGAGCTAACTTATTGCAGAGGTCCACAAACCCAAATTTCCCTAATTTACATGCTGACTTGTCTCAGCCTGATAGTAAGAGGATGTGTAAGTCGTCCCATCTTTATGGCAGGTAGTATTATGCAGGAAAATCAGAACCTCTGTGTTATAGAAGTCTGTGGCCCTGTGGTTCGTTTGTTTTTCATGTTGCTGCCAAAGCGCTCCTGATCCAAACTGATCCAGTGTCAGGAATTTTGAAATCTTACGCTGGAGCAAAGTGGCAGCAGGCCACAAAGCTTTCATCTTCACTCCAGCACGTAGAAGTGTTCTCAGTCGTGAGCAGCCTAGAGGTCAAATTAACTTTTCTTCTTCTTGCCTATTTGTCAAGATGATTTGATTTGGAATATAAATGGAGTCTTTGGTCTGGTGACAATTGATGTTTGAGCCTTTTAATTCTTTCAACAGCCTTTGCTATCATTGACCACACAGTTGCATGATGTAGCTCAGAATGATAGTCTTTCATAAGTGGTTGTCTTGTTCCCAAAGGTGCTGGTTGTTCCTACTCCTTGTGATTCTTTCTCCTTTCTGTGCTCTTCAGGCTTCACTGCTGCAAATCCTTTTGGCCCATGTACTGTCATGGTACTGCCAAATGGTTTTGTATTACTATGCAACTGGTAGGCCAGTTATCATCGTCTAGTGTTGATGGGACAGTCTGCCTGTCATCCCAGGGCAAGAAGAGGGACCAGTAGGAATGAGAAGAAGCCACTTCTCCGATGACAATCTAGAGAGAAATCTCAACATACAGTGAGGATAATGACTCTTCCTGAGACTGATGGTGAGGAGTCTTATTTGGTCTTTGTTAGTGTAAATTTTTTTAGGTCTCTCAGGTGTTCTTCTGTGTTACATAGTAGGAATGGCTGGATTGTTTTTTGTCTTCTGGATAAAGGATCATTTCCTATGCTGTGCTCCACCACAGTATGCCATTTGTGTCAGGCTTCTGAGCAAATGGCTTTCTCCACTGGGATCTCCTGAGGGATTACATGGGAGATTGCTGCTTTTATAGTGCCATATGAAAAGGGTCGTTCCCTTGGTGCTCAAGTTAAATGCAAGGTAGTAGCTGTGGCAGAAAATTAGCATATGCATTCCTCAACCATGTGATTAGTGATAGGTTGGTTGTTTCTTTAGTTTAAGAACATCTGATAGACTTATTTAGCACAGGCTGGTAGCCATTAAATTCACAGGATACTTCAACCTCCCTCACTCATTTTCTTCTTGCTAAACACCTATAGAGGTGAAGCATTGACCCTGAGATAACTGGTAGACAGAGCAGTGCTGCTGTAGATCAAGCTAATAGTAATGCAGCAAAACCAGAGTGTCAGATGTTAACACTTGGAGAAATATGTGGCTGATTGTTTTTGTAGGACTGGAAGTAGAAAGCACGTGACACCTGTTTTCTTGTAGTCTGTGTTGACTCCATAGCCAGTTACACTCAATGCTGTTAGGTGAACTGAAGTTATTTCCCCAGTGCCCTTCTAGGTGATGCTCTGGTACAACACTTGAAATCAGAAAAGATGCTTTTGCTAAAAATCCCACTGGCTATCCTTTGTGAAATCAGCCAACAGGGGACTCTAAGGAGTACAAAGACTTGGAGCTAGTATTTACAGCTCTTATTTATAGTGTGGAAAGCTTAAAGTGCACAGTGGGGACCAGTCTGGGTTTATGTTGAAAGAAGTCTCTGAGGTTGACCAGCTTCTGTTTTCATACAGCATCCATGAAGAATGAGATACCCCTTCTTCAGTCTACAAGTCCTATCATAACATTAAACCTACCTTGAGTTTGCATCTCCTTTCTGTCTGCTTTGAGAAGATGATTTGTCTAAGTGACCTCCAGGGGTCCCTTCCAACCTAAATATTCCTGTGAGCTAAGTAAATGGAAGAAAAGCAAGCAGATAAATGAGTATTCAAGAAGCTGAACAAAACCGCCAGGTGGTTTCTTGTTAATCTTGGCTTATTGTTGATCTTATGTTGGCTTGTTTGTCTCTTCACAGCCTGCCAGCGAGGATTCTATCGTCACTCCCTGGAGACTAAACACTGCCTGAAGTGCCCCCCCAACAGCTTGTCCAATGAGTCAGGGGCTACATCTTGTTCCTGCAATGCAGGCTTCTACCGAGCACCTTTGGAGGGCCAGAACATTGCCTGCACCCGTGAGTCGCAAATAGAAAGAAAGAACAATATCTATACTGACTGGGGGATGAACTTATTGAGAGCAGCCCTACAGAGAACTTAAGGATACTGGTGGGTGAAAAACTGGATGTGAGCTGGCCATGTGCGCTTGCAGCCCAGAAAGCCAGCTGTATCCTAGGCTGCGTAAAAAGAAAGCATGGCCAGTAGGTTGAGGGAGGTGATGCTGCCCCTCTGCTCTTGTGAGACCCCACTTGCAGGACTGCATCCAGCTCTGGGGTCCCCAGTACAAAAGAGACACATGGACCTGTTAGAGCAGGTCCAGAGGAGGCCACAAAAATGGTCAGGGGGCTGGAACTCTTAATGAAGAAAAGCTTAGAGTGTTGGGGTTATTCAGGCTGGAGAAGAGAAGGCTTCAGGGAGATCTTACTGTGACATTTCAGTTTTTAAAGAGGACATATAAGAAAGATGGAGAAAGACTTTTTACCAGGGCCTGTACTGACAGGACAAGGGGCAATGGTTTTAAACAGAAAGAGAATAGATTTCGAAGGGACATATGGAAGAATTTTTTTATGATGAAGGTGGTGAGACACTGGAGCAGGTTGCCCAGAGGAGTTGTGGCTGCCCCCTCCCTGGCAGTGTTCAAGGCCAGGTTGGATGGGCCTTTGAGCAACCTGGGCCAGTGGAAGATGTCCCTGCCTATGGCAGGGGCTTGGACTAGATGATCTTTAAAGGTCCCTTCCAACCCAAACCATTCTGTGTTTCTACAAAAAAGGACATAGGAGGAAACAAAATGTGGGGAAATGGGGATGAGAGATCAGAGAGGGAGGGGCTGGGGGGACAGAGGACTCCACTCAGAGTGCATCAGCAGATGGGAAACTGCCACAGTACTTTGGGTATTAACAGCTGGATCTAATACTTTCTTTCATGCTTCTTGTAGGCCCCCCTTCAGCTCCCCGCAATGTCAGCTTCTCCCTTATTGGCACGCAGCTGAGTCTATGGTGGCAGCCACCCAGCGACCACGGTGGGCGGAAGGACCTGACTTACACAGTCTTCTGTCAGCGCTGCCATTTCCTGTCATGTGAGCCCTGTGAGGCTGGTGTAGTATTCTCCCCCAGTGCTTCTGGTCTCAATAAACCTGCTGTGGACGTGGATGGCCTAGAAGCTTACACCAACTACACCTTTGCTGTGGAAGCCCATAATGGTGTCTCGGGAATGGGACCTGCTTCACAGAGAACTGCTCCAGCTGTCTGGGTCGCAGTTGGACATGCAGGTTAGCAGAAGTAGAGAGAGGTTCTTCCTGCTCATCAGGAAAAGGATCTCTGTGAATGTTTAAGGTTTCTCCATATTCTTCTGACTGCTGCATGTATTTTTATGGTATGGTAAAGACTCTAAGGTACCTCTGCCTCTGGCATGTAAAGTCCATCAGTCATATTCTTTTCAAGTCAAGCAGCAGAAATCATTATCCACCAAGAGCTGTGAATCCACCAAGGACTTAACAGAGGTGAAGAGGATAAAGCCCTCCCTGTCATACACTAGCATAGTCCAGCCTCAGTATTGTTACCTGTATGACAGGAAGAACAGGAACTGTGGTGTGAAATATTTCCTGTGATTTGGATATTGCAAAAAGTCTGACCAAACACAACAGAAACCCTGTTGTAACTGGAAAAAAAAAAACCCAAAACCAAAAAAACCCACCAAACAAACCCCAAAAACCAACCCAAACTTTGAAAGCATGGAGAAATGAGGGTATCAAAAGCATGCAAGTTCTTGACACATTTCTATAGTTTAGCTTCAAGCTGGCTAGTTTGACTGTCCTGTGAATACTTTCCAGAGTGCTGTGAAACTTGATTACTTGATTATAGAACAGTGATATCACAGTGCTCAACAGCTGTTGGTGCTTTTCTCAAGCTCTGACTGACAAAATACTACTTTTCTTCCTGATGCTGTGTGGGGGCAGCACAACTCTGAACTGGAAAAACAGAGCTACTTTTGGCTTGCCTCATCGCTTCCTGGTGCTGATGAAGGACAAGGAGAGAACAAGGCTTGACTCTTCAGTCCTTGCACACTGTTGAGAATTATCTTTTTATTCATGAACAGCATGCACTTGCAGTCAGCTGAGAGATTTTGAGCACTGTATTTCACTGTACCCTTATGAAATGAAGTTGCATTTGTAAATCACATGGGATAGTGGTGTTACTGCTGCTGTAACAGCATAAAACCCCAATGTTTTTATTTCAAATTGAGCACTTCCAGTGCAGTACTAGATTAAATGTAATTCCTTGGAACACTGATTTTGTTTTGATGGCCAGAGTTATGCTTCCATTGTTAGGACAGAAGCATACATGGAAACCAATTAATTACAGACAGAGACCTCATTTCCCTTTCACCATAGAAGAGCAAGATGAGGGAGTGGCAGTGGCAATGAGAGTCAGTTCCAGTTTCATGGTATGACTAGAGAAGAAAAGAGAGAGCTTCTGGTGGAGAAAGGGCCTAGTTTGCATTATATTTGTATTTCTTCCTGATGTTCTCTATTCTCTCCCTTGCAGCTCCGGTGACAGTATCCCAGTTTATCCTGACACAAAGAGATGACAGTAGTCTTTCTGTTTCTTGGCTTGCCCCACGACAGCGCAGCCGGACTTCTGTGGAGTATGAGGTCATGTTCTTTGAGAAGGTGAGGCCTGCCTTATTTGTTCTTCCCTCTTTCCACCCAAAGCGTTGGAAGCATCCTCTTCATTCAACATGTGTTTGTGACTTGAACCTGTTTGATTTCTGCAGGGAGAGGAGGCACGTTACACAGTGAAGCACCTTGTTGAGCCAAATGTCACACTGAGAGACCTGCAGCCAGACACAGCCTACCTGCTTCGAGTGAGATCCATCACACCCCTTGGGCCTGGGCCCTACTCTGCGGAGCAGGAATTTCGCACCCTTCCACCAGGTAAAGGACAACCACTGGAATCTCATTTGGGAGAAACTCACTTCCCCATCAGATTGTATATTCCCATGGTACATGGTTCTCTTTTTGCATTCTGCTAGCTGTAAGGCAGAGACACCACACTCCTGAATTCCTTGTCACAAGGGCCAAACCTCTTGCTCTGTAAAAAGGAGACATTTATCCTGTTTCATTGCTGTTGTATAAAATCCACTTGTACTTTCCCATTCAGAACTGATCAGAACCAGCTCTTCATCTGCTTCTCCTGAAAGACATTTTTATTCTGGCTAATGTTTCTAAGTTTGAAAGTTAGCAAAATTATTACATATGCCTGCTTTTGTGTGAAAGTCAGTAGTGAAAAAGAGAACTCAGAGGACCTCACCAGTACTTTCTCCAGCTTTATAATTTCCACTGTTTGTAGTGCAGCCCCTGAATGTAACTCTGACCAAAAAGATGGTATGTGCCACTGAAAAAAATTCTCACCAAAGCACAAAGTGTAGAAAGCCAAGCTGTTGAGGTCACAAGAAGACCTTTCTCCTATGTTAAAGAACATCTCATATAGGCCTCACATCCAACCTCCTGTTTCCCTGGGTTACCCAGAGCATTCCCCTTTATCAAAAGTTTTCTGTAATGGAGATTGCTCTCTCCTCATTCCACACATTCACAGATCCTCCTATTGACTCTGTGGATAATTTTAGAAATACATCGTTTGAAATTATGCCTTTGAAAGGCTAGCTTTACTGTAATGAAATAAGGATATGGAAGAAATCAAAGGCATACCTTAATGTAACTAAATAGTTAACTGTATAAAAGCTGATAAGGAGTTGTGATACCATGAATGGAATATAATTTAAAGATTGGGGTTTTTTTGGCACCTGGAGCTTTTGATAAAATGTTCATGAATTCGCAAGTGCCAAATTTGATGATATAAATGATCGATAGATTAATGTACCAGAAAGAAAAATGTGTGAGTTAACATGTGCCTCAGATGGTTTTGATTATAAAAGAATATGTTAGAAAATACTTTTGTCAAGGTTATGCTTTTTTTTAAATAGAAGTTCATCACTTCATCATGCCAAGACAAAGGTATTTTTGAATATGAAAGGGATTAAAAAGAAGTACCAGCAAGATTTCATTTGGTGAGAGTTCTTCGATAATACTAGAAGCACTGTTTATCTGTAATAGTCTAGGAATATTAGTGGAGCAAGATTTGCAGGAGAAGGCAATTTTTTTTAATCTGAATTTGAAATTTAGATCCCTTAATTTTCTGCAGAAATACTATGTACCTAAAAACTTGTTCATTTTGTTAGAGATATTATTTCACCTTCAAAATCTTGCCTTTGTGATTTTAAAAAATAACATTATGTCTGCCTCTTGATTTCTGCTTAACTGAGCTGGTGATTTTTAATAATTTTAGTGGGATGAGTCAGCATTAAATTGAGCAAGAATAACAAGTGCTAATTAGGTTTTATGGATGCTGGCCATTGCGCTGGATGTTAGGAAACACTTCCAGACAAGTTGTCTGTGTCACACAAGCTGTTGCTTGCTTTAAAATCTGTTGTTCCTTGCTTTAAAATCTATTAATTTATTGAAACAATTTCTTTAGGAAATTCTCTTTCTTCTGGATGTTTTCCTAAATCTCTTTAGGGAAAATACTAAAAAATGTAGATTCTCATTAGATATGGATATGAACACTTCGCATTAATGTATTTTTAAGTTTTTAAAAATAGGTTTTTAAGTTTTGGGAAATAAGGTTTAAAACCACATATTTCACCATCAGATGCCATTTATGATTTCCTGTGATTAATTCAGATATACTATATGGGAATGGATGGTTTTAACTATTAAATGTAAGAAGACAACCTGTGTTACATGAATGCTATCTGAATGCTATTCGATCACAAAATGAAACCACCTGATGCTTAGTTTTGAGAAAGCAGGAATATGATTTTAGTCTTCAAGTTCTTAACTCAGTACTTGCTTGTTTGAAAAGTCCTAAACAGAGACTGGCTTCTGTCAATGTAATTGGGCAAAGGAACAACCCCAGATATTGATAGAAGGGCGGGGTGAGGGGGGAGAATTAGTTTCATAAGTAGGAAGAGAATCAAGTTAGACTACTAACTTGGGAAAAATGATGTCCTTGCTGTGCCATAGTTTGCATCAGCTACTGAGCAGGAAGAAGGGTCTTATCTGAAAGAGCAGTTGGAAAGGAATGGAAGGAAAGGAACAGCTGTTCTTCGTTTTTGAAAATGTCATGGAATTTATGTGGGAAATCAGACAGGGATAAATTGCTCAACTAGAAGACAAAGACTGTAAATAAGAGTCAACCACATACCCACCAGAAGGTGCTCCATGCACGTGAATAAAAGTACAATAGGACTCAAACCTGGTGGCTCTGCTGTCTGTAGGATAAATGGCTGTAGCTTACCTAATACCGTTGGCTGGTGACAGCTGGTTGCTACATTCCGAACAAATAGTTCTTGGTCTTTTAAATGATATGGCCTTTCTCTTTGTTTCTGCAGACTCGGGAGCTCTGTCTGGTGGAGTCATAGTCTCTATTATCTTTGGAGTTCTGCTATTTATTGGGCTGCTTCTGGGACTTCTCATCTTTCGGCGAAAGTAAGTGTTTTTTGGTATTGAAAAAGGTATAGATGTAGGAACAGCTGAGCTATGGGAGCTTGAGAAAGGGAGGGAAGCCCTGATTTCTCACAGAATATTGGATAGGTAAAGGATAGTTAGAGAATAAAGAGTAAGACTGGTGTGCTGTGCAAGGTGGAATGAGTGTCAGTAAGTAATTTCAATCAGCAGGATTGGAGGTATTGATATGTCTGTAAGACACTGCTTGCTGCTGAGGACAGAGAAGAATGGGGTGATTCCTCTGTTTTGTTATAATCCAGCACTAACATACTGTTATCATGACAGATGAATAAAAATATTGTTATGGCACAACCATTTCTATAGCTACTGATCATTTAAGTGGGCAATACATGTACCCAGTCATTTCAAACCATTTTCCGTATACCATTACTTTAGTGGTCCTCTACCCAGATAGAAAATTACTTCCTTTCTAAATGTCTATAAGACCACTATTTGGTTTTAAGAAGATTAGGTATTGTACTGAAAGTGTACATAAAACTTAAAATAAATTGGAATTCATCTGTAATTCAGGAAGCAGAAGGATGAACAAAACTACCTGCATGGAAACAAAGTTCCATTTCTAAATGTCAATGAAGCATCACATTTTCTTGCTAGATGTACTTTGCCAAGTAGGTGCAGTGTCTGGTTCCACTTTGCTCTACTCTACTCTGAACTCTGTTCCTGAACAGCTAGGGCAGATGCTCTGGAAGTCTTGCTTTTCTCTTTGCTATCTGCTGACTGTTTTATTTTCATGACTGCTTCTTATGTTCCAGGCAGGCTCGTCGGAGACAAGCACGGCCAGATTACAATACTTCAGGCTTTGATCGAGGTGAGCTTCAGAGGGGTAGCAGAACAAGGGAGAAGCCTGAAATGGGTTGGGAGGAGTGAAAAGAAACTGTAGTTTCAAATCAGACACTGACATAGATTTTTCTGATGTAATTTGCCTCTTTCCATAACAGCTCTAGTCTTCAACATATGTTTGGTAGATTTGCTTACTGCTATTGTCAGAATCCCATGTACCATTAGCTTACTGCTATTTTGCTTACTGCTATTGTCAGAATCCCATGTACCTTTGTCCTATAAAGCTTGTCCAAAGAGCTGACAGGTCAGTTTTCTATTTTGTTTCCCTTTACCATAGAGAAGGTCTGGTTGAAGCCCTATGTAGACCTGCAACCATACGATGACCCCAGCAGAGGGGTGCTGGAATTCACTAAGGAACTGGACATCTCTTGTGTCACTATGGAGAATGTGATTGGAGAGGGTGAGTTACTTGTTGCTCCCCTCATCTTACAGTTCCCCTACACTGTTATTTTGCTGACTATTCCTGAGTTCATCTGTGACCTTTTGCCTCTGGTTTTCCTCAGGGGAGTTTGGGGAGGTCTATCGTGGGTCCTTGCGGCTCCCAGGGAAAGAACGTATTGTGGTTGCCATCAAGACCCTGAAGTCAACATATTCAGACTCACAGTGGTGGAACTTTCTGCGTGAGGCAACAATTATGGGGCAATTCAATCACCCGAACATTGTACGTCTGGAAGGAGTTGTCACCAAAAGTAAGTGTGTGGGAGAGAGTCCTGGAATGAGAGCAGAAACTGGCACATTTCTTGGTCCTTTCTTGGAGAGGGTGCTCTCAGAGAGGCTGTGCTGGGAGAAGACAGGTGTTGTGATGTTATGGCAGAAAAGGAAGAAGGGAGGAGTTGTATGGATTTCCAGCAGAGTCATGAGGCAGTGTTAGGAGAGGTCTTCTTGAGTTGGTGAGTGGATGAGAAGTTGGGATAGTGTAAGGGATGCTGTGAAGTTGTATGTGTGACATAAGGAGGAATATAAAATCATTGAGGGGGGCCTAAGGAGAGGGGTGAGCCAGCTGTGCCAGAGGAGCGGGGATGTTGGCTGGGCTTGGATATGGTTCTCTGCGTTGGGGCAGTGTGGAGAGCATTGAAAGGTAAGAGTAGGAGAATTGCAAAAAGGCTGACACCTTCTTGTCTTCCTCAAGGGAGGCCAATGATGATCATCACTGAGTATATGGAGAATGGAGCGCTGGATACCTTCCTCCGGGTGAGAGACTCCAATCTGTAATAGGCTTGTGTACTGCCGGAACTTGCACTTGACCTGGATTTAGGATCCTAAAAGAAGACCAGATATAAGATCCAGACATCCACTTACTTTCTGCTCACTAACATTTCCAGTCTCAGCAGTTGAAGCTTGATACCAGTGTCCAGAGTGCTGTAGTTGAAGTGCAGGTGCCTAATGATGACTCTGGAGACCACCCCAGTCCCTTAATGAGAAACTGTTGGGTCCTTTGGGCTGCAGCATTGCCTTTTCACTTGTTCGCCAATGCCCACTTTGGCCAGTAACTAGAAACCAAGCAGATTGATGTCACTTGACCAGGATCTTCTCTCGCTTCTTCTTCCATGCAGGAGAATGAGGAAAAATTTAGCCCTGTGCAGCTTGTGAGCATGCTGCAAGGAATAGCCTCTGGCATGACCTACCTTTCAGAACACAACTACGTGCACCGGGATCTGGCCGCTCGCAACATCCTGGTGACACGCAGTCTTCAGTGCAAGGTGTCTGACTTTGGACTCTCTCGAATATTGGAGAATGATGCAGAGGGGACCTATGAAACCAAGGTAATGCAAAACCAATCTCTCAGTCTTGGAAATGAACTGTAGTCTCAAGGGGATTTGGATTCTGCCAGGTAAGAATGGCAGAATTTCTTCCCAGTAGGAAACACCAGGTCAGGGGAAGATTTGGATGGAAAATCTCTGAGGAAAACCCATAGTAAAACTGCAAGTCATAGTGTGGATGATTCAGAAGGTGGTACTTTTCTGTCTGGAGTCCCTGTTGGGTTTTTTTTCCCAATAGATTCAGAAAGATTGTGGTTTTGAAACAAGAAGAAATGTAAGAGGCCTGATCTTTTGGACTCAGTTAACTAAATCTAGTTTTGAAGATAGCCCTGCTGTGATCAAGGGTTTGGACTACAGACATCTACAGGTCTCTTTCAATGAAAGTTCCAGTGATTCTAATGAATGGTGTAATTCAGAGTAGGGCTATGACTGGTGTTGGGCTTTTACTCCCACAGCAGTGGTTTTGGGTAGCATTCAACTGAATAGAGGGCTAGAACTCATTCACTTTCCAAAAATGTTTTTGTCCTTTTGAGAAATTTCCCCAGGACTTGTTACATGTCACTTCAAGTGAAGTGGGTCAGATCTTGGAACAACTTTGTCATCTCCTTGCATGAAAGCATTGGAGAAATACAACTCAATGTTACATGCTGGATACACTATGTCTCTGCTGTTCCACAGGGTGGTAAGATTCCCATCCGATGGACAGCCCCGGAAGCCATTGCTCATCGGATTTTCACATCAGCCAGTGATGTCTGGAGCTTTGGAATTGTCATGTGGGAGGTGCTGTCCTTTGGTGACAAACCATATGGGAACATGAGCAATCAAGAGGTAAGAGACAATAAGCTCAAGCGCTCATTTAAAAAAAATCATAGAATCATAGGATGGTTCTATGAACCATTCTATAGAATCATTGGAAGGGACCATAACGATCATCTAGTTCCAACCCCCCTGCCATGGGCAGGGACACCTTCCACTAGACCAGGTTGCCCAAAGTCCCATCCAACCTGGCTCTGAACACTGCCAGGGAGGGGGCAGCCACAGCTTCTGTGGGCAACCTGTGCCGGTGTCTCACCACCCTCACAGGGAAGACTTTCTTCCTTATGTCTAATCTAAATCTTCCCTCTTTCAGTTTAAAACCATTACCCCTCATCCTGTCCCTACCTCCTTGATCAAGAATCCCTCCCTATCTTTCCTGTAGCCCCTTTAAGTACTGGAAGGCTGCTCTAAGGTCCTCTTGGAGCCTTCTCTTCTCCAGCTGAACACCCCCAACTCTCTCAGCCTGTCCTCACAGGGGAGGTGCTCCAGCCCCCTGATCAACTTCATGGCCTCCTCTGGCCCCGTTTGAGCAGGTCTGTGTCCTTATTATGTTGGTGCCCCCAGAGCTGGACACACACTGCAGGGACGGTCTCATGAGAGTGTAGCAGTGGGGCAGAATCCTCTCCCTCGCCCTGCTGGCCACCCTGCTCTGGATGCAGCCCAGGACACGGTTGGCTTTCTGGGCTGCGAGTGCACATTGCTGCCTCATGGTCAGTTTTCCATCCACTAATACCCCAAGTCCTTCTCTGAAGGGCTTCTTTCGCCCCACTCCTCACCCAGCCTGTGTTTGTGCTTGGGATTGCCCCGACCCATGTTCAGGACCTTGCACTTGGCCTTATTGAACTCCATGAGGTCAGCATGGTCCCACCTCTCCAGCCTGTCCAGGTCCCTTTGGATGGCCCATCCCTTCTCTCCAGCATGTCGGTCGCACCACACAGCTCGGTGTTGTCAGCAAACTGCTGAGCGTGCCTCGATACCGCTGTCCGTGTCACCAACAGAGATGTTAAACTGCACCAGTCCCAAAACCAACCCATGAGGAACAGCACTTGTCACTGCTCTCCACTTGGACATGGAGCCATTGACCACAACTCTTTGAGTGCAACCATCCAGCCAATCCCTTATCCACTGCGTGGTCTGTCCATCAGACCCGTGTCTCTTCAATTTAGCAACAAGGATGTTGTGCGGGAGTGTCAGATGCTTTGCACAAGTTCAGGTAGATGACATCAGTTGTTCAAAAAAACCCACCCCAAGGCACCAACTTCTGTAGACCTCTTTCAGCATCCAGTCTTGACATTATTTTGAGCGTATAACTACTGTCTCCCTCCCTGCTAAAAATCAATGCAACTAAGTGTCATGATTTGAGCCCAGAGGGAAACTGAGCACCATGCAGCTGCTCACTTACCTCTTCCTGCTCAGAACTGGAAAGGTGTAAAATAAAGCAAAAGGGTCCAGATTCAAGATAAGGACAGGGAGGGATGAGTCACCGGTTACAGTCATGGGCAAAAGATTGACTCATTAGGAGAAGAAAAAGAACGTAAATTTAATTCAGACACTATCAGCAATGCCCCTTAACAGCCAGAGCAAGACAGTGAGAAGCATTACCACATTTTAAATGCATCTTCCCCCCACCTCTCCCTTTTTCCTGGTCTCAGATTTGCTCCCGATTTCTCTACCTCATCCTCCACTGGCTGCACAGGGGCAGAGAATAGGCCATCAGTCCTGCCAATTTTTCCTTCTCAGGATGGGGGGGAACTCCTCACATTCTACTGCTCCAGCGTGGTTCCGCTTTCACAGGACACAATCTTCCACAAACTTTCTCTGACGTGAGTCCTTCCCACAGGCTACATGCTCCTTCAGTGTGGGTCTCCCCTGCGTGTTGCAATCCTTCCAGTGCCAAACTACAACAGTGGGGGCTTCTTCCTCAGACTCCCAGCCTCTTTTAAGTGCAGCCCCCTGCTATGGTGTGGGGTGCTTCATGGCCTACAGGAGAGCATCTGCTCCACCAGTGACCTCCAATGGGTGCAAGTCACAGCTGGCCCTCTCCTCACGGGCTGCAGGGGGGTCTCTGCTCCAGCCCACCTCCTCCGTTCCTCTTCCTCTCTTCAGCTGACTTCAGTGTTATTAGAAGTATTTCCCTCACAACTCCTCCTCATCCCAGGTTCCCCTTCTTAAATGCATTATCACAAAGGCACAGCCATCATCGCTACTTGGCTTGACCTTGGCCAACATAGTGCTGAGGGATCTGGTGGAGTTGAGAACAGTCAGTGTGAGGTTAAATGGTTGGACTGGATGATCTTCAAGGTCACAGATGATTCTGTGATTCTGTGGCCAGAGGTGGGTCTGACTTGGAGCCAGGGGAGTTTTAAGAAGCTTCTCACAGGAGCCACCTCTGTAACCCCCTCCCCTGCTATCAAAACCCTGCCACACACAAACCCAACATGCTTCTCATGAACATGTCCCCTGAATGGCCAATGGGACCTAAGCTAGTAAAGGACTGAAAGTACATGCATATGCTACTTCAATTTCTGACATCCCTTAGGTGTCCTGAGTCTTTGCTATGCTGCTCAGATCCTACTTCAGACACGTGTAATCTGCTTCAACCCCTCCCTGACTGTATACTGTGCAAAATGGTGAACTGCCTGCTCTCAGCCCTGCAGAGGTCTTTTGCTCCTTTTTCGCACTCTCTGTTCTTGGCCAGATTTCTCTCTGTCCTCTGTTTAGGTGATGAAAAGCTTAGAGGAGGGATACCGGCTCCCCCCACCTGTGGACTGCCCATCTATCCTCTACGAGCTCATGAAGAGCTGTTGGTCACATGATCGAATAAGGCGACCTCATTTTCAGGAAATCCGGGGGCAGCTGCAGCATTTCATCTCAAGTCCCCAGCTCCTCCGGCCTGTTGCAGACTTTGATCCCAGGTAAGCAGTCTGTCGCTGGAGGAGGAGAGGTTAACTGGGAGGTTTTCACCTCCCTGCATCCAACAGGAGGAGAGGCAGTGCTAGCAAGGCAGGCTGACAAGGGGTACCTTGAAGGCTCTGTGTGCAGAAGATAGTAGTCATCTCTCATGGCGACAGAAGGCATAGCCATTGGCCTGGGCACTCTGACTTCACTATGCAGAATGCAGATAAATTGGCCTAGCATGGGCAGAGGGTGCTTGCTTGTTAGCTAATATCTCATAGTACCAGCCATTTAAGGTAGTTGCCTGGCTAACAAGGGTTTTATCTGTCTTTAGGGTAACACTCCGGCTCCCCAGCTGCAGTGGATCTGATGGGATCCCCTATCGATCCATCCCTGAGTGGCTGGAATCCATTCGCATGAAGCGCTACATCTCCAACTTCCGCACTGCCGGCCTGGACACCATGGAGTCCATTCTGGAGCTCACTGCTGAGTAAGGGCAGGCCAAGCTCCCAGCAGACACCCCCAGCTGTGCTGCAAATAGCCTGTCTGTCCCTGTGCTCTCTGAACTTATACTTACTTGGAAGACTTCTCTCCATTCTTTATATAGTTAAATGGAAGTGGACTGCTTTCTTGCCCTAAAAGGGAAGAATCAGCCCAGAAGAATTGAGATCAACCCAAACTGTGAGACTAATTCCCTAACTGTCCATGCTTGAGTCTCTTCAGGGGCCTGAGCTGCTCTGAGCTCACATCAGACACAAACAGCAAGGAGGGCCACAATAGATGGCAGACAGTTGTCTCACCTGACCATCTCCACACCCTTGCAGGACTTTGTAAGATAATTGTCTTGCCTTTCTTGCCTTAAACCCCACATGGGCTAGTGGTATTCCTCCCACCCCGGTACTGTTCTATCATAGAGCAAATTCCTTCTTAGAAAGACTCGGCTCAGATGCTTCACCAATGCAGCTGTGCTCCCTTGTAGAGCCAGGGACATACAGCCAGCTCCAATGAGGGTGGTTTCGTTACACAAATGAGCAGGCATGATGCATGGACAGACCTACTAAAGGGCTGAGACCTGGCCCATATCACAGTCGGACATGGACAGAGTCCCAGTTGAATGGGATCACAGACCTAGTCTGGGAGAAGCCAGTTGACGGGTTGGGCAGAGGTGGCCAGGGAAGGGCAGGAACGCATAGAAGTTTCTTCCCTCTAGAGAAGGTGTAGTAGGAGACACTGAGGGAAAGGAAGCTTTCTGAACTAACACTTGGTAACTCTTTCTGCACTTACCCACATCCCAGTCCCCAAGGAACAAGAACAGCAATTCATTTTTTTCATTTCTTTCCCTGTTTTCTTCAGGGACTTGAAACAGATGGGAGTGTCACTTCCAGGCCACCAGAAGAGGATCCTGTGTAGCATCCAAGGCTTTAAGGAGTGATCAATCGTTGCTCTCTTAAGCTTGCTAAATGCCCATTCTTACCAGATATCACTTGGAATCATTCCTATGGCAATTGCTTCCAAATGAGTGACTGGAACGAGCAAAGCAAACCAACCAGAACTGGAAAGGCTCACGAGGCAGCACCACCTGCTGTCATTTCTGTTCCCCCTTGCTTTAGCTCTGTAGCAGCCATCAGTATGTTTCAGAGCACTGGTCTTAGAAACTATTCTCAGCTCTTGTCTTCTGTAGTCCGTTCTGTGCGGCACTAAGTAATCCCTGTAGTCCACACACCGGAGTTTCAGACCCTCAGTATATCACATGGAAACATAAGGATTTATACAAAGCAGATTGGGGGCAGTGAATGATGTTTTAGGATTGGAAATGAGGGTTCAGAAAGACAGGGACATTTGGGAAACATGCACAAGGATACAGACATGGAGTTTGAGCCCATTCACTTCCTGGCATACATCCCTCCTCACTTCAGTAGCCTTCTGTCTTCCCTGTTTTACAACAGGAACAAACTATTCAGTCTTTCACCAGGCTGGGGGTAAGGGCTGTACTTTTTAATTCAGCTATACTTGCCTTAAACACCAGCTCATGGTGTACTTCTTTCTTTGGAGGAGAAGTTGGCAGTAGCAGTACACCCTGCTGTAATTTGTGTGATCACATGTGTAACCTCAGTTTGTTACTGTTTTGCATGTGCCCGCTTCAGCAGGGAGGTTTACATCTCTCCAACCTGCTTAATACCTTTAATTGTGCCATGGACAGAAAACCCTTTAGGTACTATTTTTTCTCTTCCCCTTTTTAAAAGGGAGAATAGTCTTGTTTGGCTGGATAGGGTATTTGTAACAGAAAAATATGTGGGTGGTCTGTCTTATTCCTTCTCTGTGGAGGAAATGTTATTATTTATCAGAGCTCAAGACAGTTACAGATTGTAAATAATATTTTGTAAATAAATCTGTGGCAGAGCAGGCTGTGTTGGAGTTCTCTGGCTTATTTCAAATATGTTTGGGACCTTTTACTTGAATATATATATTAGAAATTCCAGCAGGGTCCTTACATCCATGTTTAGTTGTTTCAGCCAGTGGTCTTTGTCCTTTTAACTGCAGATTTAATGTGGAAATTCAGGTGTGTTAGGATTAAAGGATACATATGGAGCTGCTTACTTCAGACTTTTTTTCTCTAAACGCAGTCACAGCTGTACCCATGCATTAGCCAAGTCCATTGTTTCACAGGTCCTGTGTTTATTCCTAAACCATGACAAGTATTAGAAACTACTGCTGTAGTTTGATGAAATACATGTGAGTAGTACTTCCTTCTGCAGAATAGACTGTCTGGGAGCAGGAAAAAAAAAAAATCATCTCACTCTGATGTTCCTAAGACTTTCTTCTACCTGGGAAGAATAGTCACCTCAAGATCAAGATTTATTTTTCAGTGCTTGAGCCAAGTATAGGTTGGTGAAGAAGATGAGTGCTATCCATTCAGCAATCAGTTACTTGCTGTAGAGAGCTCTCAGTATTTCCCTAATTGTACAATGCCTCAAATTCTTAAGGCTGTAAAATAACACTCTTGCTTCTGGGGAGGTCTTGTTTAGCCATAAATGGACAGAAGGGTTAAGCAGCAGAGATGTAAAGAACTACAACTTAAAGCAAGAAAGCTGGTTTCTATTCAATGTGAGAAGCAGCAGAGTATATACAAGGAACCGTAGTAGACGTGTACCTCAGCTACTTGGGTCAGTGCTGCTGCAGGAAGAGGTAACAGTTGACAACATAAGCTCTTGCTGTGAGGCTTGTTAGTGTATCAGGAAGTTCAGTCTTAGTAACAGGTGCCTGTAGCATAAAGTATAGATAATAATGTTGCTGCCTGGCAGATATCTAGGCTAGAAGATAAACCCTGATGAGGCTGACACAGGATTATGAGCTTGGGTCATGCATATGTAAACTTGAAGCTACCCTTGCAGATGATAGAAAATTGGGAGTGGTTGATACATCAGATAGCTGTGCTGCCATTCAGAAGGACCTTAATAAACAAGAGAAATGGAAAGAGGGGCGTGTTGATTGCCAGCTGGCTGAACAGGAGCCAGCAGTGTGCCCAGGTGGCCAAGAAGGCCAATGACATCCTGGCTTGTGTCAGCAATAGCGTGGCCAGCAGGGACAGGGAAGGGATCTTACCCCTGTACTCGGCCCTGGTGAGGCCGCACCTCGATTCCTGGGTTCAGTTTTGGGCCCCTCACTACAAAAAGGCCATTGAATGACTCGAGCGTGTCCAGAGAAGGGCAGCGGAGCTGGTGCAGGGTCTGGAGCACAGGTCTGTTAGGGAGCGGCTGAGGGAACTGGGGGGGTTCAGTCTGGAGAAGAGGAGGCTGAGGGGAGACCTCATCGCCCTCTACAGCTCCCTGAAAGGAGGGTGCAGAGGAGGGGGGTGGAGTCTCTTGAGCCAAGGAACAAGCACCAGGACAAGAGGGAACAGCCTCAAGCTGTGCCAGGGCAGGGTCAGACTGGCTCTTAGGAAGTATTTCTTTGCAGAAGGGGTTGTTGGGTGTTGGAATGGGCTGCCCAGGGCAGGGGGGGAGTCCCCATCCCTGGAGGGGTTGAAGAGTCGGGTTGACCCAGCGCTGAGGGATCTGGTGGAGTTGGGAACGGTCAGTGTGAGGTTAATGGTTGGACTGGATGGTCTTCAGGTCTTTTCCAACGGAGATGATTCTGTGATTCTGAGAGGAGACTCATGAAGCCGAACAAAGGGAAATGCAGAGCCCTGCAACTAGGGAGGAATAGCCCTGCGCACCAGTACATGCTGGGGACTGAGTGGCTGGAAAGCAGCTTTGCAGGAAGGAACCTGCAGGCTATAGTGAACAGAAAGCTGCACTTGAGCTAGCAATGCCCCCTTGTAGCAAAGGGGGCCGACAGTACCTGGGCTGTGTTAGCAAATGCATCACCAGCAGCAGAAGGGAGGCAACTCTTCCCCTCTGTTCAGTGTGGTTCAGACATCCAGAGCACCATGTCCAATTTTTGGCTCCTTGGTATGAAGGACATAGACTTTACTGGAGCAAGTCCAGTGAAAGGCCACGAGAATTCTGAAGGAATTGGAGCATCTGACGTACAAGAAATGGCTGAGAGAACTTGGGACTGTTCAGACTCAAGGAGGTTTGGGTGGTTCTTATCATTGTATATAAAATACTTGATGGGAGGGAGTGAAGAAGAGGGAGACAGACTCTCCTCAGTGGTATCCAGTGAAATGAGAAGCAGTGGGAACACATCAAAACACAATAAATTCCATCTGAAGGTAAGAAAAAACACTGTGAAAATTGTTAAATGGTGGACCAGGTTATCTGGGGAACTTGTGGTGTTCTTATCCTTGGAGCTATTAAAAAACTGACAGGGTACGTTCCTGAGCAACCTGCTCTGGTTGACCCTGCTCTGGGCAGGAACGTCCCTTGCAACTTGAACTCTTAAAAGGTTCTGAATCAGCTGGCCTGACAAAGAAGAGGCAGCTCAGTTCCATGGCCTCAGGTACAGCCAGTAGCAAGCCTGAGCACGTATTCCCAATAGACACTCACACAAAATACACGTATATATATGTGTGTATATATATGCACACACACTGTACATGACTGGCCTGAGGCAGAAAACGGCAATCATGCAAGCACAGCACAGCCTGATCCAATTCCCTTCTCTGGCTGAGCAGGATGAACCTGCTACTGGAAAATACATACATACATACTATGGATTTCTCTACCAGTAGTTGGCTCCGTGACCTGCAGCCTGAGCTGGTCTCCTCAGCTGCTGGCACCAGGACATCGGCGTCCTCAAGGGCTGTAGCCCCCATCCAGCAGTGGGCCCTCAGGCCCCTCATCCATGTACACACACAGGAGCCCTCTAATAAGGCTGGGTAGAGCCTTATACATTGGATCTATGGAGCAGCTGCCCCCAGGATTCCCCGGTGTCCTAGACCCCTCATGTACAGATACCAACTGTTCTCTGATGGCTGGTCCAGGCTTACCACCAGCAGCTGGCTCCCAGACGCAAGAGTGGGTGTCTTGGACCTCCTGGGAGCTCTAGCAGCTGACTCAGACTGGTCTTTCCAGCATCTGGCCAGACTTGCAGACATGTCAGCTGATGGCTCTGAAGTCTCTTAACCTACTCACTAACCAGCTACTCTGACTTGCTTTTTGCTTGTGATTATGCATTGACATACACACCCACACAGCATGCATGCACTCACGTATTTCCAGTTGCTGGCACTTACCATCTTCACATGCACTGAACAGTCCTCTCACAGAGGGAAAAAAAAAAATTAAGAAGTTTAGTAAGAAGACAGGAGAGACCGTGCTGATGACACACTGGACATGTCCAGACCAGTGTACTGTGTACATGCAGCCAGACCCTTCTGTGGCCTTTTCATGTTCTCCCATGCTTCTTCCTCTCCTTGATCACTCCCCTTTTCCTGCCTTTGATCTTGCCCCTATGCATTCCCTAACAAGTGTTGTATGGTACCCAAATGCTCCTCCCCTGCACCCCATGTCCCTTGGGGAGACTAACCTCCCCTTCATCTGTGAGGTGATCCAGAGGGCCCTTCCCATTGACTCTGTTGGATGGGTTTCACACCCAGACACTAGGACTACAGTCTTCTGATAGCTCTGGGAGGAGCTGGCTTAAGAGTCCTTCTCTCTCCCAACACTGTTTCTCTCCTCTGTGCTCCTTGGCATTTGTAGGCATGAGCTTTTAGTCACATAATGTGGAAACAACCACTCAAAACAATGCCTACAAAACAGCAAGAATTCAGATAAGAAAGCAAATGTACAATTTGTTTATTTGTTGCTCATCCTATAGTAAACCTCAAAAATTTTACTAGATCAATTTGCAAGGACTCATTAAAGACTTCCCCCAAACTGGCAAGAGAACAAGGCTTTCATGCCTTTGAAGTGCTGAAGCATTGATGCTCACTACAGAGAGGAGTTTCACCTGTAGTGACCAAGTCAGAACTATGCTTAAAACCATCAACATCAAGCACCAATGCTTTCTTAAAAGCAGTAGTTAAGGGAAAGCAAGCAAACTGACTGCTTTATTCCAGCCTGGTGCAAGTGAATTTTAATAACTCACCTCCTAGTGACACAGCAAGCAAATTACAATGTTGCTGTACTGCTTTAAATGACAGCTACTCTTCTGGCACAGAAAAGAAAGTGTAAGTTTGAAAAGGAGAGAAAGGCCATTCTCAGACAACTCATCTCTGGAGCCTAAGTGGAAGATCAACTATACAGTCTCTACTGTATGAGACAGCAATTCTCATGGGTAGCTGAACAAATACAGCAGATACATGTTAATGGCAAAGAACACCACTTTTTATTGAATGCAAACAGTGGTTGGACAGTGTAGTTATTCAAAAGGTTTGTTCAGTTTGAGTTTCTAGTCCAGGAAACAGGGCTCCGTGCAGTAACACTTAGAGCCAGACAGTATATTGCAATTACACTGCAGCTTTCACTGACAGCAGTGAAAAAGAATCCCTACTGGAATGCAGAGACGTTCCTCAGTCTGCTGAATCCTCATCCACACACTGAGATGCCTCCTAACCACATGCTGCCTGTCCGTATGACGGTCTTTATTTGTAAACACACATTCTTTGGACTGCTTTGCTACTCTGGTGCCCAGCCTGGCTGTCCAGAAACCACACTGGGAAACAATTCATTTTGGGAGGGAAAAAAGATTTTTTTTTAAAAAAAGTTTCCAAACTCAGGAACAGAGTAGGATTCCAAACATCATCAGTTCAATATGGCTAAGGGAAAAAAAAAAAAAAAGGGACAAGACAGCTAGCCAGTAAAATCCGTTAAGACACAGAAAAGCTATAGTAGGTTAGCTTTTTCCAGCAACAATAACAGAGATTCCCAATACATTCTGCCTCCACTCTAACCCAGGAGTGAGGGAAGGGGCAAGGGAAACACCTTGATAATGAGGTGGCACAAGAGAAAAAATAAAATCGAAGACAGAAGTGGTGTTGAGATGGAGGTTTCCACCTTGTAAGGTCAAATCATGGTTCTTGGCTCCGTGGAAGAGAACACTCAGCCTTCCCAGCACCTGCCACCAGGTCGTTCTTGCTGCTTCCACCAGGTGGTGGTAGAGATCTGGTCTTTTCCTCCAGCGTCTTGATAGAACACAGATTGTGCACTCACCTTGATCAAGCCCCCAGCCTGAAATACGCTGTGGCCAGGAAGTGGTGACAGAATAGGTCCTTGCTTGGTGGGTGTGCAGAGGGAAGTCTAGGAGCAGTGAATCCTACATGAGTAAAGAACTGCGCTGGCACAGTCACCATTAGTAACAGTCTGCCTTGTCAGGCAGAGGGACAAGACAACAGTGGGGGGAGGGGAAGAGCACTGAGTGCAGGGGTCTGGCATATGCCCCCTCCAAGCTCCTCAGCATGCCGTTTTGGCACGAACAGTGTGACATTTGATACACAGCACGTGCCCATCCAGTGGGAAGCACCCATTCTCATCTGCTTCAATGGATAGAGGCTTCCCACAGTCCTAAACAGAGAACAAAAAGAGGGAGAGCGCTCAGTGACAGCCAGCGGCAGGGTAAATGCATTCAAGGATGTAAGAAATGGCCCCCCTGGATCAGCATAATGGCTCACAGCCCACAGCTCTGTCTCTGATGGTGCTAACAGGAGATATTATTTTGAGGGAAAAGCAAGCACCTTCTGTGATCCCTGCACATTCCCCCAGTATCCACAGTTGCTGTATTAGGGATGTTAAGAGACTACAACCCTGTGCAGTTCTCGCTCATGGATCTGCTGTCTGTCAGTGTCTAATATCTTCCTGAAACTGCTTCAAAAATGCTCCAGATTCATCCAAAACAACCTCAGTGTTTGGTCAGGATAGACAACAAAGCTTCCCAGGTTGGTGTAGGAGAGGCAGGAAGAGCAGGGCCACAAGGCTTACCTCACACTTGTAACATTTCATGTGGAAATTTTTCTCCAAAGCCACCACACGCACTGTTTCATCCTTTCCAGGCTCTGGCATGATCGGTTCACTACAGACAGAGCAGCGTGGAGCATACTTCCTGCAAAACACAAAAACGTGGAGGAGACCATGACCACCATGGTGACATTCAATGTAAATTTCTTGTTACTGCCATACAACAGTATTAGTAGTGGAAGAATAATAAATCACAAAGAAGTTCAGGTGGAAAAAAGACCTTAACTACTACAAGGTACAATGCCAACTCCTTTTTAACTTCATGTCCAACAGATCACATGGACAACACAACCTCGTATCACAGCAAAATTTAGCAGGTGTGAGGGAATCTGCCTTCTTTCAGGCATCACACGCATGTACGCTCTCTGTACCTGTGGTAGTCATCCACGCAGTGAGGCTGGTTGGCCTGGTCCACAATAAAAGAGGCCCCCTCAAGAGGGGTATGGCACATCACGCAGGTAAAGCACTGGGGATGGTAGGAGTTACCAGTGGCCTTCAGCATCCGGTCCGTGATGGTCTGTTTGCAGACACTGCACTTTTCCAAGGTCCCCTGAGCCCAAAGGAAACAAATAAAACACATTATTCCTTCATCCCTGGGAGGCTACACCACAGACAGGCAAGACTGAAGGAGGAAGGGAAAGCAAGAGAGCAACCACAGCAAGCTCAGCTCTCTCCCGTAACTGTCATCCCAGTGACTCACAGCATAGCAGTCCTCGCAGAAGGGCTTCTCATCCACATTATAGAACTGCTGCCCCTGCAGCTGCTTCTCACATTTGAAGCAGGTGAAGCATTCCACGTGGAAGAGGCAGTCCAGGGCCCTCACAGCTGGCTGGGTTCGTGATAGGGGCTTCTGGCAGAAGCCACAGAGCTCTGTCAATGGAAGAAGAAAGGGATAAGGAGAGATGAAAACCCACCAGTCTTAGTTCTGCTGCTGTCCACTGAGAGAACGCACCAGAAGTAGCAGCCTCTGTTGGGGGTGGATGCTCCATGTCTTTCATTAGTTTCTGGGTCAACATCTCCAGCTCTTCTACCTCCTTCATGGTCAGACAGGAATTTCCCCTAGGTGGAGCTGCACTGGAGCCTGTGGGTTTATGCTGCAGAAAAAGGAAACATTCCATCACAAAGAACAAATATAGACAAGCTCCTTCCCACCCCATCCCTAATCAACCTACTTCTCTCGCCTTTACTTTCCCCCCTCTCTCTCGGGAACACCACCCACTGTGCTTGCTTCCTTCCTCCTATGTAAAGAGAGTCCCATCCCTCCCCACCACTGCCTCCAGTTACATTTCTCTCTCAGATGGGTAATGGCCTCCCCTAGCCTGGGACAGACTCTCCCTCCTCATCCTCCAACTTCACTCCCAGTGATGCTGTGCCTGTCCAAAGACACTGGCGCCACTGTCCTATCCCTTACCGTGTCTTTCGCAGCAGCAGGTTGTTCTGTGGGACGTGGCTTCACCTGCACTTGGGGTCTTTCCCTCTGCTGGGCATAGGTGAAATTGGGAGGCTGTGGCCGAGAGGAGGGACCTGAAGGTGAAGGGGCAGTGAACTGAGTCTGAAGGGAGGTAGGATACCTTGTTGAGTTTGAGGGAGCCACGGGAACACTGGCACCTGATTTAAACCCAGACTTAGGAGAGCCAGCAATAGGAAGTGGGGTGAATTTAGGGGTAGGCTGAGCAGGAGGGACAGCAGGGGAGGGAGGAACTGGTGCTTGGGGCTCCTTGCATTGCTGTGGGGCTGCCCATGGGGTTGGCAAGGGGGTGAAATCCACTCCAGGGGGCTTGAAAGGTGAGCTTCCACTTGGCTTTGGAGTGAACTTAGAAGGAAAGGAATGAGGAGTATCTTTGGGTGCAGACGGTATTTCCACATGGGCTTTTGGGGCCAATGGTTTCTCCGGAGAACCTGGGGATACTGGAGATATCTGTAAAGTGAAGCCACAGAGAGAAACAGGCAGTTATCAGCAAGGTGGAAGAGAAAATGTCTACAGCAGCAAGTCAGCAGCTATTCCAGACCCACAATGCTGAGAACTCCCACACTATTACATATTTAGCAGTCCTGACAGGTTGCAAGATCTATGCTTTCTGGTCCTTTGTGTACACTCCTGTGCTATGGTTTATACAGACATTTGAATTTTCAGTAGCACCCTTCTCACTACCTGTGTTCAGCAAATAAGACACCTCTCCTTCCACCTGTGACATTCTGGAGAGCTCAACCGTGATTTGAAGGGGTCATTCTTCTCCATGTCATCCAACATTACAGACAGTGAGTCAATCTCAAGATCAATGCTGCTCACCTTGCCATGTACCTATACGACCGTCCATGAGGAAAGAGGGAGCAGAGCACATTAAAGGAACAGCCAGAGAAGTGGGTGTATCCCCTTACAATAGCAGTTTTTGACACTTTGTACTGTGGTACAGATCTGCTGCTTGGAGTGGATAGCAAGTTTTTGAGGATGACCAGGGCACAGTCTCCAAGGTCTACAAATAGTGGGAAAATGCACAGCCCAAAGAAACTCAAGACAGATTTAGGGGAGAAAAGCCATCTGGAAGTCTCTAATCCAACACCCTGCTGACAGCAGGGCTATCTCCCAAGCTAGACGGTTGCTCAGCGCCTTGTCCAAGCTATTTCTGACCATCCCCAAGGACTCAGATTCCCCAGCTTCTCTGGGCACCCATGCCACTGTTGAGCCACCCTTGGAGGAGAACATGTTTTTTTCTTCTGTCCAACAGGAATTTCCCTCACCACAACTTGCATCCATTGTCTCTTGCTCTCTTGTTGTGCCCCAGTAAGAATAATCTGTCTTCTCTCCAGCCCTCCTTTACGTATCGCAGACTGTAGTTAGATCCCTGCCTTGGCCTCTTCTGCAGGCTGAAAAAACCCCGATCTCACACCATGTGCTCCAACCCCCAATGATTGCTACAACCGTTGGCTGAATTGCATCTAGTTCAGTATTCCTCTGGGGTTATTATACTGGGGAGCCTGACAGGAAACAGCTCTCCAAGACGCAGCCTCACTGAAAAGAGGAATAACCAGCATCCTTTTGCTGCTGAGCACCCTTGTACGCACGCAGCCCAGCATGTGGTTGGCCTTTATTACCACAAGGGTGCATTGCTGGCTCACATTCAACTCACTGCTCACCAGGAACCCCAGGTCCTTCATCTGCAGAGCTGTAGCCTGACCAGTTGACCCTAGCTTACACTGGTCCATGGGGTGGTAGCATTTTCTGCTTTCCCAGATCTCAGGGCTTCCTGCTGCTGAGTTCAGAGAGGAGCAAGAGGCTGTCCCAACTCACAGAGCATCACAAGAAACTATACTTCCCTTGACCATACTCACCTGTGGGGCAGGTACCTTGCTCATAGGCCCTTCATCAAACATCGGTGGAGGAGGAGGAGGAGAACAAAAAACTTCTTCTGGGGCTGGTGGAAAAGGCTCTTCAAAGGGTGGTGGTGGGGGAGGAAAAGCACAGTTTGAGGAAAAACTTGACTCCTCTCCAGGTGGGGGAGGAGGTGGCAGCGGCAGCTCTATGGGGAAGAAAGAATAAAGCAAGTTTGGGTCATTTCTTACTCTTAGCCAGTACAACCCCCAGGAAGGGATTTGAAGCAAGTACCCAGGGAACCCCAGCACACATCAAGGACAACTGAACTCCACAGACTAGCTTTCACCTTGTCAAAGCCACAGGCCATCATATAAACTTTCCTCAGTAGCTCCTGCAATTAGTCACTGGGGAATACTTATTGTATAATTGCAAAAACATGTCTTGCTATGCCATATCCCACTACTCTCATTCTTCGGTCCCTAGCATATGCTTCTCTTGCCAGTTAACTGGTTCAGATTACTGTATACAGAGCAGCATTAGAAGGAATGCCAGCAGACAACCGAGGACCCTGAAGAACTTGCATTATTACACGAAAATATGCTAGCACCTTGTAGCTGGCTAGTAAACACTAAAAGAAACAAGCTGGGGCTGGGTGTGGGGTGGGGAAGAAAGGCAGACCAACTACCCCTTATGCATATGAGAAATCTTTGAAACGGCTTTAATTTTCTGGGAGATGAAAACAGCTTTCCTTTTGGAGGCTAAAATGTCCCCATACCCAACAGGGATTAGGATATGAAAAATTTTCCATAACCCTTTTAAGCAGGCTGAAAAGCATCTGAGTGCCTCAATCTCCTAAAAGAAAACACCGTTGCTTCTACCTATTCATATTTGCTGAAGGGGTGGAACAGGCAAAAAAAACGCAGTCAAATTAATGTCAATCCTCTTGCCTGCACCATGTATGGGAGAAGTTGTCCTCTTATTCAAGCAGCAAAAACCACTGAAGACAAGAAGGCTTAACTTCCACATCCCTTCTTCTGGAGACCCACCTTTCTTCTGAGCTAGCCCCAAGGAGCAGTAGGGTGAAAGACCACGTTTTTCACTCCTGATGCTCCATTTGCAACTTTTAACAGCAGTAAACGAATTGTCTCATCTTTATACCCAGTTGTTGTCAACAGATTTTATAAGGACTTATCTGTAACCTAAGGAAAACAATACTGCCCTTTCGAAAATGGAAGTCAAAATCTTATTACCCAGTGGAATGTATAACCTTGTACGAGCCTTCCTGTGCCACAGAAATTCTGTTTGAGCAGGGAAGTAATACTAGGCTGTTATTTTTTGTTTGAAGCGACAGTTTGGGATCAACTTTGTACATACTTGCCTTTCAGTTTATTGAAATGATAAAGAATATTGCAGAAATGAAGCCCTGATCTGCTCACATTGTTTCAGATGAACTAAAAGCCTGTTTTATTAATTATTCATACAAACAAAACAGTTCCTCACAAAGTTACCAGATTTATAGAATGATCAATACTAAATATAACATTCCTACAGCGATACGAACTTAGCCATCCTGCCTTCTCAGACAAAGAGACCAATTGCTATGGATTTATGTTATACTACTGTTTGAGGAGTGTATAAGAAAGGGAGAGAAGGACCGAAGAGATGCATCAGGGAAGGATCAAATCAGATGCATTTCTCTCATGGCTGAGTTTTAGTGGTTTATCTGTACTTCAGATGAATTGCTGGCAGCCTTCACCTGATGGTGACACAGCAGCTTAAGCCAAATGGTTCTTTTGCTAATCCTTCTGTCAAGTTAGTTCCTCCACAGTAAGCTTTATAAGGAAAGGAGAGGCGAAGCAAACATCACCCAATCCTCCACTCGCACTGTATATCAAAAAATAATTTTTAACATTCTTTTGGACTTCAGGTAATGTATTTGTGTCAGTTCGAGACCTTCTGACAGACACATCCCTAATCTGCACAACTACAGCATAAAATCATAAAGCCTGAGATGGCACCTGAGATGGGACCCTCCGGTACAGACATGAGATTCCCGACACAATGTATGAGAAAAAGGTCACCAGATTTACCTGGTACAATTCTAGGAGACAGAAGCAGCAACATGCTGAGGCCCTTATGACTAGAGAAACAGAAGAAACGGCTTAATATTTTGTCTGCTCTGGGCACAGAACCAGCCTTCCTACCATCAGGTCAGTTACCCACTAACTTAGCGTGCTAACCTAGAAAACATTAGTGTTGCAGCCTATGCTATACAGCAAAAGGAATTTAAAACAGCAGTTCGCATTAACTGAACACGTGTGTCCTGACTGAGATGCACCGTGAGAGAGTCTTGGGTTAATATGCATTAGCAAGAGGTCCCTAGGGAAATTTCTAGTGGCCCCATGCTGATCAGTTCCAACTAGGGAGCCACACAACCAAGAACCTTCTGCTTCTTTGAGGACACAAACCCAACCGGCCAACAACAACAAAAAATACATCACGCCACCACCACAGGAAATAAAAAACAACTTAAAACACACACAAAAGAAAACCACACTGAAGCAAGATGTCACTCTACACAGGAAAACACACCCAACCCAAACCACTAGGAAAAAGTACAGAACTCTACAAGCCATACAAACTCCAAGTCTCACTTCCTGTTTATGATAGCTTCCACCATTTTTTTCATGCAATTATTTCTTCCTCCTCATCTCCAGCAGCAAAGATGGCAACTGCAGAGTCCACAAGGAGGATCTCTACAGCCAGAGACAACCAACTTGACCTGAGATGAATCAAGAAGAACAGCATGATTCATCACCACCAGAGTAAACTTCCCTGCAACATATTTGCTCTCAGACATGCTGGCCAGAAACTGATGCAGTTAAACAATTATGCACTCAGGGAATACTATGAAAAATCCATTGCATTCCTCCAGCATCAGTGCAATGCAGGATTGCCTTCTTGCTTCCTTTCCTAATGGAGATACTACATACTTTGAGATCCCTTTAACAATAATTTTCTCTCATTCTGGAACCTGCCAACCTCTACAGCAAGAGTATCCGTCACTTACAGCAGTTATGCCTGTTCTCATGCTTAGCCCAGTTACAGACCTCACACCCCAAGAATTTAGAAATGCATATTCACATCTGCCACACCAACCCTCACCTACCTTCTGCCAGCACGGACGCTGATGGAATCTCCCCCACCCTCCCTATCTGAGCACGCTGGGTGCCAGCTCCAGGAGGCGGGGGCAGCGATGACTCTGATGCACCACCAGCCTTGAAGGGGTTCACCTTGGGTTTAGGGGCAACCACAGGAGCAAACTTCTTCTGCGGGTTGTAGAAGGAAGGGGTAGAAATGTTGATACTGACTGTGGATGTCATCCGGGTCCCTGGGGCACCAGGAGAGGCCATCTTCTCGGCACCTGGCAGAAGGGAAGAGGGAAGAAACCTGTATGAAGTCAGCCTTAGGCCAGAGTGAAATTAATGGAGAGGAACAAGTAAAACAGGGGGATACGGGAGTTTAAGTCTGGCCAGAGGCTGAGGTGCCTGAGCAAGCACAGAACACTTCCAGGATCAGCACAGGATAAAGGAGAAACAGAAACTGCTGGAATGAGCCAGTACACTTCACCATTTCAACAACTGCAAAGGGGTTCTTCTTTCTTGGAGAAAACCCAGCTCTTTGCTGCACGAGAACCCTGCATGCAAACATGCTGGAGAGGAGCTGTGGGCTGCCAGAATGAGCGATATTCACTGCACACACCAAGCCCCCCACACCCTAAAGAGGGTGCCCACACACACAGAGGTTTTCCCAGAACTGGAATCAGCATTTCCTCTCCCCCACTTACCCAGTAACACCAGCCCATTCCTCTTGACCTCAGTGAAGTCACCCTTCACCCCCCAATGCTGGGACAGCCCATGCATCCTCCACCCTTTACCTCCAGCATGCTGGGGGGGCACAGGCAGCTGCAGCAGAGGCAGAGCAGGGTGGGTGAGGACTCCCTGGTGTTACATGCCCAGCACAGCCCCCCCTGCTCTACCAGAGCTCACCTTCGCTTTTTCCTCTCCTTGTCCCTAGCGAGGGTGACAGCAGCTCTGGCCACCCCCAGGATGCCAGCCACTCCCCGGGGCTGCAGTGGTGGCTCCCAGCATGCATACAGACCCTCTCCACTCAACTCCTTTCCGCCAGCAGTCTCGCACAGCCGGAGAACAGCCTCACCAAATCATCTGTTCAGGAACCGTAGGTCTCATGAGGAGAGCCGCATTGCCAGGATTCACTCAGTCCTGCAACACAGGCCTCAAATCTCATCTGTGCTAGAAATCTCTACAAAGCTAGATGCTTTGTTGTAAAGCCTGGTGTGCCTATAATGCCCCTAACACCCCAGCAAAAGAGAGCTTCTGCCAGCACAGGGGCTCCGTGCCAGCACTTCAAGTTGGCATGTTCAAATCGGTGCCCCTCCACACTGCTGGCCTCTCTCGCCCTGACAAGAGCAGACAGCCCTGGTGCCACAAACATCCACCTGCTGCTAATGCGCCCATGGTTGCTGATAAAACCCGCATGCCCCATTCTAAGAGCTCCCACGACTCAGTGGATATTAGTAACCTGTAACAGCTTCTCCAGGTCACAAGAGTGTGACAATACAAACGTTAAGTCCATGCTTCTGCACTTTTTGTTCCTGCTGTGCAGGGCTGATGAATTGCGTGCATGTTGACAAACTCTTCCGGGCTTTTCAAAAGGAGAAAGAGGCTGCAACTGCAAGCAGCAGCCAAAAAGCTGTGCTGAGCCATCTCCCGCATGATCCAGCATGGGAAAGGGCTAAGGCAGAAGAGTAATTAGCAAGGTCTGTCCCCAATATCTCAGACTTGTAGGGGTCAACAGACTTACAAGTCAGAAAGGACTGACCAACCCCCTCTAGTCTGCAGCCTCCCACTGTGCTACAGAAGCTATGAAAAGGACCTCCAGCCTTTCTTTAGAGACTTCTGCCTGTTCCACTATGGTGTAATGAACTATCTGGTAGTAGTTCTACAAGAATGGACAGTATTATGAGCAGAACACCACAGTGACAACATCACTTCTGATCATGACCTATGTCAACACAGAGACAGTCTTGGAACATCATCTGCTTCGCAAAAAAAGTGCTAGCTGTGCTACCAACAGCTGCTGTCCTCCTTAACCCAAAGCAGCCCACTTTCCAGTATGATGTGCACCTAAAGCCGTTTCTGTTTGCTCATCCTCACTTCTGGTTATCAGTCCACATCCCTCACAGACCAAACTTGCAGAGAGTCACCCCCCAGCGTTGCCAGTGCCATCTAAGCCTTACTAAAACCACATGGCTTATGTGAGATCCTGTGGTGATGTTTGTAAAAGCTATTGGAGAGGGAGTGTCACACCAGCAGCCCTAATCTCAAATCCTTCTAGTCCTCACATCTACCCCGAAGGGAGAGATTTTTCTGCCTGCGTTAACAGTATTTAAGATGACTCATGTGGAGCTATGAAGAAACCTGTCCCTAAAGGACACAGTCAGGATACTCAGTTGCCTCATACACTGTTTAACAGAGAGCAAGAATTAGGAGGACAGAACCAAGTGACACCTCTTTCAGCATCAGGGTCACCTCCCAGAAGGTCCCATGGTGGGTCTGCCACCTCATATGCACCCAGACAACTTTCAGTTCTTTGACCCCAAGACATCACTTTCAAAACCTCAGCTCGTTTCCTTGGGGTAGCAAAAGGAGGAAAAACCTGAAGATGCAGAGCACCAAGTGTTATTTTTCACCTCAGCTGGCAGAAAGCAGTTTGGCTCCAGCCCCCCTAAAAGCTAGCCCAGCGCAGTGGACTAACACACCGCATCTGTACTTCCCCAATTTGTCAACTTCCTTCCAACTCAGAGGAGTCAGAAGCAAAAAGTACAGAATATGAGGTGAACAGATTAAACAGATTTAGGAGCTATGCTTATTTTCATCCTCTCAGTCTATTTCCAGAAAGTTCTCCCAGCCTGGCCCAAAGTTTAAAAGCTTCAGAGAGCAAAGTCCTATCAGCAAATGTAAGCTGGAAGGTAGAGCCTTAAAATAACCGGGCTGGGGGAGGGGGACATTCAGAGCTACAAACTTCTCACATATATGCTGGGTTTGCCTCCTCCCTGTGCAGGGGGAGGGGAACAAAAAACCCCAAAACAACCCAACAAAAAAACAAACAAACAAAAAACTGAGTAAAACCACCAAAAATGTACGCAAACATATTTAAACCTTTAGGAAGTTCTACAACTTAGCAAGCAGTTGCGTCTTTGCGTCTTCACTTCCTCAGGGCACTCCCAGAGAGACAGAAACTCATAAATTAGTTTCATGCACAAAGAGCTCCAGATTCCTCTCTCAAGCATATGTGGAAAAAGGCTCCATAGGTGTCTCACTCATCCCTACACACACAAAAGGCAGCTTGTCTCGAGCAAAACCAGCAACACCCCCACCCCCCCACCCCGCTCCCTC
>NW_020799091.1:127700288-127742049 GCF_003259725.1 Athene cunicularia
GGGCTCGGCCTGTCCTGCCGAGAAAGGCAGCGGGAATGAAAGGTGGGGGAGCTGCTGAGCCCAAGCGCTGCCTACCAACTCGCGAAAAAAGCCTCGCCCAGGCAAAGTTGTTTGACCATAAAAGGAGAGAGGCTGCGCGAACAGCTGAGCTTACTCGTTGGGGAATGTGGCGATGAGGTAAGGGGAGACGGCGCGGCGCGCTCCGCCGTGAGCCCGCGCTGGTAGCCTCTGCGCGCCCCCTCCGGCTTTACCTGCAAGGCGAGGAAAGGCAAGACAAGGAGAGGGCGAAGAGAGGAGGTGTATTTCCCTGGCTACCGCTGGTGACGATGAAGAAATGTTTGTGCGGCTCTCCTCCCGCCGCCTTGCAGCGCGGTGTCGTTCCCTCCCGCTGTGCCAGAGCAGGGCCCTGCTGCACCCCCCACCCCCACTAGCCCGGGACTGCGCTTCAGTCGCTGAGCTGGATTTTAGGAAGAAATTCAGCAGCTCTGGTGAGTCAGGGTCCCCACTGGCCTCTTCCCCGCACGACCCAGCTGCGAGAGCATCTGACTCGCACCCGCCTTAACGTCAGATGACTCCACCGTGCAAAAAAGCGACTTGTTCTTGTACTGGCTGCAAGGCAAACACTGAACCGTTTTATGTCAAACACTAGTCGCTTGAATCGCTTTGCTGGATTGCCTGTGCGGCACATTGGGTTTATTTTTCTCTCAGTGGTGGCTGAGAAAAATAAGGAACCCCCGTTCAGCACTGCTCTAGACCAGGGACAGCCTGATCCAGCACAGCAGAGCGTGGAATTTTCAACCCCAGACTTTTCTTCTTGCTTATAAGCCTCTTAGGCAGGAGGGATACCAATAAAGACAATTCCTGTGCTTTGCTGCACTTTACCCTTGGAATTTGGCCTTCATACTGGGGTTAATACCCTTACTAGTTTGAAACTTCCCTGGCGAATTACTGTGTTTGGTAATGCTCAGGAGATCTGGGGCTTGTCTGCTCCTAAAACGTACCTGTCAACATAGGTATGTTTCAGTACTGGCATTTACTCACAGGTGGGTGAGTTAAGCCACGAACCACATCAGTTAGACTCCCAGTGTGCACTACTGCAAAATCTTCATATTGGAGAGCTATGCAAAGAGGGTCATCAAGGCTTAGGAAATCCACTGTAAACAAATCTTTAATTTTACAGACAAGGTTTGTACAAAGAGGTAAAACCTTTTATTAACCCAGCTAATACAGCTGGAAAAATTGGGACCTCTGTGGGGTTTTTCATTTTTACATACCATATGAAAATGTCACCCATAGCAATGCGTAGCACTGAGCATCCCTTACATAGCTGCAGCCATTGATCTATGGCTGTGAATTGCTTAGGGATCTATAGCTCTTGTGTGGGTGCTAAATAATTCTGAGGTTACTGACACTTTTGTTTGCATGCCATCAGCCCCGTTACCTCCCATGAGTAATGCACAAAGAAAAAAATAATTATACAGGATAGGGAGGGTATCTCTGTGCTGGGTCTTCTAACACTGTCACTTTTCTAGTGCAGACATTCCTTTTCCCTCTTGGTCAGGTAAAGATGTCAGTTCAGAGCTAACCAAATTCTGGAACATCACAGCACACCTTACACAATCAGCGTGACCTCAGATACTCTGCCACTGTTCCCTGGGCTAGTCCTGACTACAGAGAAAACAAAGAATGTCTCAGACTGAGATTAAAAAAGTGCTGAGAGAATATGAAAAAAAATCTGCGCTCTCATACTTTCTGGTATGAAATCCCCACAAATCCAGATGCTTGCATGTTTCATTGTCTCGCTGATGTGGTGATGAAGGCAAATCAAGTGAAGTGGGAATAAGAACAAGAAAAGCACACCCTCTTAGACATTTTGTACTATCTCCTCACTATGATAAAACAAATATGAAACAGAGAAGAGTTTAGCAGGTTGGACATGTGAAAGCTAGAATTCTCTAACTGGAGTACATCATAATACACACAGGGAAACTTTAATCTGATTTCATGCTTGCCATATAGTAGATTTAAAGTTTGTTCTTTTTTAATCAGAGATGAAGATGAACTAACTTCCCTATGTAAGTTCTGATTCCTCTGCAAACAAAGTAAAAACCTCCTTATGCTGGCAACCTTTCTTCATGCAATTCTTTGGAAGAGTAGATATTTTTGTGCTGCAAACTGAAATTAGTGCCCCGAGATGTACACAGTTGTAGTCAGCCTCTTTAGTTGAAGCAAAATACTAGTTTTGAATAGGCATTTAGCTGTCTGGGTAGAGAGATGGATCAACAAGTATACTCAGCTTTTTGTGCCAGACCTTGTCATTTCTGGAATTAGCAGCAGTCCTCTGCATAAATCACTTTGGCTGTTCCATGCCATGAAAAAACTGATCTGGTGTTTTGGAGTATATTGTTGTGTGAATGCTACTCTACACCATGGGTGAAGTGACAGCTAGAGAGTTTGGAGGGATTTAGAATATGCAGTTCTAGCTGGGGGCTTGAGATGAGTGACAGGAAGCAAGCCCCAGTACTGGCTATCAAATCAAAGCTTAGAATCTTAAGAGTTCAAGGAACCTGCCTTAGAGAGACTGAGTTTTTATGGAGACAGATATAAAGAATCTTCACTGGTAATTCAGCCATGTCATGCAGTGAGTAAATAAAGAATAAAGCCATGCAGAAGTAATGTGGCAAATTCATGTACTGCACTGAGATGAATATGCTAGCAGTGTTTAGGTGCCTATAAAATGAAAAAGTAGACATAAGAGAAGAAAAAAATCAGTCCTTGAATGCAAAAGGAACGATTATTTACAAGAACACTATCGGGGAATTAAACTTGTCAGGCAGAAGGTCTTACCTAGATTCAGGAGGTTTCAGGTAGCTGCAGATGGGAATCTTTTTGTTAACAGTAGGTTTAAGGTCAGAGGAAGGCAATCTAGATGCTGGACAGGATGCTTTAGTTGTGTTAATAATATAAAACATCTGCATCTGTATAATTTCCATCCCTATCAACAGATCAGTTAGTGCTATTTTATCTCAGTGTGAGTTAGTAATTAGTGATGCCACATCGGAGTCCATGTTTTTCCTAACCAATTAAAATTTCTCTTATCTGTGTTGCATCTCTAATACTTCTTTAGAACCTCTGGTTAGTCTAACCACACTTTATTGATTAATGCTAAACTTGATACTCATAAGCTTTCCCTGTGCTGTATTAAATGCTATGTCTGAGCCTACTGGAAGAGTTGGGGATATATAATGGGTTCACTTTGGTCCTTGGGCCAAGAGGTACAGATGAGGTTAGGCCCACAGTGTCCAGGGCAGAGCCACCTGTGGCAAACTGTCTTCATCCGTACAGACCAACAGGTGTAATGCACCCTGGTAAGAGCTCTCCTGGGATCTGTTGTGCTCCCACAGCACAGCCCTCTCCGGGTATCCCCCATGTGAAGGGCTACGTCTGGCATAAGCTGACACCTGCTACGACTGTTGCTCCCACTCTGTGGAGGCTGTGATACATGCGGGGCTGCCTTTCTCCTGACCAAACAGCAGTTTCAAGTTGGAGTGCCTCAGCCCTGCTGTGGGATGCGTGTTGACAGCTGGGTGCCAAACACAGAAAGATGCACTGGAGATGGCAGAGCCTCCAGTCCTGATGAGCCTCATCATCCTCCTGCATCTGTGAAACTGGCACACAGTCAGGAATGCTAGCTGCAAAGGTCATGAATTCTCCTGGAGAAGTCCCTGAACAATCAGCTACCCGGGACAGATAACTAGTATCTCTGCTGTTTCCCTTCAAAACTGAGTTTGCAGTGCAAAGCACACTCTGGAAGTGTCCCTCCCCAAGAATGGGATCTGTTTAGCAGCTACAGAGCCTCTCTGATCTCTGAAAAGTGTCACTGTGGGTTTTTCAAATCCCACTATGAAAGTATTGTATGCAACGCACACACATATGTACATACTTTGAAAGGCCATTTGGGCCATACACATACAATTAGATTACCCTGCCTAAAACACTAGAATAAGCCATAAGCTGTAAAGAAAAAAAGCCCAAAGACTTGCTGTGCCAGGAAACACTTTTTAGTGAGGCAAACTGGTCACATAGAAATAAGGGGGAGGAAAGTATTCAGGGCAGTGGTGTAGTCCGCATCCCTGAAGGGGTTGAAGAGTCGGGTTGACGCAGCACTGAGGGATCTGGTGGAGTTGAGAACGGACAGTGTGACGTTCCTGGTTGGACTGGATGATCTTCAAGGTCTTTTCCAACCCTGATGATTCTCTGATTCTGTGATCTCTGTGGTGTGACCTGTGGCCAGGCAGACCCCTGTCTGGGGTGGTGTCTCTACAGGGAAAAAGCTCAATTTCCTGCAGGGCTGTCAAGTCTTTCCTAGACAGATGCATGGCAGAGACTCCTGGGCAAGGGGTGCAGCTCCCAGATCAATTACCACTGCTGTTTCCTTGTCTCCTGCCAGCAAGATTTCCTGCTGAGCTGCTGCCTCTGTCCAATTCTCAGCAGGGCGGCATGCCTGCAGCTCTATGGCTCCTGGGGCTTGTTCACTGGCAGGCTTCCTTCCCCTCACACCGCCCTCCCACCCCTTCTGTTCGCTGCTGCTGCTGGGCTCTGTGCCTGAGGGATGAGGGAAGAAAGCAGGCTGTCCCAGAAGGTATCTGCTTTCCCAGGTGGAGTATGAGCTGTTCTGTGACTCTGGAAAACGATGACCAGACACCCAAGGCCTGGACAAGGCAGTGGGATGCAGCTGAAGAACTGCTGGGTGACTGAAGCGTGGCTGTGTATGCAGCTGAGTGTGGATGGCCACCAGAGTCCATTCTGCTCGGAAATCAGCCATTTCCACATTCCAAGGATACCCCTGCCATTTCCTCAACCATATGCCCCACCCCTTTGCCACCAGGAAGACAAGCGAGCAGTGACGTACTTGGCTGTTCTCTGGCAAATACTGCTTGTCAGAACTGACTGTCAAAGAAACAGACCTGTCAGTCCACAAATTAAAGAGTTCCTGTGTGTGGTGCAAGCCTCTTACAATCGCGGAGTACCATGCTCTTGTGGTACAAGTCTCCTTTCTTCACTTTGTTATGTAGTCTTGTAAGCATAGTACAAACAAGCCACGCTCCTTCCTGCAAACGAACGTAATCAGATCGATGTATGTACTCAACAGAGCTGAGTGCACACCTTGTTGCATTCTGGGAGATTCTGACAAAAAGTTCCAGGGATAATTTCAGTGTGTGGATCTGTGGGGGGAGGGTGTTGTGTCCCTGGAAAAGGGTTCTTCACCCACATCCTCCCTGTGACAAAGCTGAGGCAAAAGCTGATTCTCAACTCCCCTGGTCTCATACTGAGACTCCTCTTATGTCATATAATAGAAGTTCTGTGGTGGCTTCCCAGAGAAGCATCTGGTGCTGCTAGAGGGACAGAGATGCTTATCGACAGTCTCAGTAACATTAACCTGGGACAGGATCCTGGTCACTCCAGTCCCCACGTGGCCCCCTTCTATCCCAGTGCTATTATTTTCTTGCATAATTGAGATGATAGCCAAATAAGCAGGGACAGGGTTTGGAGACTGCTCATTCTCTATTCTGTAGTGTGCCTACAAAAATGAGATGCATATGTCAGGGTGTGTTGGACTTGTGAGTACATTAGGAATACATCAGATTGTTCTGGTCAGGAAGAATGAAGCCTGGTGTAGTCCATACCTGCATTATCTGTAGGGTGTAGATCCTGAAGCAAACTACCCTCTCTTTTGGGCCTCACAAAACCAAATAATTAGTTAACTCCAGACTGGAGTCCTGGCAAAACCTAGTATTTATACAGCATAGATGATCAAGGAACCAAAGCCCTGAAACAAAGCAACAGACAAACCAAATAGACAATATAGGCATATGGTCCAAGAGTCTGTTTGCAAAAAACATCGGGCCAAATGTTATCTACAAACTGCACAGTAAACCACAATCTGAGTACAGCTTTAAGAGGTGCAGACCCTCAAGCCCTTGTTTTCCAAAAGCAAGAAGTGTGGAGCTATATGAAGTTTTCTGCAGTTCCCAGATTTAGTACATGTGGCTGCTAGTATGTTTGCTAGTTAATTTACATTAATTAATTACATTAGTTAATTTAAGACAAGAATCTTTGACTGTTCCACAGGGCTGTGCAGGTCCTTGCAGTGGAGCCACTGTACTTTCAGTGGCAGCTATGAGTCTGCGACAAAGTGACAACTTATGAGAGAGAGAGGAAGATGATTCAAGCAGAGTATGATTTTAGTTGGTTGAAAATACAAGGGTATGACAGGCCTCACTGACGATTTTTGCGAAGTTCATTCCATATCTAGCAAAGTGATCAAGCACTGCAGGACAGCCACGGGCTGTGGAGGATAGGGTGGTAGCAGTTATAGGCCACCACCGCAAGTGCTTTATAGCTAGTCTAAGTGATATTAGCCACAGCTATTGTTCAAAACTCAGCAGAGGTCCTCAAAATGTGTTCCATCTTGTATTATGAAGTCATTGACAATTTTCAGATTGGGTTCTCCAGAGGTGTGATGAGGCATAGCCTAATTTCTGAATCAATTGACTACCATTTTTCTCTCTTAACTGTGAACCGTCCCTGCCTGTCAGCAGTAGATGCTTGGGCAAGGGCTCAAGACATAGCATTGCTCAGCTGTGAATGTACATTTCTGGAGATGCATTTCTTCCAACTAAGGCATTCTCCAGTTGCCTTGATGAAGGTCAGTATGATAACCATGCCTCTTACGTACTTGGCAAACCTCCTGACCCTTTGCTTCCATGATGTCACTGCAGACAGATATCAGCCCTTTAGTGACAAAAGACTAAAGTCAATTTAGTGACCTTAGCTTGTGGTCAAGATTAGGGGGACACTAAATTCTAGACTCTTTTTTACTCTTCAATATTCCATATTCTCAGGCTCTTGGTTTGGTTTTGAGGCTGAAATGACTCTCTCATTAGACTCAGATTTTATTTTGTCTTTTTTTGTTGATTTGAGGGACCACAAGACCAGAACTCTTCTCAACTACAGCTGTTTCAACTTTTTCTCCCAGCTGACAGTAAACTGAGGAAGAAGTAGTAAATATGAAAGTATAATAAATGTTCTCTTACCTACTGCAGATTAAAACCAACTTTGGGGAGACAGAAAGGAGAGCAGCCTCCTGTAAAAGCATAGAAAAACTAAGATCCCCCTAAATGCAGAAGACATGCTCTTGCATTAACTGCACCTTATGTTTCAGGGCCTTACTATATAAGAATAGGCCTAGTACACATGAGAATGTGAGAAGTGGGCAACTTTTTGAAACATTGTGATGGCTGATTATAGTATTATACTGTGAAAACACCTCACATATTGAATCAGTGCATGTCTTGATTCCATCTAAAATTGCTTTTCTGTCAAAAAAACAGAACAGTGTTGGCTGGACTAAAGACGCTGGTTAAGGACAAACCACTGCCCTTCAGGTTGGACAGGGCTCTGAGCAACCTGATCTAGCAAAAGATGTCCCTGCACATGGCAGGTGAGTGTTGGACTGGGTGACCTTTAAAGGTCCCTTCCAACCCAAACAATTCTATGAAAAAGTACTTGCAGGCATTAAAAACACTAGTGATTCATGGCAGGGGTACCCAACTGTGGTTGATGGCCAGTCACAAACTCAACCAGGTTTAATTAAAACCAGCATGACTGTCTGCCAGCACAAAAGCACAGCAGTGTTAAAGAAGGCCCTCCTCAGTCCTGATCAGCAGGTGTTCTCACCCTACAGCTGCTCAGTTTCAAGACACTCCATCATATGTCTGGGAAGTGACAGGGTTACCAGTTGCTGGGCATAATGTTGCCCAGACTGGTGACTATTGTCTTTCCTGTACTTTTGTGGCTTTTGCCTTAGCCCAGTACTGATATATATGCCTCCATATGCTGTGTGGTGCAACAATAAACATTATTATTCCAGGAGTTTCTAGTGGCCATCTCTTAAATTGCATTGATGCCACCAAACCCAGGAAGTCATGTGATTTCCTTTAAAGGATCACCGGGTTTGAGAACAGGATCCTTTTCTTTCCTGGCCTGCTTTTGGTAGGGGATGCCTCCTAGCCAGAAGCACCTGAGGCTTCTGGATGCACCCAAGCATCAGGATGTCAAGGGCTGCAAGTCAATAAGAAGAAATGGTTGCAAGGCAGCCTGATCCCGTTCTTCAAATTTCAGTAGTGAACACAGAAAGAAGCAAGGCCCAATGTGCTTATTAAGGTGGTTGTCAGCAGGTGAAAACGTTTGACCTCAGAAGACCTGTAAACACAAATGGAAACAGAAACGTCACTGCCAAACAAACATAGAGGCAAGCGTTCTGGATCCCACCATATTCCTTATACAGTGCAGCAGCATAGCAGAGCAGGTAGATGTATTCACATCTCCAGAAACAGCAGCAGGCCTGACTTGATTCCAAAAATAGTTTGAGTCAATGTTGATTTGCCAGAGCCTACTCACAGCAGTTGTGTGCTCTATGTTATATGGCAGAGGGTACCTTCTGGAGATTTTTTAAATATGAGGGGCATTCTGTCAGTGTATGAGTGAACAGTTTAAGTTGTTATTTTGCTTCTGGATACATTATGCTATCATTATTCCAGACATAAGAATTTGGACGTGAGGTTTTTAAGTAAGAATCACAAGGTTTTTAAGTAAAAACTACTTTCTTGGTTCAGACTCAATTTTAAGGTTTGGGATATTTTCATGTTTTTATTATATCTGTGTAACTCCAAAGCCACATTGCTGAAGAAAACACTTATTTTTGAAAGAATTAGTATCTACAGTTTCTGTGAGCATCTAGTCCCCCATCTCCAATATATCAAAGGGAGAGAGTGAGATGACAACTGGTATTTTGTAAGGCTAAAAATATTGTGCCTTTTTACATAACACTGGGAATTTAAAAAGCACATTAACTGCTTGCAGATTATTTTTTAAAATGCAGTTTGAGCAACACCACTAATATAGGTTCAACTGACATTTAGAAGAAGTATCTGCTGTATGGAAACGAGACATTCAGTAGAGAATGAAGTAAACGTTTTAAAAAAGGCAAAATAAGACTCAGACTGCATCAAAGATGTCTGCACCCTAATATACACCTCACATTTATGTAATTGGTGGTGACTGTTTTCCTAGTGCATACCATATACCCTTTTTGACCCTCCAAAGCCACCTCCTCAGACCTCCACTCTTGGCACTACTTGCCTGATGGTGAGGAACCTGTGCACTCTCAGCATGACTGTCAAGAGATTCACCAAGTTCCACCTCTCTTACATTCCTGGAATCTCCTTTCTTTTTTCCTCCTTATTTGTTACTATCTGCTGAGCCCTTCCTCACAGGGAGGAGAGTGGGAAAGCGTCCCTCATCCGTGAACTCACTCATCTTTCCATTTCATGTGCTGCTGAAAAAGCCCTGGCCCATGGCAGAAGAAACTGGAATTTCAGAGCATGGTCCAGCCTACTTCCAGTCTCATTCCATGTGAGCAGGCATTTAGCTGGTTCAGACACAAGGTAAGGACATGCAAGGATGCAGAACAGATTTATGAAAGATACTTGCCAGAATGGTGCTGCTGAGTGGGTGAAGTTTGTGACAGATGAAGCAGGCTAGACTCGCTAATTCTCTGATACTGAGCTGCAGTTCCAGAGAGTGACGGTTCTCCATGCTCAAATAGAAGGTGATGCATGATCACATGCAGTAGGTCAGTGTGCTACAAAGGCATTGGTGAAATGCGAACAGAACAAGCTGCACTACCACATCTCCAGATGGTAAATTCCTTTTCTCTGTCTTCTGTAAAGTCTAGAAATGGGAACTGTATGAAAGATGAGATCTTAATATATATAGAACAGAACATGACACTTCTGCATGACTGGATAAAAATCAAACATGGATGAAAATAATGAGAAAAGATTATACTTGCTAAAAATCTACAAAACAGCAAGGTGGTTCTGAAAAACTGTGAAACTACAAATCCTTAAGAAAAACTAGTGGAAGGGAAATACCAAGATAAGGTGAGAAAAGGATAGTGAACGCTGAGCATTAAGCATGTGTGTTTGTACCAATACACCAAACCTACGTCTTATAAAGAAAGGTGATTGTATTTTAATAGAATACTGCCAAATAAGTGAGGTCACACAACAGGGATCTTGCAGCAAAGCAGGTATGGGTGCACTTTTGTTGTCTGAAACAAATTTTAAGAATTTCTACAGTGGAGAGGTATGTCACCCCAGCACATAAAGAGCAGGCAAGCAGTGGGCTACCTGTAATCTAATTCTTAAAATTTGTTTCAGAAATGTATTTTTTTTTAAATTTAACCTGCATTGAAACAAATGTGTTTTTAAGGTATCTGGCTAACATTGACGTATTTCATTCCTCTGAGTGAGACTGTGCTTAATTTGGGACACTCTGTCAATGGTAAGTTTCCAATAGATGATGCCAGGATATCCAAAGTGGGTGCCTCTACTTTGGCAGCATCGGCTAATTTGAGAACTCACCATGCAGAAGAAGGGAAAAAATAATGTTTTGGTGCTCATTATTACCTCTCTTCAGCAATATGGGACAAAACACCCAAGAGGATTTTTTGATAAATACACTATTGAGGGGGTGGATTGCTTAGTTCTGTCTCAGTTCTCCCTGAACTAATATGCTCTCAAAGTTTTTTATGACCTCTGCGTGCAGGCAGAACAAGATCACATTTGCTCAGATGTGAGTGCAGGTAAGCATGAGCTTATATCACAACATAAAATACGAACATAGCCCATGTCTATACCTCCACCTATTGTCCTCTCTAATCTTCAGTTGATTCACACAGCCTCAAATATTTTCACAGCTAGAAAGGACCCAGCCTTCTACTTAAGTCAGATAAATTACACCACTTTCAGGATCTGAACTACATTGGCACTACTTTTTTCACACTTTGAACCTCATAAAAAGCCTTTCTGTTTGTCTCCTGCACCAAAGTACCTCTGAACAAAAAAGAACTGTATGAGTCATTTTGCTATCTCATTTCCTTTTCAGTCCACATGCAAATCCTATCAGTAGCTAATACAACTTGATGTAGAATTAAATCTTGTGGCATCTACTCCATTACTTCTATGAAGCAATTACAGAGATCTCTGCCAGAAGCAGCATTTACTGGGGAATCCATACTGCCAGTGGCAGGAGGCCAACAGAGAAGCATACATCCCCAGAGGATGATCCCTGCCTCTGTAGATCTGATACAGATACTATTTTTGTAAACATCTCCTACTCATGAACTTAATAGGACTCAGTATATTTTTCCACAGCTGAAGACACATCTTGCAAGAAGCATGTAGGAAGTTTCTCCACATCTTTCTGTGATAGTAGTTAGTCAGGCCACAGGATTTTAAAAAGGATCAGAGAAGAAAGTGAGCATTTTTCAGAGCCTTTTCATGACAGGATAGATATGGTTGCCAGTGAGACCTCTGAGGACAGGAACTAATGCTAGGGTGAATGACAGACAGAAGGAAGACACTTTAAATTATTTGGGGGTTGGCAATGTTTACTTGAAAGTGGAACATTAGGTGGCAAGATTTATATTGGTAGTTTTTTTCATTTTAACTGGTTTAAATGGCAGCTAAGGGAGACAACCGGAGCACATTACCTACTGTGATATAATCTGCATCCCTGATAATTGATGAAAAGAATAAATTTACTCAGCAGGTATGACAGTGACAATAGCTCTGTATTTTATAAGCAGCGTTTACTTAGGAAGAAGCTGTTCCAGTATTTATAAGATCTATACATTTATATGTACCTATAGCAAACATCTAAAAAATGTCAATAGATTTACCAATGGCTTACAGAAAAGATAAACAATGTTGAACAGACATGTCCTAAAAAGCAAACAGTTAATAATTACAGCATAAGTGTGTCTTCAGGGTTACGACAGAGTTACCTCAGTGTGGATTTGGAACAAGTTGCTAAAAATCGGAGCTTGTTCTGAAATTGCTTTGCTTTGTGTCATTACCAGCCCCTCTACCAGGCACAAAGTCACTATCTTTAGCTTTGCTGGAGGTATGTTTTTGTGCTTAGACCTAGAGTGACCAATCTCCCTGTGTGCAGGGGGTGGGGGGAAGAGACATGGAGGCATGGATCCTTGTCTGTTCCCAACTCACCTTGGCATTCAATCCCCAAACCAGGTAGTACTCACCTAGGAGTACATGCTTAGTGAGTTGATTATGGCATCTTAGTCAATTTGTCTGTTGCATTATTGGCAAAGGTGCAGGAGTGGGGGAAGAAAAAGGTCAGGGGAGCTTTATACTGCCCTTCCATCAGCAGCATCCTTGACCTAGTTTGGGCAGCCTGGAAACTCTGCTCTGCAAACAGAAGTTCTAACAGCAGTGACTTACAGCCCATGATAGCTTGAACATAGCCACAGTCTTCCTTCTTTCTTGCCTAGTGTGGCTCTCACAACATGGTCTGTGGAGGGGGAGTTCTAGGGCTCTACAATAAGCACAGGGGCACATAATTTCACCCATCATACAAATAATTTAAGAAGTTGCAAGTGGTGGTTTCTTACTGCTCCTTCCTTCCGAGATACCTAGCTATGTAAAGAATCTATGCGTTTCTCTCTCTCTCTCTCTCTCTCTAGTTAAATGTCTCCTTTTCCTAACCCTGTATGAAAACTTAACATTTACAAAAAATCCTTCAGACCAGCATTTAAACCAGCGCTTACAAAATCTATTTTGTACACAATTTCCTACATGAAATTATAGCTTCAATATTTAAGAAAATACCCACAATGCTTCGAGAAAATACTCAAAGCCTGTCAGAAAGTGTGTTTCAAAGAAAACAAAACCAATTTATGCTTGGTTATTTACCTTCTGTTCCTTGCAGCAGCAGTGAGAATACTGTTGCTCAGGTAGAGCAAGGACAGAAACTGTGGGGGACAGCTAGATTTATGCTCTGATTTAGTCCCTTGTTCCAAGATTCAGTCCTGTCACTTCCCTCCTACATGGTAATTCTCATGAAATCATGTATTTCTTCAGAATGTAAAATAGCTAGTTTTCTTATGCTACTGTATAATGAACCTATTTTAACTGAATTTAGGAAGTAAAAGGTTGGTATTGGCTTATTAAAAACTAAAAACTGTTCACTGATTATGAGCTCCCTATTTGCACGGAACCTACTGTATGGAAGAGCCAATCAACTGTGATAGTCCAACAAAGTCTTCACAACTTCTAATGAGGATGATGTTTACTTTAAGTATGGAGATTTATGTACACAATGTCCATAATGAGCAAATGTATGAGTAAGAACTTAAAGATGGTGAAGAGTCAACTATGTTACAAATGGCAGACAAAGCATGGCTATAGGTGTCAAAACAGGTAGTGCTTCCAGCAGCTAAGTGATATTGACTCCAGATTAAAAAAGGAGAGTGCTTGAGGCATCACAACATGCAAGACAGTCATGAGACAGGTCAGTAGTTCTGCGGAGTGAATTAATGGACACTTGATTATAATGCTCCTCCTTTCCAATTCTCTGCTGTACATGCCCGACACTCACAGCAGCATGGGTGCTTGCCAGATCCCCACTACCATCTCACTAAAGCAGCAGAAGACAAACCCATCAAGACCTGAAAAGCTGCTTTTCAGGCAGGGTAAGTGCTAGGACTTGCTCGTTTATCTATGGAATCACACCCTCAGGCAGAAGTCAGAGCAGACTGATGTAAATGACATTTTAGCTTAATGAAAGGAAAGCCAGACGTGCACTTGCTAGGACCTGGGGTATGACTTTCAGCTTGAGACAAGCTAAAGCATCACGCAGGTGGAATAAAGGAGTCAATTTGACTTACCTGAATTCTTCACTGGAAAGGAAACCACAGCAGAGATCACTCACAGTGTAGAAAGAAGGTTCACAGAGGAACAGATTTAGATTGGGTGGGTGAGTGAGGGGGAGAAGGGGAATAAAATGAAACCAGAATCTCTCTGAACAGTGGAAAAGTAATTGCCCACAACTGTGTCAGTAATACATCTTCTGAGGCCAGGATGAGCTGCAAATGCTGTTTAGTGGGGTTTGCAGTGAAACTCCTGAGGACAGCTGTCCTGATCAATCTGTCTACAGGAGACTGTGGATGACAGTTAGCTGGGCAGCCACTAACTTACAAAACATTTATCTGAGACAGGCCTGGTGTCTTAATATCCCCATTCCAATCTGCTTTTATTTCTCCTTCCCTTGCATTTAGCCCTGGAAGTCAAGATGGATCTGCTGAAACACCTCTGGTTAACATAAAAGTTCACCAGATCTGATTTCTCAGCATTTTTACAGTGTAGGTTTCAAGAGTACAGATACATTGGGAATTTAGCGAGACATTCAGAAAGGCTAGATGAAAACAAATAGGTTTGGAAATACATCGGGGAGGTGGAAGGAGGAGTGCAATGGGAGAATTCTAGCTGTGGAAAAACTTAATCCTCAGCTGAGATATAATGTGCTGTACCCAGTGATAAGTGTTACAGCACCAGAGCATACTCTCATTGGCCTCAGGCAAGGAGGAGAATATGGTCTCTTACACTGCAGTTGTGTGACATTCACCATACTTATTAGATCTTCAATACCATGAAGAAGGGGAAAAAATACAAATAGCTGCATATATTCAGACGTTGCCATCTTTTTTTCTGCCCTTGCCCTTCCTACATAAATTTTGTAATCTGCCTTTGTGTGAGTAGACTTCCTGCTTATTGTTCTTATTGTTTCAAAGGGTTAGGCAAAATATGTTCTATGTGAAGTCCTTTTTTTTTTGTTTAATATTTTTTTCGTTCCTTAGGCTGATTGTAAATTGTGAATGGGAAAATGAATGAATTTACCTATTCCCATTACTGCTGTTAATCAGGGCTGTTCAGCTGTCTTGAGTGGGTTCTCAGCAATGCAGACAAAAGCTGAATTTTCCAAGCCCAAGGATGAGAACAAAATGGCTCATTTGGATCAGCAAAATTCAATTTGCTGTGACTAGAGACTGGCAGAAGGAAGGTGGCGAGATCAGTGAAGCTTTTGGGGTGAAGGGCCAGGGAGAAATCATGAGCATTTCAGAGGGAGGGTGGAAGGAGCACACTGTGGAGAGCCCGTTCTGCTGGGGAAGCAGGCCAGGAGGATGCTGCCTGTTGCTGCTGCCATTAGGCGAGGAAGAATTTGGGCAGCGAAGGGAGCAGACCTCAGGGCACCTTCTGCATCTGCAGAGATCCCTCCCTACTGCCATGTCAGCAGGGAAGGCGCGGAAGAGGCCTCAACGACCTTCCACAGGCTTGAACTCGCTTCTTTCACCGCTCTACAAGACGACAGGAAGAGGGAGAGCAGGGCCGCCCCTCTGCTCCTGGAGCCCTGCAGCAAGCCCCGGCTCCCCGGCGGGGATCAGAGACGGGGCGGGAGGCAGATCAGAGAGGGGGCCACCGGCCGCCCGCTATCGGGGCCGCTCACTTGATCCCTAAGCGCAGGTCTCTACAGGTAAAAACAGCATCCTGTGGCACACTTTCCTTCCCACAGGAAAATTTCTTTCTGTGCAAACCGCGTGTGCAGACATCAGTTACATGGGGATGTGTCATTCAAGCCACCAAAACAATCTCTGAGAGAAAAACACAGCTCATTTGGTAGTACGTCTCTCTCCCAAGCCTTTCTGTAACACACTTGGGCATTGTGATGTCTGTGGGAAAAGGAAACGTCTGAGGGCAAGGGAGTTGAACCCCAGAATAAATCTGAGGGACTGTGTCAAAGCCTGGTGCTGTGACACTTCTTGGCTCAATGGTAAAGTCCTTTGTGAGCACTTCCAGGGAACCATCTACTCCTGCAGCAGCAAACTTTAAACTAGAGACTCCGGTTTCTACTTTGGGATTTAATTCCCACATCTATCCTATGCCTTTTACTGGTCTCAAATGTCCTCATGACCTAAAGAAATCTCTTATGTCTTCTGTAATGTCCACGTGGCAAAGATGACTGCAATATTTCCCTTAAGATTCTTCATGCTCACCTGGATCTGTGTCTTTATAGCATATCAAAAGACGTATTGCTTCCATCTCCTGCCATTTCCATATTCTCCATGCATACGTGCTGCCAAGGGCTTTATTATCCTGTTAGGTGGCACAGTATCTATACCCCTTTGATCAGCGTGTGTTTGAACTAGCAGTGTTAATTCTTGGTCCCTCTCCCCACAACACTGTTCAAATAAAAGACAAACATGCGTCTAGTAACATCCACTCCCCTCTGAAGCGTGGTTAAGCTGTTGTACTTAACCAAGCAAGTATTTACTCCTGTGCATGGCAGTATTTTTATGATCCGTGACCAGGAATCTGTTACAAAAAAGCCTTGTGTAACTAAGCTATTGCAAGTATCATTCTCATATATACACATACAAGAATATATATATTTATAAATGTCATACTGATATGTGGACATAAATGAATATATAAAAGCATCTATGCATTAAAATGATGATGGGATAATGGTAATTGAAAATTCTCTTTATCTGCTAGTTTCATTCCTTAAATATAGACCTTAATGGTACAGATAATGGACTTTCCATAGTATAGTGACTTTTGGTTTATGCAGTATATGTTCATGCTAGATGGACATTAGGGACCTATTTGTACAGCTAACTGAGGTACTCTCTTTCACCTTGTGTTACGGAGGTGTGTGGTGAGACATGTTGCACAGGTGTGATTCTAATCTCTATAGGAGTCAGATACCAATGTAGTAATAGTGCCTAATGTACTGTTTCACTTCCTGTGAAACTTTGACACTGTTTTGCTTCAGTAGGGGCTTCATCTGTTTTGTGTCCTAGAGGTTGGACTGGGTGAAGGTGGGATCCTTGAGTTTTACCTGGACTTCCCCACATATGGAACTTGGTTAAGAACAATTCTTATTTGGTAGCCCAGGTTTTTCACTCCAGCCTTCCTGGAGTTATTGAGAGGATTCTTCAGACCTATTTTGGGAAATCAGTGCTTTTAAGTGCTAGGTCTAAGCCTTAGGATGTGGTTGGAAATTAACACCCTAGCATGAGTAGAGTTCTGTGTTCTTGCTGTGTAGTGTATCTGGTTAGATTTTTGCAGAATTAGTTCAATATACAGGCTCTGTATTACTTTTCCAAGACCAGGTAGGTCCTAGAGATAGAATGGTGGTACACTTGAATTGGTTTTACCTTGGAATTTTCATGTAGCGGATTTTGAACTCAGAATTCGGGAGGTTTTAATTAGTGTTAGAAAGCTTGTAATCAGTCACATTTAGTTTATTCACCACACAAGGGCCAGTGCACGATTGTGCCTTGAGCTTGCTCTGGGCCTTTTTCCATTCCAGTTTTAAGCAAGCCACATGATTTCTCCATCTCCCGCAGGGACATTTTACTATGATCTAGTTAGGTGTCATAGTTTGCACATGTTTAGTGATGTGCAACTTCACATTTTCTTTCCTAAATATGAGTTTTCTGGTTATTTCTCCCTGAGGAAAAGTAATTGAGAGGGTCATAACAGAGCAGCTCTGTATGCGTAAAATTGAAATGGAGTCATATAACATCTTTCAGTTTTATAGAGGACACCAGAAATCACAATGGCAATGATCAGATTAGGATTTCCTAGGGCATGAAAAAAAGCTGAAAAGTGATCTTAAAAGGCTGAATTGATACTGAATCACCCTCTCCACAGATGCACCTACTCACACCACAGTGTCACACATGTGCTGCGTGTTACATGTCATGATAGCAATTACACAATGAGCACTGCAGCTGGCTTCTGCCTCTGAGAACAGCTACAAGTCAGGTCTGTATATTGGTGATAATTACCCTATCATAGCTCCCAGAGAGCTGCCCAGTGACTCTCATCATAACTGGGACTTGATTCGACTGAATTTAAAGGAGGTTTTCGCTGAGGTTGCTGGATGGTTAAGGCTGCAAAATCCAGCTGGGAACTTGTAGATATTTGAGTGCCAACTAAGTGCAAAGCTTGATTACTAAATCAAGTAACTAAATTAGCAAACTTTAAGATTTCAGCACTGCATATATGTCTGAATGCATTGCAAGTGCACCTTTGACCACAGCTTGGACACCTAATACTGACTGTTCTGACTAGTGTGACAAGATCTCTCTTAATTCCTTGAATGGATTTAAATTAATAGAAAGCTCCAGTCTGTTGAACTCAAGATTGCACTGCTTTTTCCTGTGGTGTCTCTGATTTCTCTCATGTCTTTGCACAGAAGCTTGCAGCAAACGTGTTTTGTGAAGTGACATAAAATTATGGAAAAGTATTCCAAGAAATTAAAAACTAATAGTACTTTTGAAGTGTGGAGGAAGAGAAACTAGAGACACACTGCATATAGGGAAGAACTTTCTGACCATGAGGAGTGTCAAGCGTTGGGAGAGGATTCCCAGAGGGGTTGTGCAGTGTCCGTTCTTTGAGGTTTTCAAGACCAGCTTGGGTCAAGTCCTGAGTAACCTGGTCTAACTTCAGTGCTGACTCAGCGTTGAGCAGGAGTTTGGACCTCAAGAGGTGCATTCCAGCCTGAATTATCCTGTGATCCTATGCTTAGGATCTAATGCCTGGAGTGGTTGTCGGGTTAGATCAGTTCCTTTAGTCCTTTTCTGCCAGAGGACCCCAGGTCTTCTACATGTGGATAGTACATTTCTGTACCTTCCCTCCATCACCACTTTCCTTTAACTACTGAGAATACCATGTGCCACACACTCCTTCACCAGAATAACCCCAGCTGTCAGCTGAAGTTCTCCCCATGTATTTTTGGTCAGGCAATTTTGCAAGAAAAAAGTGATAGCTGGTTTAAGCTCATGTACAGAGCAGCAGTCACCATGCAGAATGGCAAAGACAGTGCTCTTTATAAATCTCAGGGTCAAATGTGTCTGGCCAAAGCCCACCCACTTCTGATGCAGCCATTCATTAGAGTGGGAGCAGGATAGGAGGCTAGCAGGAGAGGGGGTAAGCAGCTGGAGCAGTCAGTGAACATCCCCTTAATTTTTCTCCTTACTCATCCACCTTCAGATCTGTAGCAATGAGATCTGATACGGCTAGTGTATGCCTATATACATCGTATCAAGGGGCCCAGTGTTCAGTTCCTCCCTCCTTCACCTTCAACATACAAGTGAGTCAGTAAAAAGAAAGAGAGGGAAAAGCCTAGGAGAGGAAATAGTAATGCAGAAGGAAACTGAGTCATGGCATTTGGGATAGATTAATTTACTTGCATGCATACTGGTGGAAGGGGAAGGAGCACAGAGCTCTGCATAGGAACCTCCACTTTATAGCCAATGTGGTTAAAAGAGTGGGGAATACATGAAGAAAGGTATCCAGGTATCTTGTTCCTCTCTTACCTGGGGGAAGGACAAGCAGAACAGAGGGACAAAGGGATGCCTTTCCTTCCAGAGCAGACTGCTTTGTGCTTGGTCTCACTTCATTACTCCCACTTCTTCCCTTTTTCCTTTTGAAGGGTTCTTAATCTGATCCCTTCAAAAACTCAACTAAAGAGCTCTGATGTAAGAAGTTATTTCTGCCATTGAGGGTATGAACAGATAGTGACCTAGCAGCCAATTGTCATGAAGTGTGTACAAACTGATGATCTTCAAGACCCCTCTCTCTCTCTTGTCAGGGTTACCAAAATAGGCTAGTGGTTTTGAAGTTGTTGTGTGGAGAGGACTAACAAATAGCATGATTGCATAAACCTAGCTTTATAGGGAAAAGTTACTAAAAAAAGTGCAAGATAAACTTATCACTAACGGTAATTAATGTAAGAAAAAAGTGTGTGACATGTTGCTGATTGACATAAGACTTTTTTTTTTGGTGGACAGCACAACAGATATGATTTTGAGAAACAGAGAACAGAACTGAAGGACAACATACTGAGTTTGTAAACTCTTATGGGCAGTAATTTGAGAGAATTATGAGAGACATTACAAAGGAGCTGATGGGAAAATGGAAGTAATGAATAGTATTTCCTTGGCATGATAGAGCTGGGAGTCTGACTTCTGTATACCGATATGTATTGAAGCAGAAAAAGTGAGCTAATCAGTAAATACTTTGGGCTGGCTTTCTTGAGGGGAAGTAGGATACAAATAGTTTTCAGCTCATTTAATAAGGATATTCTCTCCACAGTAAACAACCATGATTTTAGACTAATATTTACAGCAGCTAATTCAAGATAACTCACACTCAGGAGTTTTTAAGTGGTTGGATAAAAATTCAAAGCTTTGTTTTTCAGTAAGTTCTGAAAAAGTGAAAAGCTGGAGTTTTACCACAACATTAGAAGTTCTGTGAGATGGCCTAGGTGCTTAATTTTGTCAATCTGATAAAATTCCCCGTAAAATATTAGCACAATATGCCATTCAGAATGAGTTTATGCAAAACAGATCCCATCAAGCTAACAATTTAATGAGTTTTATGAGACTCCCTGCAGCCAAGTACTTCTGTGATAGAAATACCTTTACCTACAATCATGGTAACAGATCTAAAATAGTAGATTGCTAAAAGATAAAACCACTAATCAACCAACTTAGTATCACACGATTCTTTGAGTAATGATACATGAATACTGTACGTTTTAAGTGCATCAAAATTCAGTACATAGTAAGATAGTAACAAAGAGAGAATCACTGTTGAAAAGCTTGTGTTTCTTATGTGATCCCACTTTTCTCAATACAGTTGTCAGTACCATGTGATTTTAACATATTGCTCAAAATCCTGAGGGGAAATCTAAAATATTACAAGCTTGGTAGAATCTACAAAAACTGGAAGAACTGCTAAAAATGAAAATACAAATGGAAAGGATAAATCACTGATATGGAACTGTTTGATTCATTCAGAGTACTGAATCTTGACAGTTTGTGTTTCAGTCTAAGCAAGCATGAGCTCATATATCTAACGACAGAGTGTGAACAGTATGTTAGAAAGCAGTCACACTGAAAAATCTTACAGATATCTGAACAGATAATCAGAAGATCAACAGCTACTATTGTGGTGCTGCAGCCAAAGAAGCTAATGTGGTTCTTTGGTCTATTAAGAGCAAGTATTGAACAAACAGGAGAGGAGGTTATATTTCCTCTCCATTTGGCACTTGTGAAAAAATTATTTTTCATCTACTTTGTCTAATTCTATTATTATCACTTTGAGAAGTAGTGCAAAGCTGAAGAATGGCCAGAAAGTAAACATGGAACCATGAATGAAAACTTACAGAAGCAACCTGATGACAGTTTCTGAGTGTTTGAGTGAAGAAAAAAGCCCTCAAAACCATCAATTTAGCAGAAAACAGTTAAGATGTGATAGAAGGATGACAGATACATTCAGATTGTACATGTGGCAAAAAAATCAAATGGCAAAAATGCTTAACTATTAGAATAATTTACTAAGAGCTGTAATGAGTCCTCTGTTACCTGAACACATAAAAATCAAGGTTTTTTTTTTTTCAAAAAAAATAATGCTCTAGTTCAAGCAGAGCAACAGAAAGTATAATTAACAAAGGGAATACCTTTAGCCTCTCTTATTTTAAAGAGGCCAGATTAGATGATCAGGATGTTTCTCTGTGAGTTTAAGCCACATGTCTGAGGACTCAAGTCCAGGATTATACTAGACTTTTCTATGTCCTGGGAAGATATGGTTTTATCCACAGATGCTGATCAGACCTGGCTTATGGGGAGTTTCAGTGCAAAACTTCTTAACTAAATCGAAGAAAATAGTTTGGTGATCCAAATGGCTAGCATGTAGATTGACATTCCACATGGAGAAAATAGTTTCAGGGATTATACTGCTGACCATTTACAATTACTGTCCAGGAAGGTTACAGGGAGTTGTAACAGTCAGAGGAAGATCAAAGAGGCTGTGAAGGCAGGAAACTCAGTAGTAACAGGGTCTTCAGTTAATCCTACATGTAGGCTGGCAGATGTTTACTTCAGGAGACTTTCAAAGAGCCTGTAAAAGACAAAGCCTTGTGCGATGATTAGGAGGACGTAGAGCGTGATGTTACTACTTAAAGAGGCTTCAGGTGATTCAAGAGAGATTAAGACCATAGCAGAACACCACCAACACCCTGCCCCCAACCTCAAAAAAATAAAGAGCAATTTTGTATCTGTTCATTGTGGAGGAAGTTGTGGAATTTTATTCTTTGGATCCTTGTTGGGGATGCATCAGAAGATCAGCTTCAAATCAAAGCCTCAGTAAATGAGGTTGTAGAGCAGGTAGACAAAAGAGCAACAAGTCATCAGACAGTATTCATGCAAGACTTCTTGGAGAAATTTGAGGCTGAAAGAGCTGATCTGATTACTGATTATGATTTGCAATGCCTTCCAATTACTTTGGTACAAGAAGATTGGAAGGTAGCTAATATGATGCCAGTTTTTAAAATTACTTGAGATCTGGGAAACTATAGGCTAGTAAACAAGATATGCCTAGCAGGCAAGCTAATAAAGTTTACTCTAAAGAACAGAATTAGTGCATGCATGTACAGGTAGGATATACTGAGGCAGTGTTAACACTACTGTTGTTAAAGAGGTATCAAACCTTGTAAGTCTTAGAAGGAGATACAATGGCTATAGTCTACCTGGATTTGCAAAGCACCTTTGTAAAGGTCACTCATCCCAGGCAGTTAAAGACATGAATCTGCTGCTGAATCAAAAGAAAGTTCCTGAAAGTAGCTGGATAGAGACAGGAAACAAGGATTACATGAAATGACTGGTTTTCACAGGAATATTTTTTCAGATTTCACAGAATCACAGAATCTTCTAGGTTGGAAAGGACCCTGGAGATCATCTAGTCCAACCGTTTGCCTAGCACAGTTCCCACCTACAGCATATCCTTAAGCTCTAAATTGACCCTACTCTTGAACACCTCCAGGGATGGGGACTCCACCACCTCCCTGGGCAGCCCATTCCAAGGCCTAACAACCCGTTCTGTAAAGAAATGCTTCCTAATATCTAGCTGAAACTTTCCCTGGTGCAACTTGAGGCCAGATTTGTATGTGTTTATGAATGATGTGAAAAAGATGGGTAAATAATGAGGTACCAAAGTATGATAATGACAGTAATCATTTTGGGGAGCAAAAAAAAAGCTGTATGCAGAGGTTTGCAAAAGGATTTCACAGTAGTGAATGACTAGTTGTTAAAATTATGGGTGAAATGTAGATAAATGTGAAATGATGCACACAGGCAAAGCAATTCTAGTGTTACATTTGCAATGATCGAGGTTCTGAGTTTACTATTTTCATGCAAGAATGAGATCTTGGGGTTATAATAAGTAGCTTAATTTTCAGTACCAGTAAAAATGCCAATCAAATGTTAGTAACTGGGAAAAGAATAGAGAAAAAAAATGAGAAACAGCATTATACTATGTATAAAACGATACTACACTCTTATTTTGAATATAATATGTTGTCCTCAATTATGCATTCCCATTTCAGAAAGGAAAACTGAACTGGAAAAGATTTGGAAAAGGGCAGCAAAGACAAGGGCATGGTGTGGATTATATGTGAGAAGCCATTTAAATAAGGATCTCTTAAGTATGGAAAAGAGATGATTAGGAAAAATTACAATGGATATCTATAAAATAATGACTTTTTTTTGTGGTATGAGCAAGATAGAGAAAATGAAGAAGGAAGAATATTTCATTATCTATTTCAAAATAATCTAGACATCAAATGAAACTACAAGTAGCAAGTTTGAAACAAACAAAAGCCAGCACTTCTTCATATAACAGAAGTTAAATTGTGGAACTCCCTTGAAATAGGATGCTATGGGTACTAAAAGTTTTCTTTGCTTTAAAAAGTGAACAGATGAATAGAAGAAAACTCTTTTAAAGGTGACTAAATACAGAGGCAACATCTCTGTCTCAGGAACTACTTGAGATGTAAATTACAGCTGTCTGGGACAAGTATTCTGGGAAAATATCACTAGTTTCCCCTGTTATTATACTCTGTTACACATTCACTCCCACTGATACCCATCCTAAACAAATACTAAATGCCTACTTTCCCACCAGCCCCTAAAAGAGAGTGAAGAAAAGGAACCAAAGACAGAAAACCACAATCACTGAGGTGGGCTTGGGGATGGAAGAGAAGAAAAAAAGTAAGAAAAGAGAACGGGGTAATGACTAGCAGGCTAAAACCAGGAAAACAGGGAATCAGAAAGGAACAGTGAGCAGGGCACCCCTGTCTTTCCATGGTATCGAGGCACTGGTAGATGCTGCCTAGCGATACTCTGACCAGAACAAGGAAATAGAAATAGCAACTGCTAGTTGCTGGGATCTTGGGTTTTCCTCTCCTTGGAGCTGCTGATAACCAGCTTGGTGAGAAATGAGGAAGTTGAAAAGAGGACCCAGAACTTAGTAGGCCTTGGGATGGGAACTGTACAAGTAAAGATGTGAGAAGTGCAGCCAAAATCTTGATAACAAGTTCTGAAGGAGCCAGAAGACTGGTATGCTTGATGTACAGAGGTGCCAGTCTCCCTCTAATTGCATGAGACATGAGTTAGGGGATCCTGTGAATGAACTTGTGCCTTCTGCTTGATCGAAGATTTTTCTGGCTAATTTCCCAGTGGTTCACAGAATTAGTTCAGAGTAGAAACTGGCCACCAGTGTTCCTCATCCTCTCCTGATAATGAGTGGTCCTACAACCATGTATCATGTTTGTGTGTAAGGGGGAGGAGGTTGAGCCATCGATGCATGGATGTGTAGAGGTGTTTTCAAAGGAGGTCATGTGGTTGTTCAAAGTTTAGTGAAGTGGTGTGTGAGTTGGACAGGGCGTCACAGGTCAAGGCCTCAGAGGTATCTCCATAGTCCTAGGTGTTGGAGGGGACCACCCTCCTGTGGGACTTGTCTGAGGTAGGAGATGGTGGTATAATATGGGTGTTCTATACTGTATACCATACAAGCAGTGTGGGGTTGACCACAGACACAGTGGTCCCCAGTTTTAGTGATGCTGTAGGGACAATCCTTTCATGCAATGATGAGGTTTCTGCCTGCACTTGGAGGTGAATTTTGTTCTGCTGGGGCTCAACAGGGTGATTCCCCCTTGTTGGTGATCATGAGGGTCTTGATTGCTCCAGAGAGCTTCCAGGTTCTAGGAGGGCTTTTAAAACACCCGTAGTTCAAGAAGATCTTGCAAGAGGCCTCTTGGGTCACTGGTGTAGAATGACAGCCATCCTGGAGATGATGAGAGAAGGCAGATGCTAACACAGTCTGAAGTGTAAAAGATCATCTAGAAGTCCAGTACTTTCTCCTGGAGGCTGGTCAGTGTTGCAGGGTTAGGGCACAGGGTGTTAACACAGTATTGAAGCATGGTCAGCACTCATTGGTTGATGATGACCAGAACCCTCCCTGAAGGAAAAGCTGCTGCATCATTTCTGGTCATGTCTGCAGCTATTCAGACACCTTGACCTTCTTCTTATCCCAGCTAGTAGCCAGAAAGTGCTGGTAGCCCAGAGGTAGGCTCTCAGAGCAAGAGGCATGTACCGGCCTCACATGTTAGTGGTGTGGAGTGCAGCAGGGAGGTTGGTAGCTAGCTGCCTGCTTAGCACCTGTTTCCAAACATGTGGCAAGACCTCTCGACCCAGTTGACTTGGGCGGAGGAAGGTGCTGTATACATGACTTGGTTGACCCATGTGTTCCAGGTCTGCTGGGTACCAGAGTGTGAGGAGGCATGTCAGCAGGACTAAACCCATGTAACTACACACAACTTTAGTTCTGTGAGCAGCCGGTCCATCATGCCCTAACAGACAATCACAGAATCATTCAGGTTGGAAAAGAACCTTGGGATCATCGAGTCCAACCATCAGCCCTGCTCTACAAAGTTCTCCCCTACACCACATCCCCCAACACCTTATCCAAATGACCCTTAAACACATCCAGGGATGGTGACTCCACCCCCTCCCTGGGCAGCCTATTCCACTGTTTGACACTCTTTCCATGAAAAGTTTTTTCCTAATGTCCAGTCTAAACCTCTCCTCTTGCAGTTTAAAGCCATTTCCTCTTTTCTATCGCTAATTACCTGTGAGAAGAGACCAGCACCAACTTCTCTACAGTGTCCTTTCAGGTAGTTGTAGAGAGTGATGAGGTCTCCCCTCGGCCTTCTCCTCCTCAAACTAAACAGTCCCAACTCCTTCAATCCCTCCTCATAGGATCTGTTCTCGAGGTCCTTCATCAGCTTTGTTGCCTTCCTCAGCATCTCGATATCTCTTTTGTATTTAGGTACCCCAAACTGGACACAATACTCCAGGAGTGGCCTTAACAGTGCAGTGTACAGGGGGACTATCACCTCCCTACTTCCGCTGGTCACACTATTTCAATACAAACCAGGATGCCGTTGGCTTTCTTGGCCACCTGGGCACACTGCTGGCTCCTGTTCAGCTGTTTGTCAATTAGAACCCCAATACAGAGGAAGAGGACCCTGTTGAGCTTGAATAAGCACTCTGCAGTTGTATACAGCTGCTAGAGAAACCCCATGAAACAGGAGTTGAAACTGAATGCCTTCAAAGGTCCCCATAAAATAGCCATTACCTATTCTGTTAAACACTTTCTCCTGGTTGGGGGACCAGGAGGAGGAGAGCTACTGACAGACTGTCTCTCTGTGGTCTTAGATCATACACAATTTCATGCTCTGAACTTGAATCCTGTGGCTCTGGTCTGGGTGAACCACATACACCAGCACAGACTTTAGCTACATTATAGCTTTTGCTGTAATCTGTGCTGAGGAGAAATACCGTGCAGCAGTCCCTTCCTTTGTAGAGGTCCCAGGTTTTTTGGCAGAAGAACTGTCATACCTCTCTTCCATGAGAAGTAAAGCTCTTCACTCCTCCTGAGAGGCTCAGCCTGGCAGCCTTGGAGAGCCTGGAGTTTTGTTACTGTGCATGTGCTGGACAGTTTTTGAGGCCTCAGCCACAATAGGAAGGAACTCCAGTGAGTCCTGGTCAGCCATAGGGTACTTTTGCTCAGAACATGGCAAATGCGGAAATCAATGTTATCCAAACAGAAGTGGACTTGCACATGAAGTCCTCCCTCCTCTTGCTTCTGCTCTGGACCAATGTAAGGAGAAATACCTTTCACAAGGATGCAAGCAATGTGTTTTTGTCACCTCACTTGTGGAAGAAGTAAGTACCATGATCCAGCTCCCAAAGGAGCTGGGTCTACAACCAGGCAATGGTGTTCTGGCCCTGAACTTCTTTCAGGACCCAGAACTTGCCCTGCTGCCTGTGGCATCCACTGAATTTCTGAGGGAAGCCTGCCTCTCTAACTTGAGAATATCCTGTTTGTTCTGCCACATTCCTCCACTGCCTTGGTGCCATCATGTAATTGTAGGAGAAGAACTTGGCCCACAACTTCCTACTCTACCTTCTAGCACCTTTGGGACAAGGGAAAGGATGTTGATACAGAGGTCCTGGGAGGCTACTCTAAGGCTCATATTTTTTAACAGGTTGTTAAATTATTGGTAGGCCAGTCTCATCCTACAGGAGGTGTTGGTGAGCAACATGGATGGTGATGTGAGAAGAATAAGCTTACAACATGTTGTGTGCAACAGATGCCATTTGCCCACGAGTGGCTCATGCTCTGCTACTCAACTTGAGATGGAGGAAGCATAGTCAGGTGTATGGAGTTTGCACAAGGGTATGACCTTCAGATGGACTCCTACTGTGGCCTTATTATCTACCCATGCCAGTCCAGTTCAGTAGGATATTTTAAAGACCCTGTCCAGGAATAGCACTTGGGAGGAACCAGACCAACAAAGTTGGCAGATATAAGATAGAAAAATTATAAAGGTACAGGGCTTGGTTTTAGGGTACATACATCAACTGGATTACTGACACCCATTCTATACAGAGTGAAAGGTGCATCAGGTTACGGGCACGTTCTTAGTGACTTCCAGCACCTGGGTTTGCATTTCCAGGGTGAACAGGATTGCTGTTCCATCAGACATAATGGCATGAGCCTTTAACTGTGAGGCAGCTAAAGTAGACCATACTTTTCTACCACTGCAGCAACTAGGCTTGACAGTTGGATTGGTGAAGATCTCCTACAGGAACACAGTGGAGGACCCTCCTGCCCAAAGCAAGGAGAGTGCCCCGCCCCTACAGAGACCTTACCTCCATCCCATGGGGTTTAATGGTTGGATTTTGAGCTGTTTGACTTGGAGGGAGAGAGAAGAGGTGTAAGGAACATTCTGGCCAGCAGTGGTGGTGCCAGTGGTCCCTGCAGTGCTGTACACCAGCAAGATCTGCAGCCAGAGCTGTGGTCCCTGTGGTACAGGGAAGCACTCTGCCTCCTGGGTCCACTTCCCTCCTTGAACAGGGCACTCACTGATGAAGATGAGGTTGTAATCTGCCATGGCAACGGTCAGCTGCATCTTCTTCCCAGAGCAATGAGTCTTCAGCACAGCTTGTCCCTCAGCATGATGGGTCTGAGGAGCCTGCAGACTTGTGTGAGCTTATGGTCCTTGTAGCACCCAGAAGCCTGTGGGCTGGGACATCTCTGTGCTTCTCCTGTTAAGTAGAGGTCCCCAGTACAGTGAGTGCACCTGGCAGAGAGCAACGGCTCTCCCGCTGACACGAGAACAAGCAGCAGGGGGAGTGGAGTAGCCCTTTGGGGATCAAACGGATTTCATGAACAGCAAGTACTCCCTGAAGGTCGCTCCATGTAGGTGTGGACACCCTCAGGGGCATCAGAGAAAATCGTGGGGTGGGGGTGATGGTGGTTGTGAGGGTGAGCTGTGGCCTTCCTCCGATAGGTATAGGGGTGGGACGTTAGTGGATGGGCTGGGTGCCTGGTGCTAGCAGCTCTGCCTGGTGAGCTCAGGCCCTGCAGTCTCAGTGCCAGCAGGTTTTTTTAATTTTCCCCAGTTGCTTAGGGAGCTGTGGCACTATGTCTGATGAGGACAGTGGGGATATTGGGGCAGGAGTTAGCTGGGCTTATTAACAGGGCTTTGAACTAGATTTGAATGGGAAAAGGGGGCAAAACAATAGCCCATCTGAAGTGCATGTATACTAATGGACACAGCATGGGTAATAAACAGGAGGAGCTTGAAGCTATGATGAAACAGGAAAATTATGATATAGTAGCTATTACAGAAACATGGTGGGATGTCTCCCATGACTGGAGTACACCAACTGATGGCTACAAGCTCTTTAGGAGGGACAGACAAGGCAGTAGAGGTGGTGGGGTGGCGTTGTATGTTAGGGACTGTTACGACTGCTTTGAGCACAAATGTAGTGAGGACAGGATGCAGTGTCTTTGCGTTAGAATCAGGGGAAGGCCAACAGAGCAGATGTTATAGTAGGAATCTGCTATAGGCCACCCACCCAGGACAGAGAGGTGGATGAAATATTCTATAGGCACTCAGGAGAAATCTCACGATCGCTTGCCCTTGTTCTTGTGGGGGACTTTAACTTCCTAGACATCTGCTGGAAATACAACACAGCAGAGCGAGACCAATCCTGGAGATTCTTGGAATGTGTGGGAGATGATAACTTCCTGATGCAGCTGATGAGTGAACCGACCAGAGCAGGATCTTCTGTTTGTGAACAGAGAAGGACCTGTGGAGGATGTGGTGGTTGGAGGCCAACTAGGACACAGCGATCATGAAATAAAGGAGTTCTCTATTCCTAGAGAGGCCAGGAGAGGGGGCAGCAGAACTGACATCCTGGACTTCCAAAGAGCTGACTTTGTCTTGTTTAGGCACCTGCTTGAAAGGATCCCTTGGGAGATGGTCCTGAATGATATAGGGGTGCAGGAAGGCTGGGCACTCTTTAAGAAGGAAGTGTTAATGGCACAGGAGCAGGCAGTCCCCGGATGCTGTAAGAGAAGCCGGTGACAGAGAAGATCACGCTGGCTGAACAGGGGGCTTTGGCTGCAACTCAGGGAGAAAAGGAGAGTTTGAGCCTTTGGAAGAAGGGTCTAACCACTCACAGTGATTACAAAGATGCTGTGAGGCTATGCAGGGCAGAAATCAGGAGGCCTAAAGCCCAGCTGGACATAAATCTGTCTTCAGCAATCAAGGATAACAAGAAATGTTTCTATGTCAGCAGCAAAAGAAAGTCCAGGGATAGTCTCCATCCCCTGCTAGATGCAGGAGTAAACATGGTAACAAGTGATGAGGAAAAGGCTGAGGTGCTTAATGCCTTCTTTGCCTCAGTCTTTAATAACAAGACTAGTTGTACTGAGGGAATCCAGCCTCCTCAGCCAGGAGACAGACAGAGACTGGGAGAATTACACACACACACCCTGCATTCCAGGAGGAGATAGTCAGTGACCTGCTGCATCACACAGACATACACAAGTCTATGGGACCAGATGGGATACACCCGAGGGTGCTGAAGGAGCTGGCTGGGTGCTCACCAAGCCACTTTCCATCATTTACCAGCAGTCCTGGCTGACCAGGGAGATCCCGACAGATTGGAAATTGGCCAATGTGAGACCCATCTGTAAGAAGGGTCGTAAGGCTGATCTGGGAAATTACAGGCCTGTCAGCTTGACTTTGGTGCCCGGGAAGCTGATGGAGCAGCTCATCCTGAGTGCCATCATACAACACGTGCGGGACAACCAGATGATCAAGTCCAGTCAGCGTGGGTTTATGAAAGGCAGGTCCTGCTTGACCAACCTGGTCTCCTTCCACGCAGGGCAACCTGGTTATTGGATGAGGGAAAGGCTGTGGATGTTCTCTACCTTGATTTTAGTAAGGTCTTTGACACTGTTTCCCACAGCATTCTCCTGGTGAAACTAGCTGCTCGTGGCTTGGATGGGCACATGCTTTTCTGGGTAAAAAACTGGATGGCTGGGCCCAGAGAGTTGTGGTGAACGGAGTTAAATCCAGTTGGTGGCTGGTCACGAGTGGTGTCCCCCAGGGCTCGGTGTGGGGGCCACTCCTGTTTAACATCTTTATTGATGATCTAGACGAGGGGATCGAGTGCACCCTCAGTCAGTTTCCAGATGACACCCAGTTGGGTGGGAGTGTTGATCTGCTGAGGGTAGGGAGGCTCTGCAGAGAGACCTGGACAGGCTGGGGCGATGGGCTGAGGCCAACTGGAGGAGTTTCAATAAGGCAAAATGCCGGGGGCTGCCCTTGGGCCACAACAACCCCCAGCAGCGCTACAGGCTTGGGGAGGAGTGGCTGGAGAGCTGCCAGTCAGAGAGAGACCTGGGGGTATTGATGGACAGCCGGCTGAACAGGAGCCAGCAGTGTGCCCAGGTGGCCAAGAAGGCCAATGGCATCCTGGCTTGTGTCAGCAATAGCATGGCCAGCAGGGACAGGGAAGGGATCTTACCCCTGTACTTGGCACTGGTGAGGCCGCCCCTTGATGACTAGGTTCAGTTTTGGGTCCCTCACCCCAAAAAGGCCATGGAATGACTCGAGCATGTCCAGAGAAAGGCAACGGAGCTGGTGCAGGGTCTGGAGCACAGGTCTGATGGGGAGCGGCTGAGGGAACTGGGGAGGTTTAGTCTGGAGAAGAGGAGGCTGAGGGGAGACCTCATGGCCCTCTACAGCTCCCTGAAAGGAGGGTGCAGAGAGGGGGGATGAGTCTCTTGAACCAAGTAACAAGCAATAGGACAAGAGGGAATGGCCTCAAGCTGCTCCAGGGCAGGGTCAGACTGGCTCTTAGGAAGTATTTCTTTGCAGAAGGGATTGTTGGGTGTTGGAATGGTCTGCCCAGGGCAGGGGGAAATTCCCATCCCTGGAGGGGTTGAAGAGTCAGGTTGACCCAGCGCTGAGGGATCTGGTGGAGTTGGGAACTGTCAGTTGGATGATCTTCAAGGTCTTTTCCAGCCAAGATGATTCTGTGACATCTGAAGCCCTGCTGGTGACTTTCTAAGATTTGGAACAGTTTCTCCCTCATTACTCTGTACATCTGAAGGGAGCCAAGGCATTCTTGGCAGCTGCAGTGGGTCACTGGCATGTTAAAGAATGGATTGTTAAGGGAGCAATCGCTTAGGTGGAAGTTGTCTCATCAAAGATAGTGGCCTCTTCCTTCACTGGCCAAGGATCTTGAATTCAGTTCTGACTGGAGCGACCAAAGGTGCAAAGATGGGTGAACCATTCTGAGATCCCGTAGCTTGGGCCTTCATTGAGGAATGACAGCAACAGCCTCATTCTTTCTTACTAGCTGTGGCTAGCCCTGCCCTCCTGACCATCTTTGAGGGTCTAGCCATGGCTTGAAGTGGACTCCTCTGAGGATGTGGAGGAGGTTTTTCTTCTCTCAAGGGATGGGAGATGTTGGGCCTACAGGTATGTTCTCCGTACCTGTCCACAAGATGAGGGCTGTCAATGGAGAGAATTTGGGTCTCCAGGCAACAGTGCACAGAGGAAGGAGGCATGAGAGGTAACAGTTTTTCCCTACAAGCAGCCCTCTTCCTCCTTGTGCGGGGTTCCCCCAAGTGGGGTAGGTATCTGCTTAATGTTGTGACTACTTCCATCTTTCACTGTTTGGAGGGCTGGTGACCTTTTCCTGGGGTCAGAAAGCAGTCCATTCAGAAGTATCAAGGGAAGCCCTGAATGTCTCTTGAGGAGCTGTGAGTGTACAAGAAGATTTCTGATGTTGCATAATAAAGGACTCTGCAGCTCTACATGCCATGTCCTGCCCCCACTGTCTGGATGGGGAGTTGCTGGCAGAAGGAGTTGTCCTTTGCAGCCCCGCAGGAGAGGGCTCTTGGGAAACACCAGGGACAAACAAGGGGAGGATTATGAGGAGAGCAGCACTGGGAAGAGGGATGAGACAGAAGTTGGTGTCACCTCTACACCCAGCACCTGGAGGGGCTTGAGGGGAATGAAGAGCACCTTACTGAGAGCCCTTTACCCATTGCCTCCCTTGGAGTGGCTTGTGTTGACAGAAAGAAAACCTACTATGGCTTGTAGGCCATTGTCATGGCCTAGGGCATCACTGCCCCTGGAAACTCCCACACTTTGCTTTTTGGGAAGGGTTGTGAGAGGAAGGCAGTCTCAGTGTCTCCTGGCTGGCTTTGACCGTTGCTGCTTTTCCAAAATTAGATGCTTGATGGGAACTGTGGTCAAGCATGTGTTGGCTGTGGTGGTGAAGGATGTTGCCACCTGGTTGTATAGTCTGGGGCTACCAGAGTGATACCCCATAGCTGAGGAGGGGATAGGTGAGGAGCATGGAACTGACAGGCTGTCCCAGCCCCCATGTGCTGGTGTTTTGAGCAGGCTCTTGTTCTGCTTCTTCCTCCAACTTGACCTGCTGGGTGGGGAATGGTAGTGGGCCCAGAAGTGCAGTTTCACCTTGGCCTGTTGGCATCACCTTGGCAGTGGTGCTGCCCACCCCACAGAGGGGGACCAAGAGTGTCCCTGGGGTGAAAAAGGTGCATTGTGATCTGCTGCTTGATTCCTGAGGAGTATTTGGGGTGGCCCTTGTTCCCCACTGGTAGAGATGAAATTATGGGATGTAGATGTCACAACTAATGGTATTCTTACACTCTAGGACAGTGCCCATATGACATGCTGGCCACAGAGATTGAAATTGAAACACGTGGAGGGCAACATATGAAATTGCCTGCTGTGTATTACTTTTGTAGTGTTGGCTATAGGCCAGCAAAAAAGGGCTTCTACCTGGGTTCATATTGATGTTTTTATACTTACTGTGCTGAATGAGGCCCCTGGGGACACATTCTCTGCACTTCAGAGAAGCAGTGACGAATGAGTATAAACCCAACACTGCTATTCATGCTGGATGATACTTGTTCTGCAAATGAGACAGGGCTTTGAGATTATTTTTTTAAAATTGTGTTAATTGGGTGTGTTTTGTTTTGCAGTACCTCCTTAGCTTAGATGACATCACTGCCTCTCAGAACAGAACTGCCTGTGTCTAACATTAGGCTCTGTCCTCATCTCTTTTTAGTTGCAAGGACATGGTATGCCGTAGCTTTTAGTATTGGTTTGAAAGCACTAACAGTCAAGAAGAAAAATGTTGATGTTGGAGCTTTGTTCATTAATTCTATTTCCTAAACAGCTCTAAAAAGGAACGTACCTGCAGAAAGAGGCAGAATGGTCTGGAGAAGAACATAGATTACCCAAAGGCAAAGAAAAGATCCTGAGAACTGCCCATCTGATTCCTAATTTTACAGACATCTCAGAACTGTAGGTGTTTTCATTTTTGATTAAAAATTTCAGAGACAGACAGCTGTTTTGTGGAGACCAAGACATTAATCTGCCTTGATGAGCATCAGACTATTCAGCTATATCTCTACCATGAAAACAGACCTTTTACTGTTCATCTTCCACAAGTGATTCTGTTGGTAGATGCCAAAGACAGCTAACTAATCTCTGTTTGCTCATGTAGCACAAGCTAGAATACTCACACAATTTGTATAACTCTGGTTCATTGAATTCTCAGCTTTACCTGGGAGAATTTGAACGTTTCCATCTGAGGTTTATTCCTTTCCTTGATGTTGACCTTTTGGCTGGCTTTGAATGGCTCTCTGTAAACCATGCATGGAATGAAAAGGTTGCTATAATTATGCTATCCATCCGTCAAACCTTCCTAGTAGCTTGAACTGGTTTTATTTTGTCCATATTTGACAGGACATGATGATGTTGTGTTTGACAAAGATACTACACTCCCATGAGTATCATGAAAACTGATATCAGAGAAAGAACAATTTAAAGACTGATCATAATTACTGCAATTACATTTGTTGTTTTCTTAGTTGTTCAGGGAAATTAAGGGAATGGAAAAGAGTAATTGAACCATTTACTCTAAATATTGGTCTTTACCAACATTAACATTGGCTACCAATATTGAATCATAATGTTTCTACTCTCTGCTGGGAAGTAAAACCTGAGAAACAGAAGCAAGTGGATAATAGCAGTGCTGGAAATTCACTGTTTAATTAATGTGTTTCTTCTCTTGTTAATTGGCATGACACATCAGAAAGCAATTGACACAAATACATGTTTGGTATATGGTGTTCATCTTCACCAGCATCATGTCAGGAAGGAAAAAACAGAATTTAAGACTCCAAAACTGTATTTGTCTACTTAATGTGGAACAAAATAGAGAAGATGCTTAGCATCCAACACAGAATTTACAACAAAAGAGATTATTAAAGTCTTCTGCATAGATGCAGATACCTGACACTATCATGTACCTTGATAAATGAACAAAGTACAGGCACAGGTACCAAATACAGCATCAATGAATACACAGTGGTAACAGGAATTGAGAATATGTCAAGAGGATACCCAAGGAGAATGGACTTGTTTAGATTAAGTATTTCAAAACAAGGTCAACTTCCTATGATCACAGAAATGTAAAGAAACTCAAAAGATGTCCAACTAAAAAATTCTGTGTCTCCATGATAAATTGGAGTATGTGGCAAAATGTGCTACAGAAATAGGAAAAAAGTAGTAATATTAGATGAGGAAGGTGGGAAACAGTCATCCAGATGGCTTCTTGGATTTTTCCAATGCATTCATCAAAATGGCCATTATTTCATTTTGCTTGAGAATGCTTAGTGCACACGTTTTTTGATTTCTGAGAGTCCAAAATTATGATGCTCAAAAAAAAGAAAGTGGGGAAAATGGTATTCTCTTTTCCCTCATCTTTTTTTCTATTTAAATGTTTTTCATCTTTATTATTTAGAAATGCCTGACTTAAAAATAAACCTTGGTTTTTACCTTAACACTACAGTAACAGAGGGATGATATTTTTCCCCCAAGGGCTTAGGGGACTTGGGTGGGAACATTACTTTAGTTGTGATGGAGACATCTTTTTCTGATGAGTGTTTGTCAGAGTTTTTTAATCAGATCTATGTTAAAAATACAAAACAACCATGATCTGCAATGTAACTTAATGTATTTAGTTCAACTGCTCCATGTAATTAGCTTCTTACTTGGTCAGTCGTCTACTGAGTCTTCCAGAGCAAGGATGGACTTTATGATGTTAAACCCAAACAAATAATATTTTTTTTTAATCTAGAAATTTTTTTAAAATTCAATGAAAATTAAAGCTCTTTATATTCTTTCTATACACACCATACAGAAACAATGACAAGGAAATCAGAAATCCAGTTATCTTTCAACTTTTATAATTTCATTTTAGAGCATTTCAATGAGAAATTCACTAGCATGGGTTTGTAAAAACCCCACTTTAAAATTAGCTTTATGACCTCCTTATGTTTTAAAATGCTTATCAGCTTTACATGGAAAGAAGCAAATACCGTTCTGTAAGATGTGATTGATGATAGAATTACAAATGGAATAGTCATGTTGATTAGCAGAAGCTGGAATGGAAGATGGGTAAGAGAAAATAAATTATATTGGAGATGAAACGTACCATTACAAAAGAAAAAAACCCAACATACTAAATAGAGGAAGAAAGAGGTTGACAAAAGGATGGATAAAAATAATACTAAAATGTAATGTACTTCTTTCAGTTTCTCTTTTGACACTTCACTGTCCATACTTATTTCTGATTTTCCATGTTTCTTTCCTTCCATCTGTCAGAGCAGATCTTGATCTTTCATGTCTGTGGATTAATGCTGATCTTGCTATTTCTAGCAGAAGAGAAAAAAAACCACTAACCTTTATCCAACTTCCAGTAAGAGGAAGTAACATTGCCCCAGGCCCAACACCAATTAGAATCCAGAGATTTTCCTTTCAGCCAGTGTGTGATGTAGTAACTCTTCAGTTGATATTACTTCATTTAAAAGCATTTAACAGATATTTTCTCCCAATGTATTTCTTTCTTTCTTAGTACCTGTGAAACTGTTTAGACCAAAAATTTGCAATAATTATTCAGTATTTATGGCTATAGTGCATGCAAGATCACATTCTCTTCCCTTGTCTAGATAGATGAGATATTTAAACTGGAGAAAAATAGTAATAAATAAATTTTATAGGCCTTTAGTGCTACTATTATGGAACAGGTGTGGACTTTGAGGCAAATAGTTGTTTGATGTTAATGTTATTCAACCATTTGATGTCACCATCTGCTAGAATAATATTAATATTTTTCACTGTTCCAAGTCTTGACACTTCATGGAAACCATCACTGGGCTAGCAGAATTGACAGCAAAGGTTGAGTGTCATTTGCCAAAATTGGGGGCTGACAAGTTGCATATGTTGAGCACCAGACTCCCTGAGGTTGGTCTCTCTGCCTGGGAGATCTTTGCAGTGCATTCACAGGGCAGTGCTGCAACCTGTTTTGCACTGTGTGCCAGGACACGTGTGCCTAGACTTATGGAAGGGCCACAGTGCTATGCCCAGAAACAGCTGAGAGTACAGGAGAAAGACCTAGGGTAAATGGAGATAAACAGGCATGACACTGCTACCTGCACTGAAGGTATCTGTACAGCTACCTTCTGCTCTGGAGAGGTGGCATCTCTCCTGCCTCTCCAGCATCACTGTCTGGATCAGCTCTGTGGCAGCTTCTGGCATGAAGGGTTGCAGATGGAGAGAACAGGGACTGCTTCTATGGGAAGAGGCAACTGGATCCCAGTGTGCAGGGGCAGGCTCCCACTCTGCTTTTAACTCCAGTTTCATCTTCCCACGGACATCTGTTGATAGCTCAGCTCACCCTGACTACAGTCAACCCCTCCACTCCTTCCCATACCTGCTCTCTTTATTGCAGTGCCCCTTTCTCCTTCCCTTTGCCCCTTCCACGTTCAAGGGGGACCCAATACAAATGCCACAAGCAAACCTTATAGCTGATGCACCTGGGGCTGACAGTTGGGCTTTCCACAGCTCTATGCAGCACTTCCCTTTGCTGGAGATATTTCTAGCCCTAGGAGGTTTGCTTGCACCCCAGATCTCCAGCCATTCTAGGAATGGGCAACCCGTGAATGAGCCTGCTAAGGCCTTGCTCCTCTCCCTTGAGTCCAAGCACACCCCAAACATCCCCCTCGCTTTGCTGGACTCAAGGTTGCCAGTCTGATAGGTGGTAGTGCAGTCAGACACAGCTTTTTGGAGCAAAATAGAAAGAAAAGAAACTCTTGTCAAATGGGGAGTCCAAAATCTAATCAAAGATTGGGTAGAATGGGTGTCAATTGGGTAGCAATGATGTGTCTAGGCTTTATACAGTGATATTAGAAGTGTTTGCTCAGAGTGGGTTAGTCATAGTTGTATTCTCCAGCCAGAGGGAGCAAGGGGCCTATTCCATCCAGGCCTGCGGTGACAGAATTAAGAGAAAGATTTGGCAGCCCGGCTGTGGGAGCCTTCTGAGGCCTGGGAGTGGTTATGTTTGTGAACCTGCTGGGAAGCTCTATGCATGCCGTTGAGTGCCCTTATGTGCTAGCAGGGGTGAATCCAGCATCCCAACAGAGTTAAGGTGGCTGCAGCTCCCAGCCCCTGGGTGCAGCCAGTATTCACAGTATGCGTACACATAAACATGCATACACAACACGGATGTCACGGAAATCGGGAATAAAGAAACTCCTTAACATAATGCAGCATTAAGGAGCAGGCACATTTTATTAACATCTGGGTGCGTAGGGGAGTTGTCTCACTAACAGTGCACACCTAAATCATATAAGGCACAGATTACATAGGATACAGTAATACATAATAAACAAGTTCTCATACATAAACATGGTAATTCCCGTAACTCTTTCTTATTCCCGCCTCTTTCTGATCATGCACACTTGAGTCCTGAAATGAGTTGAGGGTTGCTTGTGAGACTACCATGGACCACCGACTTGAAAGACCCCTGAATGTCCTTCTCTCAAGGACTTTGGCTTGAATTGCTTCTTTACAATGCGTCCTCGAAAACATTCTGATCAATGTGGTAATAATTGTTTTCTAGCAGGCACCTACACAACGGTGTTTGTTACACATCATTCTACAAATAGATCACCAGTTAATGATTACTTTGAGATTATGCAGAAGAGAAGTTACTAACATATAGCAACTTTAAAATTTTATTTTACCTAAACATTTCTTATATAATTCCCCCCTTTTTATTGTGAAGAATCTACTTTTTATATATTACTTTATATAATTTTTAAAAGCATTCATTTTACCCAACTAATAGCTATACATACGATCACAATTACTATTATGACAACAATAAGAGTTTGCAAAAGTCTTGCTAGACACCCTGTTAGGGAGAATCATAGTCCATGGAGGATTTTGCTTAACCATGAATTTTCTAATCCAGTTCGTAATTCTGTACTATTTTGTGCCACATTTTTGATCCTATCCAATTGTAGATTTAAATTCTTTGTCACATTGGATGTATGGATGCAGCAGGGATCATTTATTAATCCTTAGTATCCACATACCCTGTGTTCCTTAAGTAACAATAAATCCAAGGCCAGTCTGTTCTGTAATGCCATTTTATTTTTCGCCTGAACCTGAATATTCAGTTCAATCTATCCTGTGTGAGTAGCATTTGCCAGTATTGCTACTTGTATTGCAAGATTATGCAACATAAATTTGTTCCATAGTGCTGATATTCCTGGTAAAAAGATTCATTCTAACACCCATCCTACTTTCATTTCAGTACTTGGGGATTGCCAGGTGTTCTCTTTTTACTTGAGTCCACCATGAAGGTTGCGATGGTGATCTTCTCCAAAGAGGGCATAATGTTAATAATCCTAAAGTCAATTGCTTGTTTCAGCTTTTCACTGGCATATGGGTATTCCATCTTCTATCACTGCTTACCCACACTGTTATTCCTAAACTTTTAGTTGTCCCCTGACACAGTTGATCCCTGGTCATGTTTTCCTATAATTATTCAAATACAACCAAGTATCATTTAGAGAACTACTATAATATCTACAGGCACATCTCCATCTTTGAGCCTTGACTGCTGGGTAGAGAAGTTGAATTTCTGCATCTGATGAATTGCAGGTTGTTTTTTTTGTTTGCTTGTTTGTTGTTTTTTTTGTTTTGTTTTGTTTTCTTTTCTTTTTTCTACAGTTCCATTTGTGGTGTATCGTTCTATCTTTTTGCCGAACTTGTTCCAAATTGTCATAAATTGTATTTACTCGAGGAGGGTCTGTTAAAGGCCCAGGTGTTCCTTCAAACTCTAAACACTATCCTACATTTTGAATATGATCCCAAGTTTCTTCTTGGGGTTTTTACCAAACCCCTGGGAGTTGGTAGCCCCATGGGGTATTAGTACAGTTCTCTCCAGATGAATGGTATATAAGTTCCTTTATCCAGGAGGTGGCAGGTTTTCACAGAATCACAGAACTGACTACGTTGGAAAAGACCTTGAAGATCATCCGGTCCAACGATTAACCTGACATTCATAGTTCCCAACTACACCATATCCCTAAGCGCTATGTTGACTCTACTCTTAAACAACTCCAGGGATGGGGACTCCACAACCTCCCATTCCAACGCCCAACAACCCCTTCTGCAAAGAAATACTTCCTAAGAGCCAGTCTGACCCTGCCCTGGAGCAGCTTGAGGCCATTCCCTCTTGTCCTATTGCTTGTTACTTGGTTCAAGAGACTCATCCCCCCTCTCTGCACCCTCCTTTCAGGGAGCTGTAGAGGGTGATGAGGTCTCCCCTCAGCCTCCTCCAGACTAAACCCCCCCAGTTCCCTCAGCCGCTCCCCATCAGACCTGTGCTCCAGACCCTGCCCCAGCTCCGTTGCCCTTCTCTGGACACGCTCGAGTCTTTCAATGTCCTTTTTGGGGTGAGGGGCCCAAAACTGAACCCAGTCATCAAGGGGCGGCCTCACCAGTGCCGAGTACAGGGGTAAGATCCCTCCCCTGTCCCTGCTGGCCATGCTATTGCTGACACAAGCCAGGATGCCATTGGCCTTCTTGGCCACCTGGGCACACTGCTGGCTCCTGTTCAGGTGGCTGTCAATCACCCCCCCAGGTCCCTCTCTGACTGGCAGCTCTCCACCCACTCCTCCCTCCTCCCCAAGCCTGTAGCACTGCTGAGGGTTGTAATGGTTTTGTAATGTTACATCCAAAGACAGTTTAATTTCTTCTGTTAACATTTAAGGAATAATTTCCTTCTGTCCCTATTCAGGTTAATTTGTTTAAGTTTTCTTTCCACATCTTCTCTCATGCTATCATTAAATCTATGGTGAGGATTCCTCATGGAACAGAATTGTTGGCTGATTTTGGTATTGTAAGACAATCTGTAAGGGAGGTCAAATTTTGTACCTTTGCAACCCTTGTATTAACTGCAAGATCAAATTATTTTCTAAGAGATTCATTAACGCACAAAAAAATCAACATATAGTCTAAGGTTATTTTCTTCATGTTGTGGCTCACAATTTTATATTATTTTATACAACAGTCTCTTAAGATTTTAATTCTTGCTTCCAGGTTCTCTTCCTCTGAAATGTTAATTTTCTATTCAACAATTTAAAGCATATGATAAACAATAGAATAATTATTCCTTAAAGAATGCTCAATAATAATCCTAAAACTGTGTTTCCCACAGTTATTTCCCCAAGTACAGTACATTCAACTTAAGTCTTTTCCTTATAAATTTTCAGTTTCAACCGTTAAGTTTTATCAGACTTCCCAACTTCTGGAGGTGCCTTTTCCACTCTGCTATAATGTATCCAAGGTTCCAATCCTTGTACCTTGACAGCAGTATATGTAGTCAACAGCACCTGATATGGTCTATTCAACTTCTCTTTCAAGGGTTCTGAGGTCTAGGTTTCGATGTAGAGAGAATTTCTCAGTTAAAATGAGTGCACTGGTGTCTAATGCTAAAGGTCCAGTTAAAACTATATATGGCCAAAGAGCTGAAAGGGTTTTCCCTAAAGAAATTAAATACATTTTCAGATCCACATTTCCCTCTATGTCCATTTGTCCTCTGTGGTGGTTTTGGCCCTGCCGGGACTGAGACCACGTTGCTGTTCCCACCCCCCCC